>NC_092751.1:109302430-109624930 GCF_047496795.1 Chiloscyllium punctatum
CCCCAAACCCCATCCTGTACATTTGGTTGAAATGGAAACCCTTTTTGTGGCCAGTTAAGACTGAAATTTCAGGATGTCATGATGATTGGTATGGGGAATTGAAATTAGAGTAGACAGCTCTGTTAAGGAGTCTAAAAGTGTGGTGCTGGAAAAACACAGCAGGTCAGACACATCCGAGGAGCAGCTCCGCCCTCCACAAGGATCCTTATGGGCCATTCCCAGTGACCTCTCCCCCCAGCTCACCCCCATCCCATTTATCTCTCAGCCCCCTTGCCCCCTCCCCCCCCCCACACACACACATAACACACGTAAGCAATCAGCTCGAAACACCCATTCTTCTGCTCCTTAACAGAGCTATCTCCAGCATCTGCAGTCCTCACTTTCTCCTAACTCTTGTTAAGGAGTCAGTACCAAAACAATCCATTACATCCTTATATTCCTGTGATATTCCTGGGTATAGGAGATGGTCTGCAATTTCCATAATTGCCAGCTCCCAGACTCTCCAGCTTTTATCAGGCTTATTGGAAGTTTTCTTTTTAATGCAGGAAAAGTGCACTTAAGAAATGACTCCTGATTGTCGATCATGACACAGACCACAGCACAGCTCTTGGATGTTACAGTAAGAGACGAGACTGACTATAGTATTGTTCCTTATGCAATGCATCGCTGTCAATTTCAATGCCTTTCTGTTAATTTATTTTTAGCCTCATTTGTTATCCAAGATTGATTTTAAAATAGCCTTATTCACATTTCCATACATTAAGCTTTTCTGGAACTTTCTTCCAAGGTCAAGGCAACTGCTGTGTTCTTTAGCAAAAAAGGCTTTGTAAGAAGGTGAGTCACGAGCACTTAAATGACAGCAAGCCCCAGAAAGAATCCATTATCCACTTCTTTTTAACATAAATGAGTCTTGTCCTCCAGGTTCTTCAGAGCACTACAAAGAGAAGTCTGAAAATCATAAACCATTGCTACACTTGCATCTTGCTTGTTTTTACAATTTCTCAGCAACAGGAGCCACGGTCTCTCTGGGAATGGAGCACAGGAAAAGCAGTAATCAGATCAGCATGTTGCCCGGGTCTCCCAGATCATCCACCAGACTGTCATGTTTCTAGCGAAACATAAAACTTTGTCAGACTGAATAGTTTGAGAACATAGACTATGGTGTCCAAGCAGCAACTGATGAAGAGTTTACTCTCCTCCTCCTCGGATGCTGCCTGACCTGCTGCGCTTTTCCAGCACCACACCTTGCGATTCATGCAGCAGTTAGATACAAAAGGATGGTCCAAGGCTGTAGAAGAAGTGAAGAGCAGAGAACTGTACAAATCCAACCTCGGAGAAATAAATCTTGATCCAATCCCATGCCAATGGATCAAACTCTTTCTCTATCAATTCCATTACATCTGATTCAAGTGGGTCATTAAATGACCTCCATTCTTGCTCTTAATACACACTTCTGTCTCAATGAAACACATTGGGTGAATTGTTCAAATGGATTTCACACTGAAATAGATCCAATCAGCACAGTCATGTAGCGTTTTAAACAATTGGCTTCCAGTGGTTTTCGAGACCCACAGCATCCAACACTTCACTCCAATTAATTACTGCAGCTATAAACATAAAGGGAGGGCAGCTCTTCACCTTCTTATGGCTTTTAGATAAAAGTGAACAGAGAAAGTTCTACAGCTTAGGCTGCCCTGACATGATCGTTCGATACTGCAGACATAAGTGTTTGTGAATATCAGGCCAGCATCATAGAAACAACAAGTAGTTCGTGTGTGGAATACACTGCCAGGAAATGTGGTGGAGACAGGTTCAACTGAGGCACTCAAGAGGGAGTTAGGTGATTGTTTGGATAGAAATGGTGTGCAGGGGTATGGGGAAAAGGTGGTAGATGGGCAATGGGTAATGAAGTTCATTTGAAGAGGTGATGCAGGCACGATGGGCTGAATGGCCTTCCTATATGTCGTGTCATTCTGTGATGTGGTGATGAGCCTACAATTCTACTGAAATATAAAATTAATTTGTAAATACAGGGGAGATACCAAAACCCATCCAGGGGTTCAGGTTTGGACACACAAAAACATGGAACCACAGTAAGCAATCAGCTGCTCTGTTCTTCAAATAGGATCATGTCAGATCTCATTTTACTTTCAAACCTGCCTCTCCCAAATCATTTTTCACCTCCTTGCTTAATGAGAATTTATCTACCTTAGCCTTAAAATCATCCACAGACACTGCTTCCACCATATTTCAGGAAGAGTATTCCAAAGGCTTGCATCCCTCAAGAGAAATAAAATAATTCATTTCTGTCCTAAAATTCTGAGTCCTAAGTTTAAAATCGTCCCCCTCGTTCTGGGCTGATCCAAAAGAGGGCACATCCTTCCCCTGTCCATCTTGTCAATAGTCAGGATCTTTAATCAATTCATCCCTCACTTGCCAGTGGAAACAATCCCAGTCTGTCCAACATTTCCTCATAAGACAAACTGCCCATTCCAGGTATCAATTATTCTTCTGGATTTATATCCTAAATGAAAGCAGTTAGGAGTCAAGCAGGTTGTGTGGGATCAGAATCACACATTAGACATGGTGACATCAGGAGCCAGTTGGTTTATGATAATCTGATGGTTTTGGGTTACTGTTACTAAAATTTTACATCCAGGTATTTTTAAACTGAATCTAAGTTACCAAAATTACCAAGTGCGATTTGCCACTTAAGTTCTCTTGGTTATTAATCTAACAACATAAATACTGCATTATTGTTTTCAGTGCAAGGAAATATAAATATCAGGAAATGGAGTTGGTGTTTTCATAAGAACAGAGATTTGATGGTTGTGTTCAAAACTGGGAACAAATGGAAGAGAATAGAAAGTTCCCAGCCTTGCCTTCAGCTTAATGACATGGTCACTGAGATAGTGCCACAGTGTTCTCTGTTGCCCTGGGTGTCTGTTCCAGATTACAGTGAGGTCATACACCAGTTGATTTGGTTTGATTTATTATTGTTACACGTACCTAGATACAGTGAAAAGTTTTGTTTTGTGTGCAGTACAGATTTCACCATACAATGATCATGGGGTGATAGGATAGAGCAAGGAATACAAAGGTACAGCTGCAAAGCAGGTGCACAAAAAGCAAGCTCAGCATTAGAATGGAAGTTTGACAGGTCCATTCAGATATCTAATAACAGCGGGGAAGAAGTTGCTCTTGAATCTTTTGGTACATGTGTTAAAGCTTTTGTATCTTCTGCTTGATGGAAGAGATAAGCAGGCAAAGGAAAAATGGATAAAGAGATATGGGAACTGCGTGGGGACAAGGAACTTGGACACTGTTTGGATAAACATTGTTTGAGGCCAGTTAGTTCAAGCCTGTTTTCAAACGGTAATTTCTATCAAAATTGGAAGTTGTGTCAGAGGTATTTGCATTTTAAAATGTCATATATAAATTGTGCACATCTGCCTTTTCAATGTTGGTTCCAGCTGAGAGAGGTTATTTTGATTGGGTTGTACAAAAATAAAATGTATCTGAGTTAATGCCTCCTCATACTCTGGATAAGTATTTCATATATTCAATCTGTTACACTGCAAATCTGCTAAGATCTGTTTCAAATTTTTTTTCCCAGCCAATAGCTAAATTTAACAAGGCGTGTATAAAAATAGAAGACTTCTTCGAGAAAAATAGTTGAATCTATCATCGAAGACAAAGTAATCTGGCAGTTGGAAAAGTACGTGCTCATTAAGGAGATTCAGTGTGGGCTATGAAGCAAAATAAGAATCCTGCAGCTAATGGAAATCTAAAATAAAGACAGGAAAATTCTCAGCAGACCTGGTAGCATCTGTCACAGGGATATTAAGATTGTCTGTTTATCTCTTTACACCAGCAGTATCCAAATCCAACAAATCCATCCTTTTCCCAGATTCCTTATTCCCTGTTCCTTCACCAATTCATCTGTGCTGTTTTAAAGAACATTACAACACAGGAACAGGCCCTTCGGCCCTCTAAACCTACACCGATCCCAATCTTCGACCTAAACACTCGGTTATGTGTCTTAATTACCCGGATGAGGGGAGATGGAAGGATTGAGCTTAGGAAGAGGAAAGGGTAGATATCTCTTCTGTTCTTATTTTTAAAATGCACCCAATTCCCACAAATAAATGCAAGTTCAGTAAGTGCAATATGCCTCTTTGCAGCTTCCAGCCTGCTGAAGCGGCTTTGCATCCTCTGTTCTTCCTCTGCCTTGCCTCCAGCACATTCCGTTCTCTTCCCCCAACCCCATCCCCCCAACCTGACCGTTGATGGTTCCAAGCTGACCATCAGAAGTTCGATTTGTCCCTCCATTCTTTCTCAGTTGTCTTTTGTGTGTTTTGCAAGTTTTCACAATCCTCTGATTGAGTACAGGAGTTGGGAGGTAATGCTGTGGCTGTACAGGACATTGATTAGACCACTTTTGGGATATTGTGTGTGGTTCTGGTCTCTATCCTATCAGAAGGATGTCATGAAATTTGAACGGGTTCAGAAAAGATGTTGCAAGGATGTTAACAGCTGAATAGGATGCAGCTGTTTTCCCTTGTGCACTGAAAGCTGAGGGGGTGACTTTATAGACATTTATAAAATCATGAGGTGCATGGATAGGGAAAAATACATAAGGTCTTTTCCCTGGGATGGAGGAGTCCAGAATTAGACAGAAATAGGTTTAAGGTTTTGGGTGGGGGGGGGCGGCGGGGGGAGCGAGATTTAAAAGAAACCGAAGGGGCATCGATTAAAAGGTATCTGGATGGGTATATGAACAGGAAAGGTTTGGAGGGAAGTGGGCCAAGTGCTGGCAAATGGGATTAGATTAGGTTAGGATATCTGATCGGCATGGACGAGTTGGACCGAAGGGTCTGTTTCTATGCTGTATCTCTATAACTCTATATACCTGTCACCTATTTTCTAAGGATCTGTATCCCTCTGCTGCCTGCCCATTTGTGAATCTGTCTAGATACATCTTAAGTGACACCATCATGCCTGCCTCTACCACGTCCTCTGGCATCACATGCCAGGTACCCACCACCCTCTGCATATAGAGCGTCCACGTATATCTCCCCTAAACATTTCCCTTCTCACCTTGAACTCGTAACCCCAAGTAATCAAGTCCTCCACTCTAGGAAAAAGCTTCTTGGTATCCACCCAGTCTATATCTCTCATGATTTTGGAGACCTCAATCAGGTCCCCCCTCAATCTCCGTCTTTCTAATGAAAATAATCTTAATCTACTCAACCTCTCTTCATAGCTAGCTCCCTCCATACCAGGCAACATCCTGGTGAACCTCCTCTACACCCTCTCCAAAGCATCCACATCCTTTGGTAATGTGGCGACCAGAACTGTACACAGTATTCCAAATGTGGCCGAATCAAAGTCTTATCCAACTGTAACATGACCTGCCAACTCTTGTACTCAATACCCCATCTACTGAAGGAAAGCATGCTGTATACCTTCTTGACCACTCTACTGACCTGCGTTGCCACCTTCAGGGTACAATGGACCTGAACACCCAGATCTCTCTGTGCATCAATTTTCTCCAGGACCTTTCCATTTAGATCTTCCAAAACACATCACCTCGCATTTGTCAGGATTGAACTCCATCTGCCATTTCTTTATCCAACTCTCCAATCTCTCTATATTCTGCTGCATTCTCTGACAGTCCCCTTCATTATCTGCTGCTCCATCAATCTTAGTGTCATCTGCAAACTTGCTAAGCAGACCACCTAGACCTTCCTCCAGATCATTTATGTATATCACATCCTCCAGTGGTCCCAGCACGGACCCCTGTGGAACATCACTGGTCACAGGTCTCCATTTTGAGAAACTCCCTTCCACTACTCTCTGTCTCCTGTTGCCCAGCCAGTTCTCTATCCATCTAGCTAGTATACCCTGGACTCCATGAGACTTCACCTTCTCCATCTGCTTACCATGGGGAACCTTATCAAACATCTTACTGAATGTATATGACATTGACAGCCCATCCCTTAGCAATCAACTTTGTCACTTCCTCAAAGAATTCTATTAAGTTGGTAAGACATGACCTTCCCTGCACAAAACCATGTTGCCTATCACTGCTAAGCACATTTTCTTTCAAATGGGTATAGATCCTATCCCTCAGTATCTTCTCCAGCAGCTTCCCTACCACTGACATTAGGCTCACACATCTGTAATTACCTATGACTGGGCTGGCACGGTGGCTCAGTGGTTATCACTGCTGCCTCACAGCACCAGGTACGATTCCCACCTTGTGCAACTACTTGTGTGGATTTTGTCTGCGTGGGTTTCTTCCAGGTGTTCCGCTTTCCTCCCACAATCCAAAGATGTGCAGGTCAGGTGATTTGGCCACGCTAAATTGTCCATTGTGTTAGGTGCATTAGTCAGAGGGAAATATAGGGTGGGGGAATGGGTCTGGGTGGGGTACTCTTCAGAGGGTCAGTGTGGACTTGTTGGGCCAAACGGCCTGTTTCCATATGGTAGGGAATCTAATCTAACCTGACTTGGATTATCCCTGCTACCCTTCTTAAACAAGGGAACAACATTAGCAATTCTCCAGGCCTTCAGGATCTCACCCGTGTTCAAGGATGCTGCAAAGATATCTGTTAAAGCCCCAGCTATTTCCTCTCCCACTTCCTTCAGTAACCTGGGATAGATTCCATCCTGACCTGGGGGCTTGTCCACCTTAATGTCTTTTAGAAAACCCAACACTTCTCCCCTCCTTATGCTGACTTGTCGTAGAGTACTCAAACCTCTATCCCTAACCTCAACATTCATCATTCTCTCTCCTCGGTGAATACCGATGCAAAGTACTCATTAAGAATCTCACCCATTTTCTCTGACACCATGCATATCGTTCCTCCTTTGTACTTGAGTGGGCCAACCCTTTCTCTAGTTACCCTCTTGCTCCTTATAGATGAATAAAAGGCTTTGGGGTTTTCCTTGACCCTTAAAAATGTGTTGCTGGAAAAGCGCAGCAGGTCAGGCAGCATCAAAGGAGCAGGAGAATCGACATTTTGGGAATTCCTGAAGAAGGGCTTATGCCCGAAACATTGATTCTCCTTCTCCTTTGATGCTGCCTGACCTGCTGCGCTTTTCCAGCAACACATTTTTAAGCTCTGATCTCCAGCATCTGCAGTCCTCACCTTCTCCTAGTTTTCCTTAACCCTGATTTGGAGATGCCGGTGTTGGACTGGGGTGTACAAAGTTAAAAATCACACAACACCAGGTTATAGTCCAACAGGTTTAATTGGAAGCACACTAGCTTTCGAAGTGACGTTCCTTCATCTGACTATCACCTGATGAAGGAGCGACGCTCCGAAAGCTAGTGTGCTTCCAATTAAACCTGTTGGACTATAACCTGGTGTTGCGTGATTTTTAACTTCCTTAACCCTGTTTGCTAAAGTTATCTCATGACCCCTTTTAGCCCTCTTAATTCCTCATTTCAGATTGGTCCTACATTCTCGATATTCTTCCAAAGCTTCGTATGTCTTCAGTTGCCTAGACCTTACGTATGCTTCCTTTCTCCTCTTAGCTAGTCTCACAATTTCACCTGTCATCCATGGTTCCCTAATCTTGCCATTTCTATCCCTCATTTTCACAGGAACACGTGTCTCCGACACTCGAACTAACCTCTCATTAAAAGCCTCCAATATATCGAATGTGGCTTTACCTACAAACAGCTGCTCCCCATCATAATCCCCAGCTCCTGCTGAACTTTGCGATAGGTACCCTTTCCCCAAATTAGCACACTTCCTTCCGGACCAGGTTGGCACATTATCTGTTTCTGTCACAGTACAGGGTGAAAATTTCCCATCCCCAATGCAGTGAGAAGGGCAGGAGCCTCCAATTATTTGCGTGAAAGTCAAACATTCAGTGTCTGATAACCTTTAACGATTAAATTCTCTGACTTTATAGACTGGGTTGACACTACAGGTGTCAAAGAGCTTATTTGCATGCATTTGCATTTCAATAAAAACAGAATTAAGTGCTTGCTCTCAATGACCTTCGACCATTCCAATAATCCATCACTCAGAGTCCTGAATGAATCAAACACCTCAGCTGTTTCTGAAGCTGGGCATTTTTCTCAGTCATTGCTGGTTGCATTAGGTTACAGTGTGACATCTCCGAACAGCGTGAAGGGAAAGTGACACAGGGGTGGGAGGCTCAGTCAGTCTCGGGTGGGACACTCTCTGTCAGGGTCGAAAATTGTGGTGCTGGGTTGGGTATAAGCTCTTCATCAGGAACGTGTGGGTGGGTTGGGGTGGAGAAGGGGGCTGGGAGATAAATAGAGGGGTAGGGGGAAGGCAGCTAGCAAGGTGGTAAGTTGGAACGGATAGGTGGGAAGGACGTAGGACAGTTCAAGAGGACAGTCTGAGTTGGAGGGTTGGATCTAGGATAAAGTGGGGGGAGGGGAGATGAGGAACTGGTGAAGTCGACATTGATCCCACGTGTAGAGATTGTGAGATCAGGTGTTTCCTGGATTGGAGAAGAGGAAGAATTAATTAATGAAGATGCACAGTCCCTTTTGAAAAGAAAAGCTCTCACATTGTTTGTACATCTGAGGACACAACTGCAAGATCACTTCCTCGTTTCTGGGATGTTCCTGTCTCTCCATCAGTGCAGCAATCATCTTGGTCCTCCCCTTCCAGATCTACAGACGCATCTTCAAAACCAGAGGAGAATGGGAATGACTGGAATCCATCCACTGTTTCAGGCCCTCTCTCTCCAGGCCAGAGGGACAGGGGAATTGAGAGATGGTGATTGCATCAGGAATGTTGCCTGTGTATCCCCTTGACAAGTGCTGCATCCTCACCAGTCGGTGAGCAGACTGTACATTTCTCAGGCTGGTTGAGAGGGCCTCAGGGCATGTCAGCCTGTGGTTCGGAGGGTGTGTGGTAACCATGATGGCCTTGGGAGATCCTGTACAGCGACACAGTTAGACTGAGTGAGAGCTGTGTGAGGCGACGGTGCAACGGCCACCATAAGGTGGAGGAGGTAACACACACTCAGACACACACTCACTCAGACGCACTCACTCAGACACACACACGCACGCACACACACTCACACTCACTCAGACACACAAACTCACACTCACTCAGACACACACACTCACACACACTCACATACACGCACGCACAGGCGTGCACACACACTCACACTCAGACACACACATACACACACACACTCACACACACGCACACACACACACTCACTCACACTCAGACACACACACATGCACACACAAATACACACACGCACGCACGACACACGCGCACACTCACGCACACACTCACATGCGCACACACACTCACTTAGACACACACACACTCACTCAGACACACACATGCATGCGCACACACATGCTCACACACACTCAGACACACACACTCACGCGCACACACATACACTCACACTCACTTAGACACACACACTGACACTCACTTAGACACACACACATACACACACACTCACGCACGCATGCGCACACACACTCACACTCACTCAGACACACACACACACTCAGACACACACACGCACACGTGTACACACACGCACACGCGCACACACACACTCCCTCACACGCACACGTGCGCGCACACACACACATACTCACACTCACTCAAATACACACATACACACACATACACACACATACGCACACACTCTCACACACATACACTCACTCACACACATACGCACACACTCATGCACACACACATACACGCACACACATGCGTGCACACACAAACACACGCACATGCGCACACACACACTCACTCAGACACATGCGCGCGCACACACATGCACACACACACACACTCACTCAGACACACACACACGCGCGCACATGCACTCACACACACACTCACACTCAGACACACACTCAAACACACACACACTCACTGACATTCACTCAGACACAAACACATGCACACACACGCATGCACACACACATACACACACGCACACGCGCACATACACACGCACACACATGCATGCACGCGCGCGCACACACACACTCACACTCACTCAGACACACACACACTCACTCAGACACACACACACGCATGCACACACACATGCTCACACACACTCAGACACACACACTCACGTGCACACGCGCACACACACACTCACACTCACTTAGACATACACACACACTCACATGCACGCGCACACACACACTCACACAGACAGACACACACTCACACACACACACATGCACGCACACGTGCACACACACACTCACTCAGACACATGCACACTCACACACGCACGCACACGTGCATACACAGACACGTGCACACACACGCGCACGCACACACACACAGACACACACACAAACTCAGACACACACACACACACATGCACACGCGCACACACACACAAACTCAAACACACACACTCACTCACACTCAGACACACACATGCACGCTCACACACATGTGCACACATACGCACACACACAGACTCACTCAGACACACATACACACACTCAGACACACACACATGCACACGCGCACACACACACACAAACTCAGACACACACACACTCAGACATACACACACACTCAGACTTACACACACGCACTCAGACACACACGCACTCAGACACACACACACTCAGACATACACACGCACACACTCAGACACAGACACACATGCACAGACATACACACACACACTCACATACACACTCGCACATACATACACACACGCATATATGCACACACACTCTCTCACACTCGCACATACATGCACACACACGCACACACACTCAGACACACACATACACTCTCACACTCTCTCTCTCTCTCTCACACACAGACACACACACTCAGGCACACACACACACTTTCTCACTTTCACAAACACACAGGCACACACAAACACATACAGATGCACACACAGACTCTCTCACATACACACACAGACACACACTCTCTCTCTCACACACACGCACACACAAACACATGCTGATACAGACGCACACTCAAACACACACAGGCACACACTCTCACTCACACACACACAGAGTTTAATGACCACAGGAAGTTGTAATAAGACAAATAAAGAAACGAAAGCAATGACCAGAGAAGGTGTGAATGGCAGGTTCAACACAAAGAAATAAGGAACTAACAAAAGGAAAAGACAAACCATCACAGAAACATAAAATAAAATGGAAGATTCCTTCCCAACTATCCACTCCACCCTCCTCTCTGACCTATCACCTCCATCCCACCCCCATCCATCGATTGTACTCTACCGTCTCCCCACCCCCACCCCCCTCCCATTTATCTCTCCACCCCCCCAAGACTCCCAGCAACATTCCTGATGAAGGGCTTTTGCCCGAAACATCAATTTTCCTGCTCCTCGGATGTTGCCTGACTTGCTGTGCTTTTCCAGCATCACTTTAATCTTGACTCTGATTTCCAGCATCTGCAGTCTTCACTTTTGCCTATAATATAGAAGGAGGCCATTCAGCCCCTTCATTACTTTCCTGTTTGAGTGCTAATGAAATTCCCTTTTCAAAGCCACCATTGAATCTGCCTTCACCATACTTTCAGGCCATACATTGTAGATTATCGCAACTGACAATGTAAATAAATTTCTCTCATGTCGTCTTCTATTCTACAGATAATTGCTTCACATAAATATTTAGGATTAAGACAACAGCAACGTGGTTGAATTTCACACATAGTTTGAAAGGGCAGAGAGTGGGTCTCAAGGCCTGTATTGTAAACTGAAATGATTGTCTCTTTGTGAAAGTTGAGGGAGCTGAAGTGAACTGAGAACCAGACGAGGAACTAAATCAATTGAGAGGCAGTGGCAGACATTTCAGAGGATAGTTCAGAATATCTTCTTTCAATAATGAAAAATCCAACAATTGGACCCACCATTCATGGTTAACTAAAAACGAATTAAAGAAGGAAGCCATCAAACTTAAGAAAAAAGCATATAGCTGCAATGCTGAGGTGTGGGTCAGATAATTGGTCATAACATAGAGAAAAGTAGAGAATGATTAAACGATTAATCAGGAATAAGAAAGTAGAGCATGAGAGGAAGCGAGTTAAAAATGTCCAGTTAGCAAGAGCTTCTACAAGTATTTAATGAGGAAAAGAGTAAGTAAAATCAGTATTAGTCTTCATGCGGCAGTTAAATGGGGGTCTCTTCAGCTATGGACTGCCCCGGGACTTCAATTATATGGAAATATAATCTTGCTCAAAAAAGAGATATCTTTGGTTTATTTGTTGGATAGGATCAATCAAATTGGTTTCCTTGATATGCTTCTGTATGGAACCAAGCTGTGTTTGTGACTATGCATATATATAAAATATTTTTTACACATAAAGTATATTTTTGAAATAAAAAGAATCCTGAGAGTGAGAATGGGGAGTTAATAGTAGATAATCGTTATTGGCAATCACTCGCTCATGAGTCTGATTGTCCACCGAGGAGATTCTGTGTCATTGGTCATACATTCAGAGGGTCCTTGTCTGACTGATGCGTGATCCTAGAGTCCCGTGTGGGATGGTGCTGTCCTTGTGAACAGAAAGATCCTGCATTCAAATCCTTTCTTCCAAATTCAGTTTCTCAAGGAAACTGACAGGCCAAAATAGCCATCTCATAGCTCATAATGAAATAGCCATCTCATAGCTAATAATGAAATAGCCATCTCATAGCTAATAATAAAATAAAGAAACATTCTGCTTGTATCTTCCCAACAGCAGATACACAGAAATATCTCAGTAATAACTGTCAAATCAGGAAATGGAAGAAAGACAGGAAACTGGTTAAATTATAATCACGAGGGAAACAGGACGAAGCAAACTAACAGAGCAACCAAGAATGTGGGCAGTGCTGACTTTATACCTTTATTTATTATCCAGACGGCAGTTAAGAGTTAACCATATAGTGGTGGGTTTGGAGTCAACTATCGACCAGGATGGCAATATCCTTTCCTGAAGGGCATTAGTGAACCAATGAGTTTCTCCCCAACAAATTGACATGAACTAACTACAGACTATCACTCATCCAAAGATGCTCACCAAGTAGTGCCTAAATCCTGAGAGTGTCAGTAACCTCAGTAATTTTGACAACACATTATGGCTTATTCCACTGGCCTTTATTTGAAGGGAGGAAGCCATTTTGCACTGTATTTGCTCTTTCTTTTGCCAGTTTATTTTTCCTCATCCTTTCTTGAAATGTTAACTCAGAGAGCAGTCTGATTTTGCAACTAGCCTCGTCCACTTGACCTTGGCAGTAGTGTTGCTGCTGCATTTAATTGTGCAGAGGCAAGTCAAGTCAAAGCTGATCATGGCCTTGCCTGGCACTTGCATGTGCTTTTACGGTGGGGGCTGGTAGAGAACAATAGAGGGGACCTGCAGTCTGGTCGAGCCAATGTCAGTACAGATCATCACTCAAATCTGGGGACTTTGTGGCTTAATATCCCTCTGCTGTGCACTGCCTTAGGCAGCCAAGCTTGGTGGGAGAACCCCAATGAGTGTTCTCTAAAAGGACGTGGGTGCAAAATGATCAGCCATGATCATAATGAACGGTGGTGCAGGCTCGAAGGGCAGAATGGCCTACTCCTGCACCTATTGTCTAGTTTGATGGTCAGCCTTTAGATTTTTTTTCCCCATTGAATTGTGGTATGATAATGAACCCTGGGTCCCAGAACGTAGCCTGATTTCCTGGATTACTAGACTAGTGACAACACCACTACATCATCGCCTGCCTAAAGGCTGGCAAGTCTCCATTCCTGGTGAAGGGCTTTTACCCAAAACGTCGATTCTCCTGCTCCTCGGATGCTGCCTGACCTGCTGTGCTTTACCAGTGCTACACTCTCAGCTCTGATCTCCAGTATCTGCTCAGTCTCCGGGCCTGATGGATTTCATCCTTGGGGCTTAAAAGAGGTGATTAATGAGGTAGCTGATATTTTAGTGTTTATTTTCCAAAATTTGTTAAATTCTGGAAAGGTTTTGTCAGACTAATAATTGCAAATTCAAGAAGGGGGTAGTGCAGAAAACAGGGATCTCTAGGCCAGTTAGTTTGACATTTGATGTGAAGAAGGTATTAGAATCCACCAATGAAACCATCCATGTATAAAAACCCAAGAAAATCGAGAAGTGTCCAAATGGTTTCATCAAAAGGAAATCATATTTCACCAATTTATTGGAGTTCTTGGAAGCAGTAACATGTTCCATGGATAAAGGGAATTCTGCAGATTTTACTATATTTTCATTTCCAGAAGGCACATAACAGGGAACCATATTAAAGGTCATTGCAGAGAGTAAAAACCCATGGTGTAAGGTGTTGCATACTAACATGGAGAGAAGATTGCCTGGCTGGGAGGAAACTTTCTCTGATTGGCCAGTGGGGTTCCACATGGCTCCTCCAGTTCCTTAAGGTGTCAGGACAAGTAGATCAAGTGATTCAAAATGCATAGGGAACACTTGCCTTTATTTCTGAGTCATAGAGTTTAAGAGCAGGGAGTTGATGTTGGAACTGTATTAAACATTGGTTAGACCACAGCTAGAGTATTGTGTGCAGTTCTAGAATCCACATTATAGGAGGGATGTGGTCGCACAGGTGAAGGAGCAGCGGAAATTTACAAGAATGTTCCTGGGCTTGAAAGTTTCAGTTTTGAAGTCAGATTGGACAGACCTGGTGGAGAGGGTGTGTGGTGGAGCACAATTGGACAGACAGAGGGGGAGCATGATTGGACAGACTGGGGGAGGGGGGAAAACATAATTGGACAGACTAGGGTTGATTTGCATTGGGTAGGGGTGACTGAGGGGGAACATGATTGAAATGTATAAAATAATGACGGACAGAGACGAGGTAGACAGGTGGAGGGATTAGTGAGGGAAGCATGGATTTAAGGTAAAGGGGCAGGAAGTTTAGGGGAGATGTGAGGAAAAGCTTTTTCAGCCGGAGGATGGGAATCTGGAACTCACTCCCTGTGAGGGTGGGAGAGGCTGAAACCCTTCGAATACTGAAGAAATATTTAGATGTGTACTTGCAATGGCAAGGCATACAAGGCTGTGGGTCAAGTGCTGAGGAATGGGATTGGAGTATATAGGTGGTTGTTTTTGACAGGTGCAGACTCGATGGGCCGAAGGGCCTTTTTTGTGCTATTTACCTCTGTGATTCTGACTCAAGGTTTGTGTTCTCGGGCCTCAGCCCTTTTACATTTCTATCAATAGATAAAGGGACAGAAGACACAGTGGCTAAATTTGCAGACAACACATTGATAGATAGGAAAGTTAATGGGGAAGTGTGTATAAGGAGGTTTTCAAGTGATCGCAAAGGTTGAGTGAATGGTTAAAAATCTAGTGGATGAAATATCATGTGGGATATGGGAAGTTGTTCCCTTTGGCATGGAGAGTGGTGATTCAGTGTAATATCTAAACTGAGAACAAATCCAAGGTGCATGCAACATTAAAGGTTAGTCTGCAGATACAGCACATAATCAGGGAGGCTAATGGAATACTGTCCTTTAATATGAGAGGAATTAAACATAAAAGTGAGGCTGTTATGCTTCAGTTATACAAGCACATTGATAAAACCATGTCTTGAATACCATGGGTAGTTTAGGAAGAATGTAAGTGCTTTGGAATTGATGCAGAGGAGGTTTACTGGATTGATCCCTGGAATGCTCTGATGGTCTTGTGTGGAAAGGTTGGATGGACTGGGCTTGTACCTGGTGGAGATTAGAATAGAGGAGGTGATCTGAATGGTCATGACAAGGTGGATGTGGGAAGGATGTTTCCTCTTGTGGGTGAATTCGGAATGTATGTCTTTGGAACACTTTGCCTCAGTGAGCAGTGTGAGTGGGAACATTTTGTGAGGCAAGGGAATGGAGGATTATGGGAATAGATTGGACTGTGGAATTTAAAACAAACAGAATTGTACTGAGTGACAGAGCAGGCTTGAGGGACTGAATGGTCTTATTCCTGTTCCTAATTGTTGTGTTTGTTATATTTTTTCCAATATGGAAGGTAGCTGGAGCAGGCAAGGCAACCATATATTGCCTATCACTGACTGCTTTTGTTTTGGATTAGATTCACTACAGTATGGAAATAGGCCATTCGGCCCAACAAGTCCATACCAAACCTCCAAGACCCAGACCCATTCCCCTACCCTATATTTACCCCTGACTAATGCACCTAACACTATGGGCATTTTAGCATGGCTAATTCACCCTAACCTGCAAATCCTTGAATTGTGGGAAGAAACCGGAGCACCCGGAGGAAACCCACACAGACACGGGGAGAATGTGCAAACTCCACACAGACAGTCACCAGAGGCAGGGATTGAACTTGGGTCCCTGGCACTGTGAGGCAGCAGTGCTAACCACTAAGCACCATGCCACCAATACTCCAACTGTTAAACATTTCCCTCTGCCTCTGTTACTTCAATGTAGCCATTCACATCTCCTCAAGACTCATTTCCTGTTTCTACACTTGACTTATTCTCCTGCTTTGCACATCATTATGAGACCATTTAATGGCCTCCAGTCTCCATCCTGTCATCCCCTATCTGCCCTTTCCCGCCTCAGGCGACTGACTGTGTGGAGTTTGCACGTTCTCCCCGTGTCTGCGTGGGTTTCCTCCGGGTGCTCCGGTTTCCTCCCACACTCCAAAGATGTGCAGGTCAGGTGAATTGGCCATGCTAAATTGCCTGTAGTGTTAGGTAAGGGGTAGATGTAGATGTAGGGGTATGGGTGGGTTACGCTTCGGCGGGGCGGTGTGGACTTGTTGGGCCGAAGGGCCTGTTTCCACACTGTAAGTAATCTAATCTAATCTAATCTAAAAATTACCCAGGCTTTGTATTTTCTTAAAAGACATTCACCTCCAACATCTTTCAGCTCTGATAAAAGATGCTAAACTAATATCTCTCTCTACAGAGTGTTTCCAGAATTTACAGCTTGTTATTGATTACATCGGGTGAGGGAAGATGTGGGACTGAACACAAACACTGCCTGCTCTTCTTTCAATAGTGGCATGGGACTGTGAAGCCCATCTAATCAGGCAGCTTGGACTCAGTTTTATATATCACCTGTGTTAAAGAATTATTAGCCCACCCTGTAATAAATGATGACATTCGAATTCCCCTGAAAACAGCTGCCAATTATGTTTGGATTAACGTTCAGTGGCAACATCAGAGCTTACAATGCTTCCAAGCAAACACCATCACACATCAGCAGATTTTCTTATATAGCTACAAGTTTGCTGTCAATCACCTGAAGGTGTCTCTATGATCATTCCCAGGATATCGTTTATCATTACGAGAGTAGACAGTAACATTCCAAAAGCATTAAGGGGAAGGGATGGTCTATTGGCATTATTACTGGACTGTTAACCCAGAGACCCAGGTAATGTTCTGAGGGTTCAAATCCCACCATGGCAGCTGGTGGTATTTGAATTCAATAAAAATCTGAAATTAAAAATCTACTGATTACCATAAAACCATTGTTGGTTGACAGGGGAAAACACTACCTGGTTCACTAATACTCTTTAGGGAATTAAACTGTGATCCTGGTCTGGTCTACACGTGACTCCAGATCCATAGCAACATGGGTGACTGCCCTCTGGGCAATAAATGCAGGTCTACCAGAGAAGGAATTTTTTCAAGTCTTTCTTAACAACACAGATGGAGGAATGACCTCATAGAACAGTCACCAAGACTCACTTCTTTATGTAGATATTCTTACTGGATGAAATTTGAGGCCTAGTCTCAAATTCAAACCTTGTCCAAACCTTACTTCTGTTTAATTGGAGTATATGTGTAACAGTCTCAATAGCACTCAATACTAACAAGGGTGAAGGGTTAGGTTTAATCGCACACTATTAACTTGGCTCAATTCTAATACACAACCTATTGGTTGAAAAATTAGAGTTTGTACCTTATTTTTGATTTGAACACCTAACCATGGCTGATGCAATGATAAGTGTATTGTGGGAATGTTGCATGGCCAAGAGGTTATCTGTAAAGGTTTTAAACTGTTGTTCCATCTCCCTGTTCAGGTGGATATGCAAGCTGTCCTGGGAAATCACTCACACTGTTTTCCAGCAGGACAATCAAGCAGCCCACAGGATTGTCTGCATCCAAGATTTCCCCTGTGTCGTCTGTCTAGTGATTTGTGAGGGAGAGATTTATGTTTTCAATGCCTATGGTACACTGAGGAGTCACTGTTCTAAGTGGTCCATGGACTGAAAGCTCCTGGAGAAGATTACAACAATTTCACAGCAAGATCCTGTTCACACCAGAACAGAATTATAGAATAGCACAGCACAGAGGAGGACATTCAGCCTAACATGCTTACTCTGGCTCCTCCAATGAGCATCATTATGCAGTGTTAATTTCCTGCTTTTCCTCCAGTGTCCTTGCAAACTAATTTTATCCAAATAATCATCCAATGCCCTTTTGAATGTCTCAATTGAACCTGCACTCCCACATTTCCAGGTCATACCTTCCACCCTTAACTCCCTAACTACTTGTTGTGTGAAAGAGATTTCTCTCACATCACCCAGCAAATTAAATAATTACAGCTGTTGATAGCCAGGGAAGGGGTTTGTCAATGGATGCTATTTTCAAAGTGAGGAAAGGCTTCAGAAATCACAAAGGGACTTAGAAGTCTCTGAAGTTCTCATGCAGATTCTCTGATTCTCTGGGATTCTCTGAAGTTAACATGCAGGTCCAGTTAGCAGTCAGGAAGGTAAATGCAATGTTAGCATTCACTTCAAGGGGTAGAATACAAGAGCAGAGATGTACTGCTGAGGCTGTATAAGTCTCTGGTCAGATTGTATTTGGAACATTGGGTAGTTTTGGGTCCCGCATCTAAAGAAGAATGTGTTGATGTTGGAGGGTGTCTGCAGGAGGGTTACAACAATGATCTCGATGCATTGAAAATATAAATCTCTCCCTCACAAATCACTATACAAAGGACACAGGGGAAATCTTGGATGAAGACAATCCTTTGACTGCTTGATTGTCCTGCTGGAAAACAGGGAGTGCGGGTGAGAATATTGAGATGCCTGGACAGAGTAGGAGAGACTCTGACCCAAGGCTCCAGCCTCAGACTGAACTGAGATGATTCAGCCAGAGATTGGTAAATCTATGGAACATATTGCCACAGAGGGCTGTGAAGGCCAAGTCACTGAGTGTATTTAAGATGGAGATAGATAGGCTCTTGATTAGTAAGAGGATCAAGGATTGCAGGGAGAAAGCAGGGGAATGGAGTTGAGAAATATATCAGGAGACAGTGAGGACTGCAGATCAGAGTCGAGAATATGGCGCTGGAAAAGCACAGTAGGTCAGGTAGCATCTGGGGAGCAGGAAATTCAACATCTCGGGCATAAGCTCTTCATCAGGAATGAGAAACACATCAGCCATGATTGAATGGCAGAGCAGTCTCGATGGGTCAAATGGCGTAATTCTGCTCTTATATCTATGGTCTTATGACCCTTGCTTCTTTAGCTCATTGCTTTAAATCTATTTCCTTTTGTTCTTAGTCTTTTTGTCAGTGGGAACAGTTTCTCCCCCTCTACTCTGTGCAGCGCATTCATGGTTTTGAAAACCGTAAGCAAATCTCCTCCCAGCCTTCTTTTTCTCCAATGGAGAACAGTATCAAGTTCCTCAATCTGTCCTCATTCCTGAAATTTCTTATTCCTGGAACCATGCTGGTGGATATTGATTGAGGAATGTTACAATGTACCTCCAGCTGACTAACTAACAGTAAGCCAGGGGACTGGGTACATGATCCAATGAAGGCTGTTGCAAATCAAACAGCTGGCCATCA
Source organism: Chiloscyllium punctatum (assembly GCF_047496795.1). NCBI lineage: Eukaryota > Metazoa > Chordata > Chondrichthyes > Orectolobiformes > Hemiscylliidae > Chiloscyllium > Chiloscyllium punctatum. The sequence goes on from NC_092751.1 coordinate 109,322,256, forward strand.
ATAACCAGCAGGATGTTGCAGAGCCTTCTCGGTTAGCGGAAATTCCAAGGTGGAAGCAGCCATTTCGGAATATCCAGTGTTTCTAACTCTTAATCCTTTGCCAAAGATAAGGCAAGAGATCAGGGATGTATACAAACTCAAGTACCATCTTTGACCTCTTTCAGTTTGAAACGTTTACAAACAACAGACGCGTACAGCTGGAAAAGCAGCTGATTCATGTTTGCATTTCTTCACCTTCCCAACTGCTCGTGGGGAGCATGAATCATGTAGTTCACAGACTCACACCACCCTGGTGACACAGCCAGCTACATCTCACAGCTCCTGCTCCTGCCTTCCTTTCAGTTTGTCAGCTATGTGCTTATATTTTGCAATGCCCTTATGGATACAGACTCCCTGCTATAAATAACAGCAATGATGGGCAGGTGTAAGGAGCAACTTCCAATGATGAATCAGACCTTCCTCCCCCCAACCACCCCCATCCATTCCCTCTGGAATCAAAATGTAAATTACCTTTGCTGAAAGAAATAAGGGAAATATTTTCATAACTGAGAAATGAAACATCAGAGCCCATGTACTAAATACTGACAGCAGTTTATTTCTGCTTTTTCCCCATTTTGTTTTGCAATAGTTTGGTAGTGACCGAATCCTGGAAGGTGGTATTTGTGGTTTTATTTCTGCTGTACCTTACACTGTTTGTGCGCGTTATTCTGGAAATGGTTTCATTGGTTCAGTTACTGGAATGTCTATCACTGAATCAGTAAGCTAGCACTAGGCTTTGAGTTTATCATCTAGTACAAGTCTCGTGCTCAAGGTCAGTGCTGACAAATAATCAATGGTGTTGTTCTCAGACGATATGTGAACTCTAAGCTCTGGCTGTTCCTGTGGCCTCTGTTGGTAGAAACAAAGAAACTAGGAGCAGGAGTAGGCCATTGAGCACTTTGAGTTTGTTGCACCATTCAGTATGATCATGGCTGACTATTCAACTCAATTCACTCTTCCTGCTTTCTCTCCATATCCTTTGATCCCTTTAGCCTGAGAACTATAACTCCTTCTAACTCCTTCTTGGGGACATTCAATATTTTGGCCTCAACTGAATTCCACAGACTCTCTACTCTCTGGGTGAATTCTCCTCAGTTGAGTCCTAAATGGCTTCCCCCTATCCTTAGTCTGTGACCCCTGTTTCTGGACTCCCCCTGTATTGGGAACATCCTTCTTGCATCCACCCTGTCTAGTCCTGTTAGAATTTTTAAAACTTCTATGAGCTTCCTGAAGCATTGTTCTAAACTCCAGTCCAAACCAAACCAGCCCCTATTCAATGACAGGTCAACCAGCTCAGAAATCAGCCTGAAATACCTTCACTGCACTCCCTCCGTCACCAGAACATCCTCCTTCAGGTGAGGAGACTAAAATTGCACATGATACTCCAGGGTGTGGTCTCACCAAGCCCCTGTACAATTGCAACAAGACATTCCTGCTCCTGTACTTGAGTCCTCTCGCTATGAAGAATCCAGAATGCTTTTTGGGAGAAGACCAAAGAGTTCTCCTAATGTCCTGAGCATCAAACGAAGTGACTGCTTCACCTCACAGTGGCTAGTTGTTGTTTTTGCCTACATCACATCTGCCATTAGAAGTGAAGGTAACCAAATTGAGTAAGGTGAAAAATCACACAACACCAGGTTAAAGTCCAACAGGTTTATTTGGAAGTACCAGCTTTCAGAGCTGCTCCTTCATCAGTTGGTTGTGAAATCCTCTGAAAGCTGGTAATTCCACATAAACCTGTTTGATTATAACCTGGTGTTGTGTGAGTTTTAACATTGTACACCCCAATCCAACACAAGTACCTCCAAGTCAAATTGAGTAACACTTTTAGACATCTAGAAAAGCTGACTTTAAGTCAGGTTTAGGTGCTACAGATGAGATATAAAAAAGAAACTGCATGCCTACTCAAGATATACAGACACCCTGCTTCCTTTGAGTTGGCAGGAAAATTTCCAGTGAAATGCAATTCATCTTCCAGCACTGTTAAATGGAAACATTTTGCTCAGATCAGTTACGTTGGAGTTTAGAAAAAATGAGGGTGATCTTATTGAAGCAAAGAGGTTTCTGAGAGGACTTGACAGGATGGATGCTGAGGGGATGCTTCCTCTGGTTGGGGAATCAAGAACTAGGGTCCAAAGTTAAATATTTCACATTAATGAGGAATATTATGAAGAATCTCTTCTCTCAGAAAGTTAGTGCTTAAATTCTCCTCCCCAGAGAACTAAGGAGATTTAGTCATTGATTATATTCTAAACTTGGACAGAGTTTTGATTGGCAAGGGAGTCAAACATGAGGGGAACAAGAGAGAATCCAGTTACTGAAGGCCTGACATTTAATGGTGTAATTGAATCCTCCAGGTCATCACCCTGAAGGTTACGGTTGACCAGAAACCGAACGGAACCAGCCATGTGAATACTGTGGCTACAACAACAGGTCAGAGACCAGGCGAGTAACTCACCTCCTGACTCCCCTAAGCTTGTTCTCCATCTTCAAGGCACAATTCAGGAGTGTGATGGAACACTCCCCATCTATCTGGATGGGGGCAGCTCCAACAACACTCAAGAAGCTTGACACCATCCAGGACAAAGCAGTCTGCTGGATTGACACCACATCGACAAACATCCACTCCCTCCACCACTGACGCTCAGTAGCAGCAGTGTGCATCATCTATAAGATGCACTGCAAAATTTCACCAAGGCTCTTCTAAGAGCATTTTCCAAACCCACGACCAGTTCCATCTCAAAAGCCAAGGCAGCAGATACATTGGGAATAGCATCACCTGCAAGTTCCCCACTCAACTTAAGGTCCCTTCAAAATCTTTTCCTCTCTAACCCTAAACCTATGCCCTCTAGTTCTGGACTCCCCCACCCCAGGGAAAAGACCTAGGCTATTTATCCTATCCATGCCCTTCATGATTTTATAAACTTCTATAAGGTCACCCCTCAGCCTCCGACGCTCCAGGGAAAACAGCCCCAGCCTGTTCAGCCTCTCCCTATAGCTCAAACCCTCCAACCCTGGCAACATCCTTGTAAATCTTTTCTGCACTCTCTCAAGTTTAATAACATCCTTCCTATAGGAGGGTGACCAGAGTTGAATGCAGTGTCTTGGAAGTGGCCTAACTAATGTCCTGTACAGCCACAACATGACCTCCCAACCCTTAAGGAAGGAAACAAATTAGAGTCTAATTGTAGCCTTGCTTGTTCAGCTGGTGGATACATAAATGCAGAAAAAATGCCAGGGTCATGGGTTTAAGACCACATTGGTTGGTGATTTTCTTTTTGAAAAATTTGTAAAGAATTGATTCTTATTAAATTTTTAATAGAATGCTGGATTTTAACAAAACCCAACCTGTCATTATTCACAGGCATCTGATATTCACGACTGGAATAACAATTTGCAAACAGCTTAATGCTTTATTTAACGAGTCACAAGGCTTTCCCATAAATAGAACACTTCTTCATAAAATAAAATCTAAAATAGGATCCACGATGAGCAGCCAAGTTCTGAACACTGTGAAAAGCTATCTTAATAGAATGCACAGTTACTAAGGAAACACATTCAAGATACTTCCACTGACACAGCACCAGGCATGTGGAGGATGTGCTCTCTCTGTGTTTAGGCACAAAGTAAACAGACAGCAGGAATGAGATCAGAAAAGGCCCACGGTGGAGATCATTGCACTGTGGGTCAGAGCTGCCTTTGGGCAGGAAACTCAAGAGGAAGAAAGGAAGAGATGCCAGAGGGCACAATCACAATTCTTACACTCGAGCAGCAAAGGGAATACTGCAGTTTTCAAGAAGGCAGCTGATGTGATTCCTACATCAGAGGGTCAGTGCTGAGGGGGTACTGCACTGTCGGAGGGTCAGTGCTGAGGGGGTACTGCACTGTCGGAGGGTCAGTGCTGAGGGGGTACTGCACTGTCGGAGGGTCAGTGCTGAGGGGGTACTGCACTGTCGGAGGGTCAGTACTGAGGGAGTGGGCACTGTCGGAGGGTCAGTGCTGAGGGAGTGCTGCACCGTCGGAGGGTCAGTGCTGAGGGGGTACTGCACTGTCGGAGGGTCAGTACTGAGGGAGTGGGCACTGTCGGAGGGTCAGTGCTGAGGGAGTGCTGCACCGTCGGAGGGTCAGTACTGAGGGAGTGGGCACTGTCGGAGGGTCAGTGCTGAGGGAGTGCTGCACCGTCGGAGGGTCAGTACTGAGGGAGTGCTGCACCGTCAGAGGGTCAGTGCTGAGGGTGTGCCGCACTGTCGGAGGGTCAGTGCTGAGGGTGTGCCGCACTGTCGGAGGGTCAGTGCTGAGGGAGTGCCGCACTGTCGGAGGGTCAGTGCTGAAGGAGTGGGCACTGTAAGTGCTGAAGTAATGCTGTACTTATCATCGGAAGAAAACATTGTCACATGGACCAAGTGGATGTCACTGGTTTGAATGCACTGGCCTTTACTTTTCTGCACATTCGTGAACAGCATCAAACATTGACAATCTGCTTTGTATCTATACTCTGTGATCTTGCTGTATATAACACGGATGGTCCAACTGTTAATACCTCGCTGCACACCAGAACTAATTCATTGATTGTAAAGCACATTTAGACATGTGGAGACATGATGATTACAATAGAACTGCACATTCTCTCTGCGTTAACACATAATCCTGGTTCCTGGATTTCAAAACAATGCAACATCTGGTACCTCGAGATAGACAGTCGCATCTGCTGCTGATTGTAAAGCATTTGCTGTAGAGAAATGGGCGACTGAGCTGAACACTGTGACCTTGGTGTTTGTCATCCATGATACGCTTCCCACTCACCGCATCGAAGCTCTGCGATGTATCTGTCTATTCCTTTCTTGAATATATCAGTGACCAATATCCACATGAACCCCTCTTTATTACCTGCCTCAATTGCATCTTATGGTAGTGAGCCCCATTGTTATAAAATATTCAAATGCATCATGGTAAGGATGGGAAATAATCAGTAATTTCAAAATAATTTTATTATACATTAAGTGATTTTGTAAATTCCCTGTGATTTGCTAAACTTTAAGACTCTTTCTTTATGGTCTGAATGTTTTGGAAGAGTGAAGACTGCTTGGCTGTGTGTAATTTTCTGTCACATTCTCTCTGTGATTTTCTGACACTGTACCTGGTACCCCACGCCCTTGTTCCGAATTGCTCTCCGAAGGTCCAGTATGAGGGAGAGCTGTTTGTTTGAGACAGAGTTAGAAAGAAAGGCAGGCCTATCAATCCTCGCGGTTATATTGTGTCATTGGGATGTTAAACTCCCACAAAGTTCAGGAAAAGTCAGACTGCCATTTAGTTATCAGCTTATTCCATTTCTCAAATGTCTAAAGCAATTAATATACAAGAAAATTATTTTGAAACAACTGTTCAATTTCCACCCTGATCACAATCCAGATTGGTTCCTCCTGAGAATTAACAATCATTTCATTGTCATCATCAGAGTCTTTATCCTGGAAACTTACGAAATTCAAATTCCACCAGCTGCCTTGCCAGCATTTGAACTGAGGTCTCCAGAACATTGTCTGTATCTCCTGATAGTTCAGTGATAGTACCATGAGGCCATTGTATAGTGAGAGTGGGAGAGTAGGAGCCTTGGTGGGAGGTGGGTGCAGTAGCAGAGACAGAGTGAGGGTGAGGTATTGGGGAGAAGTTGGAGGCACTTACCCAGATGGAGTGGAGAAGGTCACTGACCTCCTTCCCACAGCGCTGGGCATTCCTCTGGAGGGCTGAGACTGCACTGACCTGGGGGGGGGGGGGGGTGAGGTAACCTCAGAGCAGGCTGGGCAGGGTCGGGTGTCATGGCCTCCACTGCTGGTCCTGGGGGAAGAGACTGACTCCCCCTCTGTACCACCCTGTCCAGGTTCCTGCCCACAAAGCAGACACTGACTTGCCCCCTGTCTACATGTGTGGGGAAAATGTCAGGGAACGTGCAAGGCCTCTTGGACTGACAGCGAATGTCCAGGAGTACAACAAGATTTTAGTGATGGCACAGACACAAGTGATGGTAGTGAATTCTGGGGTATCCCAGGAATGGTGAGCTCTTCCAGGAATGCCATGTGGTAAAATGGACCTGGATTGGGTGTGAGAGATGTCAGAGTTAGGACAGTAGTTAATGAGGCGAGTTTGATAAGATCCCATGAGGGAACACAATAGGTCTTAGAGCGAGAATCCCTCCAAAATCTTGATGCAACTCAGAATTAGCTAAAGTAAAGCAAGATTCAGATCAACCTGAAACAATTCTTCATGTTGACGAAGTGACCTCACATTCCAAGACTCTGGAATTCCTTTCAGGCTGACTCTCCAGGACTTCAATATTCTGGGTCCTGCACTGCCCAGTCTCAAAGCCTATGATATTAATAACATCTCCTCTGAGTCAATTGATCTTTATTACAGCACAATTGCTGACAGGATATACCCCCACACAGATTCATATTCACACCTCCCACACTTTCTAAACATAAACTGCAATTTGCCACAAAAATCATTCACGTCAGACAATTCATGAGGAGCTGAGTCACGATATTCTGTCATGCAGACAGCGGGATCTTACAGGGATCAAAACGAACAAAAAAAACTTGAGGGAGACAACTGTGAGCTTTGCTGAGAACATTATTTCTGCAGAACTCTGACAGAGGAGCTCTGACAAATCTCCGCAACCTGCCCTATATAGAAAGTCCGACATACCATGTCACCTATCCAGACGCTATCTACCCAGTTCTCATTTCACAGTAGAGTGCTCCTTCTTGGACTAAGCTGTATCGTTGTCAGAAATTGTCTTCCTGCTGCTTTCCAATTGGTTCAACAATAAAACAAAGAATTCGCTGGCCAGGAGACTGGGCTGCGAGGTGCCATTGGGTGAGAATGCAGACTCCAAATACCCAGGTCCCTACCACCTCAGGGAGCAGGGACAATAATTCTTCACTTGATGAGATCCCAATCTCAGCTTTAACAGGTCGCACGCGGAGACCTGGATCACTGAACTCAGGCTTTGTGAAGATGTGCCAGTGTTTTGTGGAATGGCGCAGTACAAAGACACGTTAACTGAACTCAGTTTCCTCTCGTCTGGGAACACTCTGAATCTGCTTTCCTCAGGGTCCCCTGTAACTGATTACCCACCCTTTGGGTGCAGATCAGCTGCTCAAAGCAATATGCAACATTTCTCTGCCCTATTTTAATAAAGTTATTAACTTGTTTAAATTCCATTAGAATAGACATGGAAGTGCTGGTGTTGGACTGGGGTGGACAAAGTCAAAAATCACACGATACCAGTTTCAAACAAATCTGTTGGAATATAACTGGGCATCGTGTGTTTCCTGACAACATTCAGAAAGGAAGTGAATTAGATTTTTTAACCTCTGCTCTGTAATTCACCTCAGTTCAAATCCTGCTCTCATTCTATGACCTAATAGAACAAACATTTATTAATCTCAGTCCTAAAAATTCCAACTGAGACCAGCACCTGGTGTCTTTTTGAAGACAGAATTCCAGATTGATACTACCTTGTTTGTGGAAAAAGATTGTTCCTGACTTTCATCTTGATCGGCCAAGCTCTAAAGTTATTTCTCCTTAGAGTTGACTTCCTGATGAGCAGAAATACTCTCTCTCTCTCAAATCATTTTATCATTTGATACCCTCAATCAGATCCATATGAACATACAAAATGGAAGCAGCCGTTGACCATTCAGCCCCTTGAGCCTGCTCATGGCTGATCTCTCTCAGTTTTGTATTCCACATTCTTATCTATCCCTGATAATCTTCGATTCCCTGTCGAACATGAATCTGTCTTCCCACCTCTACCACCTGAGGCAGAGAGGTCCAATGTCACACAACCTTCTGAGTGAAAATGTTTCTCCTCACATCTGATCTAAAAGGGTGCCCCTCATTTTAAAACCATGCCCCTCGGTTCTGGACTCACCCCCAACAGGAAGCATCCTCTCCATGTCCTTGTCAAGACCATTCAGAACCTTATAAACTTCAATGGCCGAGTGACCTTACCGCTCAACTATTAACCAGAAACTCAGCTCAATTTCTACAGACCTGGGTTCAAATCATGCCATGGGAGATGGTAGAATTTGAATTCAATCAAAAACACCTAGAATTAAGAATTTACCGATGACCGTGAAACCATTATAGATTGTCAGAAAAACTCATCCAGTCATTTAGAGAAGGAATCTGCCATCCTTACCTGGTATGACCTCCATGTGACTGCACACCCACAACAATGTGGCTGACTCTCAATTGATCTCTGAAATGGCCTATCAAGCCAATTATACCAACTGCTACAAAGTCTTAACAAAGAAATGAAACCGATCTGGCATAAACCTTTGCACGGGAAAAGACAACAGAAGATACAGCCCTGTCGACCCTGCAAAGTTCCCCTCACTAACATCTGGGTGTCAGTGCCAAAATTGGGAGAGCTGTCTTACAGACTAATCAAAGCAATAGCCTGACATTAGCATACTCATGGTATCATACCTTACAGACAATGCCCCAGACACCACCATTACCATACCTAAGCATGTCCTGTCTGACCAGCAGGACAGACCCAGCAGAGGTGATGGCACAGTGGGATACAGTCGGGAGACAGTTGCTCTGGGAGTCATCAACATTGACTCTGGACCCAATGAAGTTTCATAGCCTCAGGTCAAACATGGCAAAGAGCCTTCTGCTGATCACTATGTACCGTCCTCAGTGTTGAACAACACTTAGAGGAAGTACTGAAGATGGCAAGGGAATGTGGAATGTACTCCAGGTGGGGGATTTGAATGTCCACTACCAAGAGTGGCTCAGAATCAGCAGTTGAGAGTATCGTGCTGAAAAAGCACAGCAGGTCAGGCAGTGTCCGAGAGCAGGAGAATCGACATTTCGGGCATAAGCCCTTCACCAGAATCATCACTAATGATCAAGCTGCACCAGGCATGATGAAAACCAAGGTTTCAATGTTCGGAACTTACCATGCAACATACACAACAAGTGATAGATAGAGCTAAATGTTCCAACAGCCAAGGATTAGATCTAGGCTCTGTAATCCTGCCACATCCAATCATGAATGGTGATGGACAAAGAAACAACTCACTGGAGGAGGAGGCTCCACAAATATCACCAACCACAATGATGGAAGGGCCCAGCACATCAATGATGGAAGGGCCCAGCACATCAATGATGGAAGGGTCCAGCACATCAATGATGGAAGGGCCCAGCACATCAATGATGGGAGGGCCCAGCACATCAATGATGGGAGGGCCCAGCACATCAATGATGGAAGGGCCCAGCACATCAATGATGGAAGGGCCCAGCACATCAATGATGGGAGGGCCCAGCACATCAATGATGGAAGGGTCCAGCACATCAATGATGGGAGGGCCCAGCACATCAATGATGGAAGGGCCCAGCACATCAAAGATGGAAGGGTCCAGCACATCAATGATGGAAGGGTCCAGCACATCAATGATGGAAGGGCCCAGCACATCAATGATGGAAGGGCCCAGCACATCAATGATGGAAGGGCCCAGCACATCAATGATGGAAGGGTCCAGCACATCAATGATGGAGAAGCCCAGCACATCAATGATGGAAGGGTCCAGCACATCAATGATGGAGAAGCCCAGCACATCAATGATGGAAGGGCCAAGCACATCAATGATGGAAGGGCCCAGCACATCAATGATGGAGAATCCCAGCACATCAATGATGGAAGGGCCAAGCACATCAATGATGGAGAATCCCAGCACATCAATGATGGAAGGGCCCAGCACATCAATGATGGAGAATCCCAGCACATCAATGATGGAAGGGTCCAGCACATCAATGATGGAAGGGTCCAGCACATCAATGATGGAAGGGCCCAGCACATAAACGATGGAGAAGCCAAGCACATCAATGATGGAGAAGGCCAGCACATCAATGATGTAGGAGCCTAGCACATAAATGATGGAGAAGGCCAGCACATCAATGATGTAGGAGCCTAGCACATCGATGATGGAGAAGCCCAGCACATCAATGATGGAGAAGCCCAGAACATCAATGATGGAAGGGCCAAGCACATCAATGATGGAGAATCCCAGCACATCAATGATGGAAGGGCCCAGCACATCAATGATGGAGAATCCCAGCACATCAATGATGGAAGGGTCCAGCACATCAATGATGGAAGGGCCAAGCACATCAATGATGGAAGGGCCCAGCACATCAATGATGGAGAATCCCAGCACATCAATGATGGAAGGGCCAAGCACATCAATGATGGAGAATCCCAGCACATCAATGATGGAAGGGCCCAGCACATCAATGATGGAGAATCCCAGCACATCAATGATGGAAGGGTCCAGCACATCAATGATGGAAGGGTCCAGCACATCAATGATGGAAGGGCCCAGCACATAAACGATGGAGAAGCCAAGCACATCAATGATGGAGAAGGCCAGCACATCAATGATGTAGGAGCCTAGCACATAAATGATGGAGAAGGCCAGCACATCAATGATGTAGGAGCCTAGCACATCGATGATGGAGAAGCCCAGCACATCAATGATGGAGAAGCCCAGAACATCAATGATGGAAGGGTCCAGCACATCGATGATTGTAGGGCCCTGCATATCAATGATGGAGAAGCGCAGCACATCAATGATGGAAGGGCCCAGCACATTAATGATGGAAGGGCCCAGCACATCAATGATGGAAGGGCCCAGCACATCAATGATGGAAGGGTCCAGCACATAAACGATGGAGAAGCCAAGCACATCAATGATGGAGAAGGCCAGCACATCAATGATGTAGGAGCCTAGCACATAAATGATGGAGAAGGCCAGCACATCAATGATGTAGGAGCCTAGCACATAAATGATGGAGAAGGCCAGCACATCAATGATGTAGGAGCCTAGCACATCGATGATGGAGATGCCCAGCACATCAATGATGGAGAAGCCCAGAACATCAATGATGGAAGGGTCCAGCACATCGATGATGGAAGGGCCCTGCACATCAATGATGGAAGGGTCCAGCACATCGATGATGGAAGGGCCCTGCACATCAATGATGGAAGGGCCCAGCACATCAATGATGGAAGGGCCCAGCACATCAATGATGGAAGGGCCCAGCACATCAATGATGGAAGGGTCCAGCACATCAACGATGGAAGGGCCCAGCACATCAATGATGGAGAAGCCCAGCACATCAATGATGGGAGGGCACAGCACATTAATGATGGAAGGGCCCAGCACATCAATAATGGAAGGTCCCAGCTCATCAATGATGGAAGGGTCCAGCACATCAATGATGGAAGGGCCCAGCACATCAACGATGGAAGGGTCCAGCACATCAATGATGGAAGGGCCGAGCACATCAATGATGGAAGGGTCCAGCACATCAATGATGGAAGGGCCCAGCACATCAACGATGGAGAAGCCCAGCACATCAATGATGTAGGAGCCTAGCACATCGATGATGGTGAAGCCCAACACATCAATGATGGAAGGGCCCAGCCCATCAACGATGGAGAAGCCCAGCACATCAATAATGGAGAAGCCCAGCACATCAATGATGTAGGAGCCTAGCACATCGATGATGGTGAAGCCCAACACATCAATGATGGAAGGGCCCAGCCCATCAACGATGGAGAAGCCCAGCACATCAATAATGGAGAAGCCCAGCACATCAATGATGGAAGGGCCCAGCACATCAATGATGGAAGGGTCCAGCACATCAAGGATGGAAGGGCCCAGCACATCAAGGATGGAAGGGCCCAGCACATCAATGATGGAAGGGTCCAGCACATGAATGATGGGAGATCCCAGCACATCAATGATGGAGAAGCCCAGCATGTCAATGATGGAAGGGCCCAGCACATCAATGATGGAAGGGCCCAGCACATCAATGATGGAGAAGCCCAGCACATCAATGATGGAAAGGTCCAGCACATCAATGATGGAAACGTCCAGCACATCAATGATGGAAGGGTCCAGCACATCAATGATGGAAGGGCCCAGCACATCAATGATGGAAGGGCCCAGCACATCAATAATGGAAACGTCCAGCACATCAATGATGGAAGGGCCCAGCACATCAATGATGGAAACGTCCAGCACATCAATGATGGAAGGGCCCAGCACATCAATGATGGAAGGGCTTAGCACATCAATGATGGAAGGGCCCAGCACATCAACGATGGAGAAGCCCAGCACATCAATGATGGAAGGGCCCAGCACATCAATGATGGAGAAGCCCAGTACATCAATGATGGAAGGGCCCAGTACATCAATGATGGAGAAGCCCAGCACATCAATGATGGAAGGGCCCAGCACATCAATGATGGAAGGGCCCAGCACATCAATGATGGAAGGGCCCAGCACATCAATGATGGAAGGGCCCAGCACATCAATGATGGAAGGGCCCAGCACATCAATGATGGAAGGGCCCAGCACATCAATGATGGAAGGGCCCAGCACATCAATGATGGAAGGGCCCAGCACATCAATGATGGAAGGGTCCAGCACATCAATGATGGAAGGGCCCAGCACATCAATGATGGAAGGGCCCAGCACATCAATGATGGAGGGTTCCAGCACATCAATGATGGAAGGGCCCAGCTCATCAATGATGGAGAAGCCCAGCACATCAATGATGGAAGGGCCCAGCACATCAATGATGGAAGGGCCCAGCACATCAATGATGGAAGGGCCCAGCACATCAATGATGGAGGGTTCCAGCACATCAATGATGGAAAGATCCAGCACATCAATGATGGAGAAGCCCAGCACATCAATGATGGAAGGGTCCAGCACATCAAAGATGGAAGGGCCCAGCACATCAATGATGGAAGGGCCCAGCACATCAATGATGGAAGGGCCCAGCACATCAATGATGGAAGGGCCCAGCACATCAATGATGGAAGGGCTTAGCACATTAATGATGGAAGGTTCCAGCATATCAATGATGGAAGGGCCCAGCACATCAATGATGGAGAAGCCCAGCATATCAATGATGTAGGAGCCCAGCACATCGATGATGGTGAAGCCCAACACATCAATGATGGAAGGGCCCAGCACATCAATGATGGTGAAGCCCAGCACTTCAATGATGGAGAAGCCCAGCACATCAATGATGGAGAAGCCCAGCACATCGATGATGTAGGAGCCCAGCACATCGATGATGGTGAAGCCCAACACATCAATGATGGAAGGGCCCAGCACATCAATGATGGTGAAGCCCAGCACATCAATGATGGAAGGGCCCAGCACATCAATGATGGAAGGGTCCAGCATGTCAATGATGGAAGGGTCCAGCACATCAATGATGGAGAAGCCCAGCACATCAATGATGGAAGGGTCCAGCACATCAATGATGGAGGGGTCCAGCACATCAATGATGGAAGGGTCCAGCACATCAATGATGGAGGGGCCCAGCACATCAATGATGGAAGGGCCCAGTACATCAATGATGGAAGGGCCCAGCACATCAATGATGGAAGGGTCCAGCACATCAATGATGGAAGGGCCCAGCACATCAATGATGGAAGGGCCCAGTACATCAATGATGGAAGGGTCCAGCACATCAATGATGGAGGGTCCCAGCACATCAATGATGGAAGGGCCCAGTACATCAATGATGGAAGGGCCCAGTACATCAATGATGGAAGGGCCCAGCACATCAATGATGGAGGGGCCCAGCACATCAATGATGGAAGGGCCCAGTACATCAATGATGGAAGGGCCCAGCACATCAATGATGGAAGGGTCCAGCACATCAATGATGGAAGGGCCCAGCACATCAATGATGGAAGGGCCCAGCACATCAATGATGGAAGGGTCCAGCACATCAACGATGGAGAAGCCCAGCACATCAATAATGGAGAAGCCCAGCACATCAATGATGGAGAAGCCCAGCACATCAATAATGGAGAAGCCCAGCACATCAATGATGGAAGGGTCCAGCACATCAATAATGGAAGGTCCCAGCTCATCAATGATGGAAGGTCCCAGCTCATCAATGATGGAAGGTCCCAGCTCATCAACGATGGAGAAGCCCAGCACATCAATGATGGAAGGGCCCACAGTGCAAACAGCAATCTTCAGCATGAGTATGGAGTGCATGATCCATTTTGGCCTCCTCCAGTGGTCCCCAGCAACAGATCCTAGTTTTCAGCTGATTCAATTCACTCGATCTGATATCAAGAAATGTTTGGTGACATCGGATATTGTAAAGGTTAAAGACCCTGGCAACATTCTGACAATGGTTCTGGAGACTTGTGCTCCAGAACTTGCTGCTCCCCTGGCCAAGCTGTTCCAGTACAGTTCCAACACTGGCACCTACCCGGCAATGTGGAAAATTGCCCGGTAGGTCCTGTACACAAAAAGCAGCACAAATCCAACCAGGCCAATTACCATCCCATCAGTCTACACTCCAACATCAGTAAAGTGATGGAAGGGGTCATCAACGGGGATATTAGCATGTTATCAGGAAGGGTTATGGGTTGTTAACCTTTATTAGGAGATGAATTGAATATAAAAGTAAACCTTTGAACCTTTTGAACCTCTGCAGTCCCTGTGCTGTACATTAACCCATAATGTCTCTAGGGAGAGAATTCCAGGATTTTGACCCAGCAACACTGAAGGAACAGCGATATATTTCCAGGTCAGAATGGTGTGTGGCTTGGAGGGGAACTTGTGGGTCATTGTGTTCCCATGTATCTGCTGCCCTTGTCCTTCTAGATGGAAATGGTCATGACTTTGGAAGGTGCTGTTTGAGGATCTCTGGCGAATTTCTGCTGTGCATCTTATAGATAGTACACACTACTGCTACTGAGCACTGGTGGTGGAGGGAGGGGAGGTTTGTGGATGTGGAGCTACTTAAGTGGGCTGCTTAGCAATAACCTGCTAAGCAGAAATTCACCAGAGATCCTCAGATAGCACCTTCCAAAGTCATGACCACTTCCATCTAGAAGGACAAGGGCAGCAGATACATGGGAACACCATGATCTGCAAGTTCCCCACCAAGCCACTCACCATCCTGACTTGGAAAAAATCCGGGAATTCTCTCCCTAGAGACATTGTGGGTTAATGCACAGCACATGGACTGCAGAGGTTCAAGAAGGCAGCTCACCTAGGGACAACTAGGTACTGGATTAGTGGTGCTGGAAGAGCACAGCAGTTCAGGCAGCATCCAAGGAGCAGCGAAATTGACGTTTTGGGCAAAAGCCCTAGGGACAGGCAATAAATGCTGGGCCAGTTGGCAATGCCCAGCTCTCACGAGGGAATAACAAAAATCAACTCACCCTCACTCTTTGAAACTCGATTGGAAACAAGCTCAGTCTGTTCAACCTTTCCTCATCAAACAACCCACTCATTTCAGGGATCAGTCTAGGAAACCTCCTCTGAATTACCTCCAACACATTCTCATCACTCCTTAAATGGCTAGACCAAAACCTGCACACAGTATTTGAGATGTGGTCTCACAATCCCTTATATAACTGCAGCATATGATCCTTACTTTTATATTCAATTCCTCTCCTAATAAAGGTTAACAACCCATAATCTTTCCTGATTACTTGCTGTACTCACATACGAATGTTTTGTGACTCGTGTACAAAACATCTCGATCCCTCTGCACCGTGGAACTCTACAGTCATTCAACACTGCAGTAATATTTGCTTTCTCATTCTTCCTGCCAAAGTGGACAACTATGATCACCTTTTCATTTCTTATACTCAGGAGAATATGTGTCCACTTTATGAAATCTATCCTTGCAATTTAAATCCCTCAAGCTGGATAATACTCTGGTCAATCAGGGCTGCACCCTTCCAATTTATTCTTGCTGGGGTGTAGTGTGAATTATTAAAAACTCAGTCTGTGTGCAAAAAGCCCTTTAGTGGTGTTAACTAAATGAGGTACAGTTTCAAAAACAGAAGTTGCTGGAGAAACTCAGCAGCATCTGTGGAGAGAAAGCATTTAATGTTTTGAGTTCAGTGACCCCTGTTAAGAACCCTGAAGAAAGGTCACTGGACTCAAAACATAAACTCTGCTTTCTCTCCACAGATGCCACCGAGTTTCTCCTGCAATTTCTGTTTTTGTTTCAGATTTCCAGCATTTTATTTTGGAGATACAATTTTGCTTTGTTCACAGGCTATAACTTTCTGAGTTTGAATTTCCAATCTTATCATTCTAATATCAGGAAAACAAATGAGCAAGAATCCACTAGGAACAGTTCAGGAATTTGCACCAGGAACACAGCTTGAAGTGCCACTCTGTTTTCTCTGCTGGGACCTGTGTTGGTAAATGATGGTCATAAACAATGAGATTAATGGGCATGGCACAGCTTTTTTACTAGCCTGGGTCAGTGTTAAACTAATGATACTACTCCTATAAACACACCATCTGAACCATGGCTTCCTGCTGCCGTCAACAGAAATGAATTAGTGCATGAAATCTACAGCTATTGTTAAAAGCATTCTCATTTATAAATACACCTTCACTGGCTGTAAGCAAACTCTTAAATTTGATGATGCAAATAAAAGATGAAACATGGAGCTCCTTCAATTCAGAATTCTCCTTGAGTCACGATCTCTGTAAGAATGGCACCAAAATAGATCTTTTGCTCTTCTTTGTTCTGTCGCAGTCTTTCAAAGTAACAATACCAGTCAGTGCCATGGAACGTTCTGATCATTAAGACCCTGCAATCAGAAACTAATGGGCCTGCAAAGAAAATAAGTCTGGAGAGCTGCAATGGTCAAACAGGGAAGAGGGATTGGCTGGACTGCTCCATTGCGATGGCCTCATTCTGTGCTGTCAATAGCTATTACTAACCAGTCAGCTGGCTGGTGGGGGCGGTGATTATGCAAGGAGAGTGCATCCATGGCTTTGCCTCAAGTTATTTTGTGCCCTGGAATTCCAAATCTCTTCATAAACAGGTGCCACACTGCCCTGTGTCCCAACATTTCAACTCCACCTCCCACTCAGCTGAGGACATGGAGGTCCTGGGCCTCCTTCACCGCCGCTCCCTCACCACCAGACGCCTGGAGGAAGAACGCCTCATCTTCCGCCTCGGAACACTTCAACCCCAGGGCATCAATGTGGACTTCACCAGTTTCCTCATTTCCCCTTGCCCCACCTCACCCTAACTCCAACCTTCCAGCTCAGCACCGTCCCCATGACCTGTCCTACCTGCCTATCTTCCTTTCCACCTATCCACTCAACCCTCCTCTCTGATCTATCACCTTCATCCCACCCCCATTTACCCATTGTATTCTTTGCTACCTTCCCCACCCTCCTCACTGACCTATCACCTTCATCCCACCCCCATTTACCCATTGTATTCTTTGCTACCTTCCCCACCCTCCTCACTGACCTATCACCTTCATCCCCACCCCCATTCATCTATTGTACTCTATGCTACTTTCTCCCCACCCCACTCTCCTCTCATTTATCTCTCCACCCTTCAGGCATTCTGCCTCTATTCTTGATGAAGGGCTTTTGCCCAAAACGTCGATTTTCCTGCACCTCGGATGCTGTCTGAACTGCTGTGCTTTTCCAGCACCACTCTAATCCAGGATCTGTTTTCCAGCATCTGCAGTCTTTTTTTCCCTAGGTGTTTTATGTGTCACTGTGTTGTGGACTCATTGACAGAGAATGATCCCTGCGCTTGGTCAACGATTGTTGTTATGTCACCAGCAGCATGGGAGAGGGACCCTGAAGTACAGATTTCAAACAGAACCATTCTCTCTTGTGACACTGTCATCGGGGAAGATTTCTTTCTGTTTGCAGTGAGCTCTCCTTAACCCTTTCGGAACACTTGTTGCATGCAGCTGGGGTTGTGAGTGGCTGTCCTGAGGGCTCATTCAAACTGGGAAATACTTTCACTGAGAGAGCCTCCACATTGGGAGGGGAGAGAACACACTGAGAACGCAAATGAATAACAATACAATTAAACATTCACAAAAAGCTGAACAGGAACTCATTTAGAATTCTAAAGCTTTCAAAATATGCAGAGGTTACCAGGGAGTACTATTGAGTGAATGAGTTATGAGGCTAGTGTAGCAGAAAGGAACAATACAGGCTACACTCCCTGAGGATATGAGTGATTGGATCACACTTAGGGAATGGAATCACTATTCAGGTCTCTGAATTAACATTGTTTTCCTGAGAACAATGCTGTTTACACACACACATACACATTCTCTCTCTCACTCACACATGTTTTCTCTCTCTCTCTCTCTCTCTCTCTCACACACGCACACATTCTTTCTCTCTCTCACACACACACACATTCGCTCTCACACACACACTCACTCCCTCCCTCACTGTCTGAGTGACCACACTGTGTAATCAGAGGCTTCAGTACAAATGCATCCCCCAGGCGCTGGGCCCCATGATTCTGATCAGCACCGTTCCAGCTTTGTAAGAACATGTAACTATCAGTGAACCTTTTATTCAACTCAGCACATTGCAACACACATTAAAGCATCTGCAAATGTTTTGCATTTATCATATTTTTAGTCTCATTAAAACATTTAGGTTTAATTACATGAATTAGGTTTGCTATTTTTAAATGATATTAAGTAATTTAAAATTGCTTCAAATTTAATTTTAAATTAAACACTTGATGCAAATTATTCATGACAAACTATTTTCATTATCAGTTAATGCAGGCTTTATTAAAAATTCAATCAACAAGGAGTCAATATTAACTGTATCACTTCCAACACTAGGGTATGCAGAGTCAGCGTTTATCATTGCATCCTGTGTGTAATGTTTAAACTGATGCACTGGTAACAAGTGTGGAACTATCCCTGTGGTTTAACATGAGAGAAGCTCCCTCCGACAATCCGGAAGTAGATAAAGCTAGAAAATAGGAGTAGGACTAGGCCATTCAACCCTTCAAATATGGTCTGTCATTCAGTATGAGCATGGCTGATCACCCAGCTCAGTCACCTGAGTCTTTGTATAGCTTTGACTCCCAACCAACCTGAACATTCCCAACCAACCTGAACCTTCCCAACCCACCTGAACATTCCCAACCAACCTGAACCTTCCCAACCCACCTGAACATTCCCAACCAACCTGAACATTGGACCCTACGACTGATGGTATTATTCTTCTAATGTGATTTGGAGATGACAGTATTGGACTGGGGTGTACAAAGTTAAAAATCGCACAACACCAGGTTATAGTCCAACAGGTTTAATTGAAACACTAGCTTTCGGAGCGATGCTCCTTCATCAGGTGGTTGTGGGGTACATGATTCTTACAATTCTGTTTTACAATCGTGTACTCTACAACCACCTGACGAAGGAGCAGCACTCCAAAAGCTAGCGCGTCCAATTAAACCTTTTAATGTGACAAGTCAAATCATGAGATTTGATTTTCTTTTCCATTCTTTAATTTCAGTCCTCTTTCTTTTCAAGATGAGGAAAGTGGGGAGTCAGGTCGTAAGTTTGCTCACTGAGCTGGAAGGTTTGTTTCATCACCATGCTGGGTAACATCATCAGTGAGCCTCCAGTGAAGCACTGGTATTCTGTCCCATTTTCTATTCATGTGTCTCGGTCTGTTACAGTGGGTGATATCATTTCCAGTTCTTTTTCTCAGAGGTTGGTAAATGGGGTCAAAATCGATGTGCTTATTGATGGAGTTCCGGTTTGAATGCCAGGCCTCTAGGAATTCCCGTGCATGTCTCTGTTTAGCCTGTCCCAGGATGGATGTGTTGTCCCAGTCAAAGTGATGTCCTTCTTCGACTGTGTGTAATGATACTATTGATACTCGGCCCTGTCCTTTGGTGGCTAGTTGGTGTTTGTGTACCTGGTGACTAGTTTTCTGTCTATCTGTCCAACATAATGTTTGTTACTGTCCTTGCAGGGGATATTGTAAATGACATTAGTTTTGCTGGTTGTTGGTATCAGGTCCTTTAGGTTCATCAGGAGCTGTTTCAGTGTGTTGGTAAGTTTGTGGGCTACCACGATGCCAAGGGGCCGGAGTAGTCTTGTTGTCATCTCCGAGATGTGTTTGAAGTATGGCGGGGGGGGCTAGAGTCTCTGGGCATGTTGTGCCTGCTTGTTTGGGTTTGTTGTGTAAGCATCAGCGGACTGTGTTTATTGGGTGCCTGTTGTTCTCGAATACACTGTATAAGTATTTTTCTTCTGCTGCTCATAGTTCCTGGGTGCTGCAGTGTGTTGTGGCCCTTTTAAATAATGTCCCAATGCAGCTCCGTTTGTGGGTATTGGGATGATTGCTTCTGTAGTTAAATATCTGGTCTGTGTGTTGCTTTCCTGTTGACGCTGGTCTGCAGTTTTTCAATGGATGTTCATTCCACTGTGACATCTAGGAAGGGGAGTCTGTTATTGTTCTCCTCTTCTTTTGTGGATTTTAATGCCAGTAAGGATGTTGTTGTTCTAGGTTTCCTCTCATTTGTTCCGTTTTGAGATGACACAGGTGTCATCCATATAGTAGATCCAGAGTTTGGGTTGGATCATGGGGAGGGCTGTTCATTCAAGTCTCTGCATTACTGCTTCTGCGAAGAAGCCTGATATTGGTGATTGCATGGATATCCCATTGATTTGCTTATAAGTCTTGTCATTGAAGGTGAAGTGGGTTGTGACACACAGGTCTACGAGCTTGAGGATGTTGTCCTTGCTGATGGAGTTGGTGCTGTCTGGTGTTTGTGTCCTTGGTTCGTCTAGTAGTGCAGTCAGTGTTTCTTTGGCCAGGCTGATGGTAATTGTTGGGAATAGGGCTGTTATGTCAAAGGAGACTATTACTTCATCCTCTTCTATCTTGGTGTATTTGATGGTGTTCAGGAATTCTTGGGTGGAGAGGATGGAGTGGCATGAATTTGCTACAAGATGTTTCAGTTTCCAGTGAAGTTCCTTTGCTCGTCCGTATGTCGATGTGCAGGGAGTGAGACTATGGGTCTGAGGGGGGGCCCCTGGTTTGTGTACCTTAGGTAGTCCATAGAAGCGGGGTGTATTGGATCCATCTGGTTTCATTTTTTGGGAATGTCTTGTTAATTTGTCCTGTTTTATGATGTTTTTTCAATGTGGCTGTGACATAGTTTTCTAGCTGTGGAGTCAGGTCTATCGCCACCTGTTGGTAAGTGTCAGTATCTGTGAGCAATGAGTTCCCCTTTTCGAAGTGCAGAGGAACTTCTATTATCCTGCATTCGATCATCCGAATTTCGGATTATCTGATGCTTGGTGAACCTATGCTATCCAGCATCCAATTATCCAGCATTCAGTTAACCAAATAAAATTCTCCCTGCCTGTGTCCTTCAGATAACTGAGGTTCCTCTGTACTGTGTCCTGTTTAAGGTGACGGTCATGTGCCCTTTGTTTGCAGGTAGGATTACAACTTTTCTGTCTTTTCTGAGTCCTTCTCAAGCTTTCCTTGCTGAGGAACTGGGGAGTGGAAACCTCTCCCTTTGTGGCACCAAGCACTTCTCAGGCAGTTACACAGACAAAACCTTCTCTCAGGGTTCCTGCGTTTAATGCCGTGTGAATCAGCCCACGTTTTCTTCATTTTACTCAAATGCTGCATAACGTTGACCCAAAGTGGGAGGCTGCTTTGTCTCACACAGTGAATCCTAACCTCCGTGGACGAAGGTGGAATTATTTTGAGATCAATTGAGGATGATCAGCCACTTGGGTCAGACTGACGAGAGTCCAGTATCTTAAAAATATTCCAGCTAACTACACCACTCAACTTAGAGCTAGCGTCCCTTGTTATCAAAGGATTTAGAGGAGCAGAGCAGGACTCAAAATGCTCACCCATCAACGGTTTAAGTCCTACTTTCTCCATCAGCCTGAGCAGCTCACCATCATCATCATTGGCGATCACCCCCCCCCCCCCAGGCAGATCAGGATCACCCCCCCCCAGGACGATCAGGAGGACTCTCCAACACAGATGAGGATGACCCTCCCTGGCAGATGAGGAGGACCCTCACCCATTCTCTGGGTGAATCTGTAGGTGTCTGTACAGACTGATGGAGCTACCACAGGCTCTGTTACACTGGGGGTAGGTGGTGGGTCAGGGGAAGGGGGTGGGTGGGGCATTGCTGTGGCAGTGCGCTCCTTTTGCTGTTTCTCCCGGCTTCCATTTTTACCTAACGGCAAGGTTCGAGGTACTCACTGCCGTCCTGGATGCTTCCTTCCATTTTGGATGGTCTTGGGCCATTGATTCCGAGGTGTCTGTGGGAAAGCCGTATTTTACCAGAGAGGCCTTGAGGGTATCCCTGAGGTGCTTCCTCTGTCCAGCCGGGGCTTGCCTCTCATTTCAGAGCTGGGAGTGGAGCACCTACTTGGTGAGTTTCATGTTGGTTATGGGGACCACGTGCCCAGCCCATTGCAGCCGATCGAGGGGGGGGGGGGCGAGGTGGGTCAGTGCCTTGATGCTGGGGATGCTAGCCCAAACTGACCGTTGAGGAACATTGCCGGCATGGATCAGGTACCAGGTATCGCCGGGAGGCAGCCTGTCCTAAACTCACAAGAACTTAATCATATCCAACGACCTTTCTCCACGGAAGATGATTTGACTGTTCGAATGCAACAGCACAGTTTCAACATCATTACTTAGAAATCATTGTGTAATTTGCATATCTTCAGGAGAACAATGATGCTTGATGTTTCTAATTGAATATTGTTGCACCACTGCTTTTATGATAGAGGATAGATTTTAAAAAATAGCAGTCTATGGGTTGATTTGGGAGTAATTTAGCACTCAAACTGTCATTAAAAAGACAAGACTTTTGTGGCTAACATCATGTTGTCAGAGGAGATGCAGAATGATCTGCATCCAATAAGCACCAGATTATTTCCATGCAGCCGGTTGTGATACCATCTCTGAGTGACAGGGGAAAGAAATTGCATCAATTTGCCCAGCCTGGCTAGACCCTTACTCAGAGAAAGGGCGGGCCACAGAATCTGTGTGACTGTGAACTGTACTCACATTACTCCAACCCTGTTGAGTGGATGATAATGCGTATATCTGAAGGACACTGTAGGCGATGGAGTTACAGAAACAGGAAAGCTGACAATTAGTGAATCAGCATACAACCTCTCTAGCATCTACAATTCAAATGAAATTCTGAATAACCTCATTGTGCGCGCAGTGTATGATGGAGTGGAAATCATTTACAAAATTCAGAAACCTCAGCAGCTTCTATCTTTCCACAAATCATTCAAAAACAATTGATCTTGAAAAAGGTCTTGAACACTATGGCTGTGTTGTGATATTAATGCATCATTTTCATTTCGGAGATTGCTGGAGGGGAAATTGTATGAGGAAAGGCTGAGGGATAGGATAGTGAAGGTGGCTTTTATTGCCCAGAGGCCAGTTGAGAGTCAACCACATTGATGTGGGTCTGGAGTCACATGTAGACCAGACCAGGTAAGGATAGCAGTTTCCTTCCTTAAAGGACAGTACTGACCCAGATGTATTTTTCCTACAATTGGCAATGGATTTATAATAGTCAGGTGAAACATATAGGGCATATATAACAGCCAGAGTCAATGTTTACTGGCTGACAGGAAGGAGAAAGTGAGGACGGCAGATGCTGGAGATCTTCCTGAAGAAGGGCTTATGCCCGAAACGTTGATTCTCCTGCTCCTCGGATGCTGCCTGGCTGACAGGAAGCAAAGTCTTCAGTAAAGGTGTGTTTCTGAGATTGTTTAAGGATATTTTTCCCGCATCAACATGAGGCGTGGGCACTGTTGGCTGAGACAGTAATGATTGCCCACCCTAACTGCCCCAGAGGATAGGTTTAGTGTCAACCACATTGTTGTGGCCTGGAGTCACATATAGGCCAGGCCAGATATGGTTGACAGATTTCTTTCGCTGATGGACATGAATGAACTCAGGTGGGTTTTTACAACAATTGACAGTGGTTACATTATCTTTTTTTATGCCAGCTTTTAATTGAATTCAAATTCCACAGATTCCATCCGTTCTGAGGAAGGGTACTGGATCGGAAAGATTAACTCTGATTTCTCTCCACAGATGCTCCCAGCCCTGCTGAGTGTTTCCACCCATTTCTGTGTTTGTTGCCTTCTTTACCACCTGCTGCACCTGCACGCTTACTTTCAGCAACTGGTCCACAAGGACACCCAGGTCACATTGAAATTGGCCCCCTCTCGGTTCACAGCCAGTTAACTAATAATTGGCCTTCCTATTTTTGCTACCCAAAGTGGATCATCTCACATTTATTTGTACGATACAGCATTTGACCACTCACTCAGCTGGACAAAATCACATTGCAACATTTCTGCATCCTCCTCACAGCTCACCGCCCTCCCCCCGCCACCCCCCCAAATGCAGCTTTGTGTTATCTGCAGATTTGGAGATATTATATTTTGTTCCCTCATCTAAATCATTAACATATATAGTGTATAACTGGGGTCCAGTCCAGATCGAAGAGGTAGGCTTGAAGGGGTGTCTTGAAGGTGGAGAGAGTTAGGAAGAGAACTCTGGAGTTAAAGGCCAAGTCAGCCGAAGGTTGAAATGCTGAGAATTGGGGATGTACAAATGACCAAAGTTGGAGGAGCACAGGGATCTCGGAGCACTGTCAAGCTGCAGTATACTGAGATAGTGTCAAGGGGATGTTAGGGACCCAATGGATGGAATGAAAAAACGGATGAGATTTTCACATTGAATTTTTCAGTTGATCAGGAGCCACTGCCTGCCATTCAGAAAATGACCTGTTTATTCCTGGTCTTTGTTTCCTGTCTGCTATCCAATTTTCTACCCAACCCCAGGTGCTTTAATCCCTGCAGGAGACTCTGTCAAAAGCTTTCTGAAAGTCCAAATAAACCACATCCACAGGCTCCCATCCATCAAATCTACTAGTTACATCCTCAAAGGATTTCAAAGAAATGCTGGAAATCACAGGCAGCATCCACGGAGAGAGATCAAACGAACAAACTCGTCATCACAGCTCATCTAGACTCTATGTCCACTGATGCTGCCCCACCTGTCATAATTTCTGGAAATTTTCTGTTTTCAGTACAGAATCCAGAAACTGCAATAATTTGCTCCCTGAAAGAATTCTGGTGGAATTTGTCAAGCAGGATTTCCATTTTGTAAATCTATCTTGACTATGTCTGATTCTAACACCGTTTTCTTGGTGCTCTGTGATAAAATTCTGGATAATGGACTCAAGCACTTTCCCCATTCCTGACATCAGACTCATAGGTTTATAATTGTCTACTTTCTCTCTCTTCATTTTCTTGGGATTCTAGATGGCATTACAAATTTGTCACCACCTCTTCTGAGTTGTTCCAAGTTGAGTGTGGGATCCTCCTGGGGACAATTCTGGGCAATGTTCGGTCTGCTGGATTGCTGAGGAAGAACATGACATACGAGGTCCAAAATATGGAAAGCACACACTGGTCTCACGCAGAAGCCAAGGTTATGCCTCCTCTTTTTGTACTAGAGTTACATAATTCACTTACGACATGTCAGTTGATAATTGAACTTTCCACTCAGAATGCACTCTGGCTAACTATCCAAGCCCAGTAACACAGACATGCTGAAAGCATTCCTCCCTGGGTGAATCAGTAGCTTTTACCATTTTAACAATGGGAATTAAAACAGATTCATTGAGAACATTCAGACCTAACTGATTGAGGAAAATGGACAGCAACTAACAGCTCTGATCATTTATACACAACATCGCCACTCACCTCTCATTATAAACACTTAAGCAGAGCACTTACATGATGCTTCCTTTATTGGTGCTTGCTTTGCAAGCCTCCCGAGTTATATCTTCATAAATATAGTAATGGGGGAAGGAAGTGAACAAGAAATGATTTCATTGTGAGATTTTCCAAAATGGGCATTTTCTGTGTTTTGACAGTTTATATCAACTCCTGATCAACCGAAAAATTCAATGTGAAAATCTCATCCGATTTTTAAATTCCATCCATTGGGTCCCTAACATCCCCTTGACACTATCTCAGTATACTGCAGCTTGACAGTGCTCCGAGATCCCTGTGCTCCTCCAACTTTGGTCATTTGTACATCCCCAATTCCCAGCATTTCAGCCTTCGGCTGACTTGGCCTTTAACTCCAGAGTTCTCTTCCGAAATCTCTTCACCTTCAAACCTACCTCTTCAATCCAATTTTTGCACCTATCCTAATATTCCCTGTGTTACTTAGGCCTCATTAATATATCTGTGAACAGTCTTGGAACATTTTCTGAAGTTAGAGGCGCTATGTCAATGAAATTTGTTGCTAGCAGCATGGATGGACTCGGAAACCAAACCAATGTCCTTGTCCAATGACCTGGATTCAATCCAGAAGGAAACTCCAGTGAAACCAGGAATTTTAAAAATTTCAATCACGGGATGAAGGCATAGCTGGCTAGGACAGCATGTATTGCCCATCCCTATCAACCACATTGCTGTTGGTATGGAGTCACATACAGGCCAGACCAGGTAAGGATGGTAGTTTCCATCCCTCAAGGACATGAGTGAACCAAATGGGTTTTTTCAACAATCGACAGCAGATTCATGGTCATCATTAGACTCTTAATTCCAGATTTTCTGTTTTTATTGAATTCAAATTCCATCATTAGGTGTGACAGGATTTAAACTCAGGCCCCCCGAACATTAGCTGGACTAACAATCCAGCGATAATACCACTAGGTCATCACCTCCCCACTGAGACATCCTGATCCCACTTGTCATGTATATTTTAAAGTGGGGGTCCAGTGTAACAAGAATGTTCATTTTCATGGATGATTGTTTCTTACTGGTTTCTCCCTCTGGGAGGATGCTGAATTTATGACTGGATGCTTAATCTATTCTGTGTCACATATTGAGAGAGGTGTATACAGGGAATTATGGCTTGGCGGTATTGTCACTGGACTGTTAACCCAGAGTCAAAAAGTGTGGTGCTAGAAAAGCACAGCAGGTCAGGCTGCATCTGAGGAGCAGGAGAATCAACATTTTGGCATAAGCCCTTCATTAAACCAGAGACTCAGGTAATGTCCTTGTGACCCACATTCAAATCGCTCCACAGCAGGTGGCGGAATTTGAATCCAATAAAATAGAAAAATCTGAAATTAAGAATCTGATGATGACCATGAATCCATTGTTGGGAAAACCCATCTGGTTCACTACTGTCCCTTTCAGGAAGGAAACTGCCATCCTTAGCTGGTTTGACCTACATGTGACTCCAGACCTTCAGCAGCGTGGTTGACTCTTAACTGCCCTCTGGGCACTAAATGCTGGCCTGGCCTTCAATGCGTTCATCCCATGAATGAATGAAAAAAAAAAGCTGGTAGACACTATTGCCAGAGTAGTGGCACGACACAACCTAATGGCTCATTATCTTCATATACTGTCACACTCTAAGACTGCTCACGCCTTCTTTGGAATGGTAGCTACCTGCTCCTCAACAGCATCCAATAAATTTTAATATGGTCGATGAAGGAACGTGAATGTTCCAATTGTCACTTACTGAAAGCCAGCTGCTAGCTATTCAGCTTATTATTCAATGCCTCAATGAATCTGCAGGAACGAGCCAACTCAACATTGCAAATGAGGCAGAATAAAAAATGTATTTAAATATTTCATGTAGAGGGCAAAATTGGAATCCGGTTTCATTCATTTCATAGACAATAGACTGCTTCATGAAATTGGATCGTTTTGGATCTGCACTCAAAGATGCAATGAATAGTGTTGCTGGCTCAAAGGGCTGAATGGTCTACTCCTGCACCTATTGTCTATACCAGAAAGTTATCAAGGAAAATCAAGGCTCAGGCAGTATTGAGACAGCTCTGGTGGCCATCGAATGCTCATGAAGGCCCTCTAACACCTCATTATAGACCATGTTTAAAATGGCTGAAATGGCACATAGATATTTCACTAGCTACATGCTGGATATCTATTGAACAGCCAAAAGATATCCACAGACACCTGGATGTCATTGATAGCAAGAATTATTGACAAAAATGAGTATTGCACATAAAACACGAAAACCACTCTCCACCCTGTTGGGTGGCACTAATGTTATTAATTGCAAAACATTCAGAACAGTCTAGCAACTCAAAACCAGAAATTCATAAAACACTGAGCTATCAGCAGAAGTGGAATTCTAATCCAACACAAGCTGTAACCTCAAACCAAATCCATTCCTCACACCATCATTACCACAAAGCCAGGGATCAGCTGGTGCAGGTTGGTATACCTGAGGCAGCATGGCAGTGGCTAAAAATGAGTTGTCTGTCTGGTGAAGACATAGCATTGGATTAAAGCAGCAAAAGATTAACAAAAAACAAAGCAACCTCAAATGACCCCATTCTTAACAGTACCATAATGCAATGCAGCAGAGCAAAAGACAAGGCTGGACCATTTCCAAACATCGTCAGTTAAAAGCACCACACGGAGAATCTATTGTGTCTTCATCCTGAGGATCCAACATCGCAGACTTTAATCTTCAACCCATTCAGTTCACTCCACATGAAATGACTGAGTGCATTGAATACTGGAATGGCTGTGGGCCCTGACAATATTCCATCAATCAGACACTACAGTGAGCTCCAAAACTTGCCACACTCCTAGCCAAGCTGTTCAAGCACATCTACAACACTGGCATTGATGTTGGCAAGCCAGCAGTGCCCATATCCCATGAGTGAATTAAAAAAACAATGGGGAAAGTTGTTGAGATCAATTAAAAGCCAGTTTGACAGAGGTCTGTGGGTATCATTGGAAAAAGGTGAGACCCTAAGCTGAAGTATCCATGTACATTAGCCTGGGTTTGAGAGCAGGTGTACTGTGACCATCAAGGTTAAAGACAACCTGTTTCAATTCATTTGGGGCTGGGAGAAAGTAATCCAAAAGGAAGGGAATACTTTTCAAACTAACCTTGTTGGGACCAACTGAGGACTGAAGAAAGGGAGATAGTTAATCTCCTCTCATCCACGAGCGTGGAAATTTGACGATTGTCACCTGGAACTGTTATAAATTGGGGAATTGTGGAGCTGGTTAGAGCATCATGGGACTAGTTAGGGACTCATGGGACTGGTTGGAGCATCATGGGGTGGGTTGGGGATTCATGGGGCTGGTTAGGGATTCATGGGACTAGTTGGGGAATCATGGGTCTGGGTAGAGCATCATGGCACTGGTTAAGGGATCATGGGACTAGTTGGGGAATCATGGGGCTGGTTGGACTGATCATGGGGCTGGTTGGAGGAATCATGGGGCTGGTTAGGGAATCATATGGCCGGTTGGAGGAAACATGGGGCTGGTTAGGGGATCATGGGGCTGGTTGGAGCATCATGGGGCCGGTTGGGGGATCAAGGGGCTGGTTAGGGAATCATGGGGCTGGTTGGGGGAATCATGGGGCTGTTTAGGGAATCATGGGGCCGGTTGGGGGAATCATGGGGCCGGTTGGGGGAATCATGGGGCCGGTTGGGGGAATCATGGGGCCGGTTGGGGGAATCATGGGGCCGGTTGGGGGAATCATGGGGCCGGTTGGGGGAATCATGGGGCCGGTTGGGGGAATCATGGGGCCGGTTGGGGAATCATGGGGCCGGTTAGAGGATCATGGGGCCGGTTGGAGGGATCATGGGGCCGGTTGGGGGAATCATGGGGCCGGTTGGGGAAATCATGGGGCCGGTTGGAGCATCATGGGGCCGGTTGGGGAATCATGGGACTGTTTAGGGAATCATGGAGCTGGTTTGGGGAATCATGGGGCTGGTTTGGGGAATCATGGGGCTGGTTGGGGAATCATGGGGCTGGTTAGAGGATCATGGGGCTGGTTGGAGGAATCGTGGGGCTGGTTGGAGGAATCGTGGGGCTGGTTAGGGGATCATGGGGATGGTTGGGGAATCATGGGAGTGGTTAAGGAATCATGGGGCTGATTGGGGGAATCATGGGGCTGGTTGGGGAATCATGGGAGTGGTTAAGGAATCATGGGGCTGATTGAGGGAATCATGGGGCTGGTTGGGGAATCATGGGAGTGGTTAAGGAATCATGGGGCTGATTGAGGGAATCATGGGAGTGGTTAAGGAATCATGGGGCTGATTGGGGGAATCAAGCGACTGGTTGGAGGATCTTGGGGATGATTGGAGAATCATGGGGCTGGTTGGAGGATCATGGGGCTGGTTGGGGAATCATGGGACTGGTTGAGGAATCATGGGACTGGTTAGGGGATCATGGGTCTTGTTGGGGGCTCATGGGGCTGGTTAGAGGATCATGTTGCTGGTTAGGGGATCATGGGGCTGGTTAGGGAATCATGGGACTGGTTGAGGGATCATGGGACTGGTTAGGGGATCATGGGTCTTGTTGGGGGCTCATGGGCTGGTTAGAGGATCATGTTGCTGGTTAGGGGATCATGGGGCTGGTTAGGGAATCATGGGACTGGTTAGGGAATCATGGGACTGGTTGAGGAATCATGGGACTGGTTAGGGGATCATGGGTCTTGTTGGGGGCTCATGGGGCTGGTTAGAGGATCATGGGGCTGGTTAGGGGATCATGGGGCTGGTTGGGGAATCACGGGGTTGGTTGGGGAATCACGGGGTTGGTTGGGGAATCATGGGACTGGTTGGGGAATCATGGGGCTGGTTGGAGAATCATGGGGCTGGTTTGGGGATAATGGGGGCTAGTTGAAACAGTTGGTAAGTGAGATGTGACATTTGCACAAAAACATTCTGGGCAGAGACCACCTCCAATGAGAGAGGAAGTCCTAACTACTTTGTAAAATCAATATAATCAATATTAGGAGCCATCATTGATCCATCGAAAGTCAGCTGAATATTAACACTGTGGCTGCAAGAGTGGGGCAAAGGGGGAATATTCTGTGGTGAATAACGCCCGTCCTGGTTGCCAATACCTCTATACAAGGCCCACGTCAGGACGGTGATGGAACACGCCCCAATTGCCTGGACCAGTGCAGCCCAACAACACTCAAGAACCTTGACACCATCCAGGACAAAGCAGCTGCTTCACTGGTATCACATTGACCACTTTTAACGTTCACTCTCTTTCTCAGCACAGCAAGGATCTGCACCACACAATTCACTAAGCCTCCTTCAATCTTCCAACTGGTGACTTGCACAATTAAGAAAGACAAAGGCAATAGAGATGTGTCAGCACCAACAGCTTCTAGATCCCCCAGGTCACACACCACCCTGACCAGGAAATATGTTACTCTTCTTTCACCAATGCCTGGTTAAAATTCCAGAACTTTCTCCCTAACATCACTGTGGGTTGATCTATAGCACAAACTGCAGAACTCCTTCTCAAGGCCAATCATTCTGACTGCTATTAAATGTCCCAGCTCCAAGCAAGCTTCCTTTCCTCACCACAGTCCTTAAACATGTTATTTTCAAAATCCTTGCCAGTATTTCTCGCACCCTATGTCTAAACCCCGAGAGTCAGATTGCGGTTTGTCCATAGTTATTAACGAGCATGAGCCAATGTTGAACTATACTGCAACTGTGACCATGGTCAATTAGTCTCCAGCTGCAGTGGTCTCCATTGTTCACTTCCAAACCCTTTCCTGCTGTCCAGACGGACGAGTCTGTCCTCACCCGTCTTCATCACTACTTATCCAAACATAGCCTGAAAACCAACAGTGATAGTTTGTCCCCCACAACTGTCACAGCGGTACTTTGGGAGGCCCCTCCCCTTGGGGGGGGGGCCATGCTATAATATCTTTTGTTTGTCATTGGTGTCATTTCGTAGCAACGTCACCTAGAAACACGATGATCCACTTGGACACTGAGTTATTACAGTGTTAAAAATTCTCATAAATTACAATTAAAGATTTGAACAAGTCACATATTGAAGTAATACATTCTCTAAATTATTTCACCAACAAACAAAAGCACTTACAACATAAGTTTTTAAAATCTATTATCTACAAAGTAAAGACCTGGCCTCCTGAAAATTAATCTCATTGATGGACTGTTCTGTCTACTCTGAGAAAGCCTTGAATTTCAAAAATGACAATTTCTTGTACCATGAATACCACACTAGGGACAACAGAACAATTAAAATTGGGAGCTCGGACAATTCTGACTGTTTTGGCATCTACATACATTCGTCCTTTTCAACTTTTCCCTCACAGATCCAGCTTTGAGTCATGTTGGTCACTGACCTCATTGATGAATGTCTGAGCTCCTCGTGGGCTCAGTAGGAGGACAGCCCGGCGCAGTGTATCCCGATAACGGTTCAGTTCCTCGGTTTTCATTGTTGTGAAGAGACTGGCAAAGATCTGACTGATATTCTGATCGATTCTCTGCAGAGATACATCCAACCCCTGGCGAGAAGCTTGATCCAGGAAACTTTGTAACCCGCGAATATCTGGTAACACAATCACAAGAAAATCCGTTGAGATTCTACAATAATAATAATAATAATAATAACTGACCTATGTCTGGGCCAACATACAGCTTCTGGTAACTTGATGAAGGCTACGACAGTGACTCTTAGCTCCATCACTTGGCAACTACTCAACAAGTCTTACTCATGCTCCCCCTCATCATTTATTCCAACATTGACCAAGGCATCAATTTGCAAGATTTTTCATTTGGACATGCTCTCAGGATTCAGCTCCTGAAGATGGAGCACCACATTCCCTCATCTTCTCTCTTTTCTATAAAATGCATCAACTCGTGTCATTCCCAATTTTTCCATGGAGCTTTGACTAATGCTTGTCCCATTGGCTCATGCTGTATTAATCAGAGCATCATATGCAGTAATATCATTTGACCAGTGGGTCATTAATGTTCAGATATTTTAGAGTCTATAAAGTAATACTCAGAGAAATTTCACCTCATCTCATCACATTGTGCACCTTTTTAATTTTAAGGAGAACGGGTAGTGTGTACTGACCTAGAAACCCAGGACGATATTCAATGAATGTACTCTGTGTTTGAACCTTACTAATTGTGAGGTTCTCCATGTTTGCCCTTCCTTTAAGGTAGTCCAATACTCTTTACTTATGATGTGTTTTAAAAGGCTACCAGAATCTGAATAGATTAGAAAGATTTAATTCATAGAAATTCAGGAATTTGAATCACATCACACTATTAAAACACACTGCGTTACACAAAGTTTATATCACATCAATTTAGTTTAAGATGTTGCAAGCATTCAGATTCTGTAATACGATCTTGGAACAGTAACTTGTTCATGAGGACTGACAATGCAGTAACTTGAAGAGGTTTTTTCTCCCTGGTTTCTTTCAAGAGAGATATTGAACAAAATACCAATCAGTTCAGTTAAGGTCACTTGAGTACACAGCTGGGAGGCCTTGGGAGAGTGGATGTGGTTAACTTACACAGATTGGGATTTCTGCATTTTGGTTTATCAGCAGCATCAGAAACTATTGGGTCTCAACAGAGTTAGAAGCTTCAGTGAATGTCTCCTCGTTGCTACTCTCTCTGAATATTCTCCGAGTGTTTTTCCCTCCTGGATTGGAGAACTGCATAACTTCAGATCTGTGTCTGAATTTTCCTTTTTGCCAAGGGGTGTGCTTGTGGGATGTTATTTTATTGGAACAGTTAACTAGTAATAATTACTGTGTCTGTTACTTGGTTAATTTTTCCAATAGTTACATTATTCTAAATTCTTCTTCCTTTGGTTGCATTTTAACGAGTGTTTTGCTTAATGTCGAGTAGATTGACCAATCACATTGTATTTGCATTTAAAATAAGAAAATATTAGAGTGTAGGCTAGCATTCTATTTTGCGGGAATCTGTCTGGTCTGGTTTGGTTTATAACAGGACCAATGTCCTTTTCTAATTATATTTGCACTGTACAAATCACCCTGCTCACTAATACATAATAGATAGGAATTGTTGATTTTCAGTATATGTGTAGTCAGTATATCTTGAGGATCATTGCAGGAAAAACCAAAGGATGTTGGAGTAAACGTAGGCCATTCGGCCTACTGAGTGTGTCCCATCATTCAATGAGGTCATGGCTGATCTAAAATACTCCACTCCACTTTTTTCCCTTTCCCTGTAACTCTCTATTCCTTTCCTGATTAAACATCCATCTATCCCTGCCTTGAATATGCGAATGACCCAACCTCTACAGTTGTTTGTAATAAAGAATTTACAGAAGAAATCCCTCCTTATCTGAGTTAAAAGGGTGATTCTTTATTCTGAGATAATGTCCTCTGACCCTCCATTCTCCCACAAGACGAAACAAACTTTATTTTAAATAATTGTGTCTCCAGCACTGGTCCCTGTGACTCTCCACCAGTTATAGGTTACCATCCTGCAAATGCCCCCTTTATCCCAACTCTCTGTATTCTATTATTTAACTAATTCCCTGTCCACGTGAATATGTTACCCCTAAAGATAGAAATGGCTTGACTTTTTCAACACTCTTAAAATGCTGGAATAGTTCAGTTCAGTTTAGGTTGCCAACTGCCTTGGCTTTGAACAAAGCAAAAGATTCTAGAAATATACAGCAAACCAATCCTTAATAGCAATTTATATTTGAATATCAGCTTTACTGTCTGAAAACATGCTGAGTACATCACAGGGCCACAGTCTAAGGATAAGGAGTATGCTGTTTAGGACTGAGATGAGGAGCAATTCCTTCATCCGCACAACGGCAAGTCTGTGGAATTTCTCTACCACATGAAACTGATGAGACCAAACATTGAAAACCCTAAAGAAAAATGCAGCTATATCAAAGGCTACAGGGTGAAAATGGGACGAAGTTGTAAAATCTGCACGATCATATTGAATGGTGAAGCAGGCTTGAAGGGCAGAATGGCCTACTCCTGTTCCTATTCTCCATGTTTCAATGTGGGAGCATTATCAACCAAAATACCACACTGAGCCAGGTAAGGAATTGTTAGGTCACACGACCAAAGGTTTGGTTAAAGATAGGTTTTAAGAATTGTCTCAAAGCAGGAGAGGGAGGGGGTGAGAGGGAGGGGGTGAGAGAGGAGGGGGTGAGAGAGGGAGGGGGTGAGAGAGGGAGGGGATGAGAGAGAGGGAGTGAGAGAGGGAGGGGGTGAGAGAGGGAGGAGGTCAGAGGGGGTGAGAGGGGGAGGGGGTGAGAGAGGGAGGGGGTGAGAGAGAGGGGGTGAGAGGGAGGGAGTGAGAGAGGGAGGGGGTGAGAGAGGGAGGGGGTGAGAGAGGGAGGAGGTCAGAGGGGGGTGAGAGAGGGAGTGGGTGAGAGGGAGGGAGTGAGAGAGGGAGGGGGTGAGAGAGGGAGGAGGTCAGAGGGGGGTGAGAGAGGGAGGGGGTGAGAGAGGGAGGGGGTGAGAGAGGGAGGGGGTGAGAGAGGGAGGGGGTAAGAGAGAGAGGGGTGAGAGAGGAAGGGGTGAGAGACGAGGAGATGAGAGAGGAGGAGGTGAGAAGAGGAGGGGGTGAGAGAGGGAGGGAGTAAGAGAGGGAGGGGGTCAGAGGAGGGGTGATAGTGGGAGGGAGTGAGAGATGAGGGGTGAGAGTAGAGGAGGTGAGAGAGGAGGGGGTGAGAGAGGGAGGGAGTAAGAGAGGGAAGGGGTCAGAGGGGGGGTGAGAATAGGAGGGGGTGAGAGATGAGGGGGTGAGAGAGGAAGGGGGTGGGAGTGGGAGGGGTGAGAATGAGGGGTTGAGAGTGGGAGGGGGGTGAGAGATGAGGGGGGTGAGAGAGGGAGGGGGTGAGAGAGGGAGGGGGTGAGAGAGGAAGGGGGTCAGAGGGGGATGAGACTGGGAGGGGGTGAGAGAGGGAGGGGGTGAGAGAGGGAGGGGGTGTGAGTGGAGGGGGTGAGAGAGGGAGGAGGTGAGAGATGAGGGGGTGAGAGAGGGAGGGAGTGAGAGAGGGAGTGAGAGAGGGAGGGGGTCAGAGGGGGGGTGAGAGTGGGAGGGGGTGAGTGATGAGGGAGTGAGAGAGGGAGGGGGTGTGAGTGGAGGGGGTGAGAGAGGGAGGGAGTGAGAGAGGGAGGGGGTCAGAGGGGGGGTGAGAGTGGGAGGGGGTGAGAGAGGGAGGGGGTGAGAGATGAGGTGGTGTGAGTGGAGGGGGTGAGAGAGGGAGGGAGTGAGAGAGGGAGGGGGTCAGAGGGGGGGTGAGAGTGGGAGGGGGTGAGTGATGAGGGAGTGAGAGAGGAGGGGGTGTGAGTGGAGGGGGTGAGAGAGGGAGGGAGTGAGAGAGGGAGGGGGTCAGAGGGGGGGTGAGAGTGGGAGGGGGTGAGAGAGGGAGGGGGTCAGAGATGAGGGGGTGTGAGTGGAGGGGGTGAGAGAGGGAGGGAGTGAGAGAGGGAGGGGGTCAGAGGGGGGGTGAGAGTGGGAGGGGGTGAGAGAGGGAGGGGGTCAGAGATGAGGGGGTGTGAGTGGAGGGGGTGAGAGAGGAGGGGGTGAGAGAGGAGGGGGTGAGTGAGGGAGGGGGTCGGGGGGGTGAGAGTGGGAGGGTGTGAGAGTGGGAGGGGGTGAGCTATTCTAGGCAAGTAAAGGAGTGGTCTCCAAAGTGGTGAAGCGATTAACTGTTCCAGGGAGGGACAGAGAGCTGGACAGTAGGCTGTGAAGGTTGTGGCACCTGAGGGAGAGACACACCTTTGGAGGGTGAGGCCATGGATACTGAGAATGATGATTTTAACACCAATAGGTGAGTGAGCACAGGGTGTCAGAACAGTGGGATTTGGATCATGTTGAGACAGCAGATTGTTTGATAAACTTGTGTTTGATGGAGGTCAAACATGAGAAACCAGCCAGGACTGCATCGGAATGTCGAGTCAAGAGGAAATAAAAGTCTCTTAGTAATAAAGGTCTCTCTGTAATAAAGGTTTCCCGATAATAAAGGTTTCTCAATAATAAAGGATTTTCGATAATAAAGGTCTCTCGGTAATAAAGGTCTCCCAATAATAAAGGTCTCTGAGCAATAAAGGTCTCTCGATAATAAAGATCTCAGAGTAATAAAGGTTTCTGGGTAATAAAGGCCTCTGAGTAATAAAGGTCTCTGGGTAATAAAGGCCCCTGAGTAATAAAGGTCTCTGAGCAATAAAGGTTTCTGGGTAATAAAGGCCTCTGAGTAATAAAGGCCCCTGAGTAATAAAGGTCTCTGAGCAATAAAGGTCTCTGGGTAATAAAGGTCTCTGGGTAATAAAGGTCTCTGAGTAATAAAGGCCTCTGAGTAATAAAGGTCTCTGGGTAATAAAGGTCTCTGGGTAATAAAGGCCCCTGAGTAATAAAGGCCTCTGAGTAATAAAGGTCTCTGGGTAATAAAGGTCTCTGGGTAATAAAGGCCCCTGAGTAATAAAGGCCTCTGAGTAATAAAGGTCTCTGGGTAATAAAGGTCTCTGAGTAATAAAGGTCTCTAGGTAATAAAGGTCTCTGAGCAATAAAGGTCTCTGGGTAATAAAGGTCTCTGGGTAATAAAGGTCTCTGAGTAATAAAGGCCTCTGAGTAATAAAGGTCTCTGGGTAATAAAGGTCTCTGGGTAATAAAGGCCCCTGAGTAATAAAGGCCTCTGAGTAATAAAGGTCTCTGGGTAATAAAGGTCTCTGGGTAATAAAGGCCCCTGAGTAATAAAGGCCTCTGAGTAATAAAGGTCTCTGGGTAATAAAGGTCTCTGGGCAATAAAGGTCTCTGAGTAATAAAGGTTTCTGGGTAATAAAGGGCCCTGAGTAATAAAGGGCCCTGAGTAATAAAGGTCTCTGGGTAATAAAGGTCTCTGAGTAATAAAGGTCTCTGAGTAATAAAGGCCCCTGAGTAATAAAGGCCCCTGAGTAATAAAGGTCTCTGAGTAATAAAGGTCTCTGGGTAATAAAGGTGTGATGAGCTTTCCGCAGCTGATGGGCTGAGTTGAGATGATGTTAGGAGATGTCACAGAGATGGATAAAAGGCTCTCTCAGTGAGGACATACAGACAAAGAACTGCAGCATCTCTCAATCTGATAAAACATCTCTCTCATCAGGCAATGAAGCGACAGATTCTTTGGTAATTTCTGGTCATTTACACTTATTAACACATTTTATTTCAGAGGAATACTGACTGGACGGATTATTTTCCTTGAAATTGTTAAATTTGCATGTTTTTAAACTTTGAGATGCTAAAGGGAGAGCACAGTCCTCAATTACTAAATTGGATTGATGCTGTCGTTGATGGCTACTGTTTGACTCATTGTTGGGAGCAAGGTCACCGCTGAGGTATAAAACTATTTTCATTTCTGTAAGACCATCTAATGCTCCCATGCCAGCCATAACTCTTCTAAATTGCAGCTTATTGCACTGCTCTATACAACTATTCCATATTCAGCCAACTGATTAACTCTGGTGGTCTCCAGGGGCAATCTGACCAGGTGAACTAGACTGCAGAACTTGGTATCTTATACAGTGCTCACAATACAATAACATACCATGCTCTCCTCTAGTCTTTATGAAGGCAAGGTAAAAAGCTTTGACTTGTCTCCTTTTAGCAACATTAATTTATCCTAATCTAGGTTTATTCTATCTCTCTCTATTCTAGGTTAGGTGCTGGAGCTGTACTCTGAAATTGAACCCACACTGACTGACCTTGGAATGATTGAGATGCATCAAACAAAAAGAGAAACCGTTCAATACACAAGTTGTTCTCCCTAATCCTCCAAACAATTAACCAAGCACGTGAGGGAATTCTGTTACACACCCTGCACACTCACATCATATTACCTTTGCTAGACATCAGACAGCTGTTTAAAAAGAAATTGAACCATTCAGCACTCCACTTCTGGACAGAATTTCATCCTTTAATCAACCACAGTTATAACATTTTCACCACTATTTGTTCTGATTGGTTTCTGGTCCCTAAATGTTAGAAATAATCCCACTTTATAGCCTTGTATAGCTTCAAGCTCTCAGTGTTTAATATAAGTGCAATACTGGCTCAGATCCTGCTGAGGATGGTGCTGTGATAGACAATAGCTGACTCTCTGGTGCTGCAATGAAAGGCTGTCCATACAACCAGTCCCTGACTAATTAGTTCCTAACTCTTTCCAGAAAAAAGAATAGAATAGAATAGAATATCCTTTATTGTCACCTATACTCCAGTACAGGCTGACAGTGAAAGGTGTTTTACAATGGCTGCCTCTAATGGCGCCATCTTAGGTACAAGTACCAAGGTACAAATCTTGGATGCAAAAGGGGAATCAAATGAAAAGTAGTAGCATTACTTACAATGTCTAGAGAATAAGTTAGAAATATGTTAGTTATAACATAGTGAAGAATTTCCCAGAGCAGCAGCTCAGCACATGGTCTGACCATCCGCACCAGGACTCAGTCCAACAATAGTCCCACTCCACTCCGAGCCCCCCAGTCCACTCCGCACTGACACTCAGCCGCACCAGGGTAAGCTGCACTGCTCCATTACTCGCCTTCCCTCTCCCTGCTCCAGGCTTCACTTCCCCTCATGCTGCCCTGGGACTCGCATTCCCCCCTCCCTGCTCCAGGACTCACTACCCTTGTCCCGCTCCGGGACCTATTCCCCTCTCCCTGCTCTGGGAGTCGCTCCCCTCTCCCTGCTCCAGGACTCACTCCCCTCTCCCTGCTCAGGGACTCACTCCCCTCTCCCTGCTCCAGGACTCACTCCCCTCTCCCTGCTCCAGGACTCACTCCCCTCTCCCTGCTCCAGGACTCACTCCCCTCTCCCTGCTCCGGGACTCACTCCCCCCTCCCTGCTCCAGGTCTCACTCCCCTCTCTCTGCTCCAGGACTCACTCCCCCCTTCCTGCTCCAGGACTCACTCCCCCCTTCCTGCTCCGGGACTCACTCCCCCCTTCCTGCTCCGGGACTCACTCCCCCCTCCCTACTCCAGGACTCACTCCCCTCTCCCTGCTCCAGGACTCACTCCCCTCTCCCTGCTCCAGGACTCACTCCCCTCTCCCTGCTCCGGGCCTCACTCCCCTCTCCCTGCTCCAGGACTCACTCCCCTCTCTCTGCTCCAGGACTCACTCCCCTCTCTCTGCTCCGGGACTCACTCCCCTCTCCCTGCTCCAGGACTCACTCCCCTCTCTCTGCTCCGGGACCTATTCCCCTCTCCCTGCTCCGGGACCTATTCCCCTCTCCCTGCTCCGGGACCTATTCCCCTCTCCCTGCTCGGGACTCGCTCCCCTCTCTCCCAGCTCTGGGTCCCATTGCCCTCGCACTACTCCAAGACTTGCTTTAACAATACATAACAGACATGTAGCATCGCTGGAAATACAGATTATAACAACTACATTGTGTAGCATATAATTGTTGCAGAGTTTCACTTTTACTATTGTAATTAGATTTTCCTCACATGTTTCTTTCCCCATCAGAATAAGCTTTGACCCAGTGCAAATGCTGGCCCTATTGGAATGCTGCAGAGCAGCTACAATGAAGACAAGGCAGTCACTTTATGCATTGCACCAGTTAAAGCTCTGCCTGTAATCATGGAGTTATGCAGATACATCTCCATCAGAGTGATTTTATTTTTGTTTAAACGTTTTAAACACTATGCAATACATAATTACTCACAAAGGGAATGAATGAAAATAAAATTTTTCAGACAATTTGCTAATCTTTAACTTTCCTGTGAGTCTGAGTGTGCTGGTGAGATTCCTAATTCGGTGTTTGTTGTATTTTTGTCTCACATTCTGATACCGAAATTTAACTTGAAGGAAAGGAGACAAGAAGTCCAACCTTTTTATCATATAGTCATCACAATTAGACTTGACAAAAGAGGCCTTATTTTGTTTAGTGTGAGAGAAGGGTGATGATTGGATGGGCCATCTTGGTATCGAGATATAGCAAGAATACATCGAGATACTGTCAATCTTAAATCTCAATTCTGATTATCACTGTGTTGCTGTGGAAATGCAGCAGAGACTGGCAATCTTGATGACTCCTTGTTACCATGAGAAAGGTGCAACATTTGTACAAATTCCTTTCGCCTACATAAATCCCAGCATGGTTTTTTGTGTATGTAGGAATTGCAATGTGTATATTGATTAGTGAATGTAGGTTTTTGTAGACAGTGAAAGAAAATTCATTGGTTTCTCAACTAACACATTGCAGAAGGAGGAACTAGACAGATGGTAAATTAGTAACAGACTGAAGGGTTATGGGGAACGGGCAGGAAAGTGGATTGAGACCAAGCTGGGATCAGCCATGGTGGGATTAAATAGCAGAGCAGGCTTGAGGGGCTGAATGGCCTACTCCTGCTCCGAGGTCTGATGTTCTTATAAAGGAAGCTTGTCTGATTGCCCCACTTAATGGTAAACATGAGCACAGGATGAAGTTTCTGAAAATAATGTATTTGATGCAACTGTGAATTCAAATATTGCAAACTGATCCTGTACATATTCAAAATATCAAAGGAGGCGGGGCTCAGTGGTCAATCCGCCGAAGACACCTTCCTCATTGAAGAGCTGAACCAAAAGGGGATTCTAAGGGAATGCCATCTATTTGGGCCAAAGTTTTATTGTTGAAACTGAACTCCATTGCTCGAGTTGCTAAGTTCAGGAGTTTGATGAACAGATTCAGACACTGTTAACACATCTAGTGATACAGTGACATCGTTCAGATGTCAATGGTTTCATTGAGGGGTATGCTGGTAAATAAGCTGTAATATCAAAAACATACCAATTAATGTTGAGCAAAGTCAGCCAGTCATTGCATCGGTATATCTTGGGCAACTTATGTATGTGTGGATGCAGTGATCAATCAGGGTGAATCTTATCCTAAAAACACTAAGTAGTTTACACGTCCCTACCAGCCTCTACACACGTCCAATAGGATTTCAGCAGCTCACCAATGAATGTAGCTGTGTCGACATGTGTAGTGGCCAGTTCAATGGATATAAACTTTTATTGATGTAGTCATTTCTGTTGAATATGAATGTTCTAGTCCCTTTGTCAGGTTTAAATAATTATATATTAGGATTTATAAATTAAAATTATATATTGTATATTAAAATTAGATGTCAGGGTTTGTCTTGAGCTGGTATAATACTACTAACCATTCATGTAAAGTCATCAAACAAAGGGTTTAGATCAGAGTGGTGGTGGAAAACCACAGCAGGTCAGGCAGCATCTAAGGAGCAGGAAAATCGACGTTTTGGGCAAAAGCCCTTCATCATCAAACAAAGGGTCCCATTGACGATTAACAGTCAGGCTCCCAGTGAGAACATAGAACATGGAACAGTACAGCAGAGGAACAGGCCCTTCGGCCCACAATGTTGTGCCAAACATGACACCAAATTAAACTGATCCCTCCTGCCTGCCCTTGGTCCATATCCCTCCATTCTTTGCACACTCATGTGCTTATCTGAAAGCCCCTTAAATGCCCCCATCGTATCTGCCTCCACCACCACCATCCCTGGCAGAGTGTTCCACACTCCCACCACTCTCTGTGT
The DNA here is from genome assembly GCF_047496795.1 of Chiloscyllium punctatum. NCBI lineage: Eukaryota > Metazoa > Chordata > Chondrichthyes > Orectolobiformes > Hemiscylliidae > Chiloscyllium > Chiloscyllium punctatum. Next base: position 109,364,582 of record NC_092751.1, read on the forward strand.
AAAACACTTACCCCTCACATCTCCTTTGAACTTTCCCCCTCTCACCTTAAACACATGCTCCCTAGTTTTAAGCATTTCAACTCTGGGAAAAAGATTCTGATCATCAATTCTATCTATCTCACAATTTTATCGACTTCTATGAAGTCTCCCCTCAACCCCTGCCATTCCAGAGAAAACAAACTGAGTTTTTTCTAGCCTCTCCTTATAGCCCATACCCTCTAATCCAGGCAGCATCTTGGTAAACCTTTTCTGCACCCTCTCCAAAGCCTCTGCATCCTAGCTGTAATGTGGTGACCAGAACTGAACACAATACTCTTAGTTTGGCCTCAGCAAAGTTTTATAAAGCTACAACACAACATCCTGACTCTTGTGCTCAATTCCCCAACCAATGAAGGCAAACATACCATATGCCTTCTTTACCACCCAATCTATTTGTGTGGTCACTTTCAGGGACCTATGGACTTGAACCCCACATCCCTTTATACATCAATACTGTTCAGGGTCCCGCCATTAACTGTATGTTTTTCCTTAACATTTGATCTCCCAAAGTGCAGCACCTCACACTTACCCAGATTAAACTCATCTGCCATTTCTCCACCCATATCTGCAACTGACCTATATCCTGTATTCTTTGACAACCTTCTACACTACCACAACTCCCCCAATCTTTAGATCATTTGCAAACTTACTAACCCACCCATCTACATTTTCAACTAAGTCATTTATATATATTACAAACAGCAGAGGTCCCAGTACGGATCCTTGCAGAACAGCACTTGCTCCAACCTGAGAAACAACATTCAACCACTAACCTCTCTCTTCTATGAGCAAGCCAATTCTGAATCCACGTGATCAAATTACTGTGGTTCCCATGCTTCTTAATCTCCTGAATGAACCTACCATGAGAGACCATGTTGAAAGCCTTACTAAAATCCATGTCGACAACATTCACGTTTCTACCCTCATTGATTACCTTTGTCATCTCCTCAAAAAATTCAATCAAGTTAGTAAGACATGACCTACCCTGCACAAGGCCATGCTGACTGTCCCTAATTAGACCATACTTTTCAAATGCGAGTAAATCCTATCCTTTGCATATGCTAGAATCAGAAGGTTATATACCAATTCACAGATTTATGTAGACAGCATAAATTTGTAAAATATTGCTTTTTTTGTGGGAAAAAGGAATTATGGAGATTGCCAATCCCTTCTGCATTTCGATGGTGGCACCTTGACAAATCAAAATCAATCTGCCCAGTCACAAAATTAAGATTGATCTGAAACTGTTCTTGTGGTATTTGCACAATTAGCACCCCCTTCTCATTGCTGTATAAAATGGTGTCCTTTTTCACACAGCTGTTTCTTGCTCCACATTGATGAGTGTAAGGCCAGAAGATTAGATTTTTTCTATCCCTATAAGCAATGGTTTATGATCTTTTATATCTGGGACAATTGTGCAAGAAAGATCAAATTAGGGATATCAACAACATGGTTAGCTCACAGGAAAGGACAAAAAGTAAGAATTGAATAATATAAAAGCTGTGCTAAGGAAGAACCCAATTTGAATTAAGTAACATGGAAGAAATGAGATGAACTTTGGAAACTCATTACAAGACGGCACTGTATATAAATATGAACTAAGGTAGCTATCGGACATTATGAACATAAAAGACAGGAAATGAGCCTTTGGTTCATCCAGTCTGTCCTGAATTAACTTGACAATCTGAAAGCAGGGGGAGGGGATTTGTTAGAAACAGTGTGGGAAGAAACCACTTTATGTTCATCTCCCTGAGTGACAGCCTTGATAGAGAGCTTTCACAGAGGATGCTGCACCACAGGTTCAACTTACATTACAGGAGCAAAGGATGGAGTCAGCAAGTTGTTGTAACAAACAAAGAGATTGCTGTTTCAATCAGCAGAAAATTAAAAAGCTTATAATGTTTTTGATGTTTTTGAACATCAAACCTTTCCAATATGAGGGAATGGTGAAAGATAAGGTTGTAAAATCAAGGTTACACCCACAGCCCCACACCTCCCCCCAGATCCCACCAATACCCCAATGTCTCCACTGCCATGGTTACAGTGTCAGATACAAGGGGCAATCAACACCATGATACTATACATCAGCTCACTCTGTGGAGATGGGAGTCATCCACTGCTCATAATCCCAGGTCATTTCCAGATTTATAGGCAACTTCACTGAGATGTTGAGCTGGAGACAGGTGCCCTCATGTGAGTCACAGTAGATCCACTTGGTCTACACTATCCAGCAGACAGTGGCAAAGAGATTACACATTCATTCTTTAATGAATAGTGGGGAAAATGGCAGATTCTATTTAGGGCACTGAACACAACACTCCAGCAGTTTGACACCATCCAGGACAAAGCAGTCCTCTTGATGGGCACCACATCCATAAACATCCAGTCCCTCCACCACTGCTCTCTGTAGCAGCACTGTGTACTACTTACAAGATGTAGAAATTCACCAAGGCTCCTTAGCCAGCACCTACCACATCCATACTAGCCTCCATTCTAGAAGGGCAAGATACATGGGAACACCACCTCCTGCAAGTTCCCCTCCAAGCCACTTATTATTCTGACTTGGAATTATATCATCAATCCTTAACTGTCGCTGCATCAAAATCCTGGAATTCTCTCCCTAAGAGTATTATGGGTCAACCTACAGAACATGGACTGTAGCAGTTCAAGAAGGCAGCTTACCCCCACTTTCTCAAGGGCAACGAGGGACAGGCAATAAATGCTGACCCAGCCAGTGATGCCCATGTCCCGTGAATGAATAAAAACAAAATCATCACTGAACAGTGGGGTAATGAGAGAAGATGTTCATTTTCTGTTTTGCAACTGTATGACATAGCTGTATAGATCAAAAATTGGAGCAGCGTTTCATAAAGCATTCTTGTTAAAAGCCAGCAGTTTAATGTATTGCATTTAATTGCACTTTAAGGTTAGAGAACATTGACCCTGTTTGAAATAAGAAAGAGATTAACTCAAACTGTGTGGTTTTCACTTGTTTGTTAATGATTTGGAAATGGAAGCAAAGCTGCAGTTGTTTCTGAGAAAATAATGTCTTGTCAAGTCAGGGCTATCCACTGTTGTGACAACAGTGATCATCAACATTTTAAGATGAAAAGGAATTTGATGTTTATTGACCTTTTTTTGTATGCAGGCGCATTAGTATCACGTTGTGATGGCAACCTTTCCATTCAGAGCTGCAAACTGCCCTCTCAGGACATGAGCTGACAAATAATTTGTATGCAGTACATGACAGATTTGATAAAAGGCAAAAATCAGACACGAAACTATTATGCCATTACTCTATTTTCAACTCCTTGGACACGACTCATCTTAGCTCCAGTGTAACCCTCACTCACATCACTCACCCTGATGTTTTCAACGTTTGATTAGTTTAGATACCTACAGTATGGAAACAGGCCCTTCGGCCCAACAAGTCCATACCAACCCTCTGAAGAGCACCCACCAGACCCATTCCCCATGTGTACCTCTGACTAATGCACCTAACACTACGGGCAATTTAGCATGGCCAATTCACCTGACCTGCACATTTTGGATTGTGGGAGGAAACCCACGCAGACACGGAGAGAATGTGTAAACTCCATACAGACAGTCACCCGAGGCTGGAATCGAACCTGGGTCCTTGGTGCTGTGAGGCAGCAGTGCTAACCACTGGACACTATGCCGCCCCTGATGTTCTCATCATCAGGCCCAGAGATGGACTAAACACAATCATTCACTTGACCCTACTTTCTCCAACCACATCATATACCACCAGTTATCCTTATCACTCCTAACCTCTACTGCCTCTCAGTCCTGAAGGCCTTGATTTCAAGCTCTTTGTTTATATTCAACAATCCCTTCAGGACCATGATTCAAATGGTGCAATGTCCACTCGAACTTCATACCCGACCACCAGCAGTAGTTCTTTCAGCCATCTCTGGAATTCTTCAATTACCCAATTATATCCTTTATAAGACACTGTTACAGTTTCCCAATAGCAGGTGTTAAGCTAACTAGCCTATTCAAAGTTTGTGAGAAGATTTGATAAGCAACATGAATTCGACTGGGACAACACTACTATTATAGGACAAGCCAAACAGAGAACAGCCAAGGAATTCCTAAAGGCATGGCACTCATCCACAGATTCAATCAATAAGCATATCGACCTAGACCCCATATACCGACCACTGCAGCGGACAGCTGGAACTGACAACCGGAAGCAGCAGATTCAAACCACAACAAATGCCGGAGGAAAGATCACAGAAGCACTTCACAGGAGGCTCCTAAGCACTGAGGATGTCACCTAGACAGGGGACGAAACGTCTGCAACACAAATTCCCAGCTCGGCGAACAGAACCACAACTAACTAGCCTATAGTTACTTCTTTTCAACAAGGGAATAAAGGCAGACAAGTGGCAAGTTTAATCATGTCACACAAATGCCAGGCAATGTCCATAACCATTGGCTCTTGACATTCAATGGCATTACAATTGCTGAATCCCTCACTGTCAACATCCTGGAGCTTACCATTAACCAGAAACTGGACTAGTCAGATGACTACTGTGGCTATAAGAGCAGATCAAAGGCCGGGAATCCTTCAGTGAGTAACTTACCTCCCTATCTCCCAAAGCCTGTCCATCATCTGTAGGGTGCAAGTCAGGAGTGTGATGGCTTGCTCCCCAATTCCCTGGATAGGTGAAGCTCCAACAACATTCAAGAAGCTTGACACTGTCCAGGACAAAGCAGCCCATTTGATTGTCACCACATCCACTCCTTCCACTACCGACACTCAGTATCAACAATCATTCCCTTCGTCGGGAGACGCTCAGTAGCAGCAATGTGTCCTATCTACAAAATGCACTGCAGAAACTCACAAAGGGTCCTTCTGCAGCACCTTCCAAACCCACAATCTCTGCCATCTAGAAGGACAAAGGGCAACAGATACAAGGGAATATCGCGATCTGCAAGCTCCCCTCCAAACTATTTACCATCCTGACTTGGAAATATACTGCTGTTCCTTCAATGTCACTCGATCAAAATGCAGGAATTCCCTCCCTAACATCATTGCAGGTGCTCGTACTAAATGGACAGCAATGGTTCAAGAAGGAATTTCACCATAAACTAGGGATGGATAATAAATGCTGCCCAGCCAGTGACATCGACATCCTGGGAGCAGATACAGAAAAGGCTATCTCTGCCTAATGACAATAGTGTGGACAAATTTGGTCCTGAGGGAATGGCAGAGGCATATCCATGTTCAAAGCCTTAAGTTTTGGAAATCACCTAATTCAAAGGTATCCATGCAAACACCTTTCTACAATCCTGACATTTGTTAAATGGAGTTGTCACAAAGTAATGGTCCCTGTGTTGTGTTTCCTGCTTCTTGTCCATGTTTTGTGTGACAGGTATCATTCTCTTGGGTGAGGTTTGAAACTCAATTAGCAACATCGGGGACACTGGGCCAGTTGGAAAATGCAGCCAGTAATCCCAGTGCAAAATGAATCATACTTGGTAGAAAAAAGTTAAATCTAATTTTCAAAAAAAAAGGGGTACATAAAGTCTGGAACGGAAGTGGCTTCAGGCCATAACTGGATGACACTGATGGGCACAGGGACACATGGGAACTTACAGCGCAGGCACTTTAATTGAATAGGTTGACCCATGGCTTCATGTTTTAATCAACCTGCCTCTCCTTAATTACAGCCCAGTGCTCTCAGCTTGTCTGTTACCTTGCAACATTCTCCACCCTCCACTGTATTCCTTTCTCAATATCTTTAAATAATATCATACATTTATACAACACAAAGTGAATTCATACTCCTCTCAACGTCAACATGCATGAGATCTTGATGATGAATTATATTTGTTATAGAAGATTAGGTTTTCCAATGAAACCATGGGGATTTTGACTGGATTGTGAGTCTGTGCTTCTGTTCTGATTATAATTTCCTATCATTGCTTCTCAGGGGTGACTTAGATTCAAAAGCTTTCTAAATGTCTTCGTACTCACCAGAGACAGGGCAGAAATCTGGAGTAGTAACGGTGATGTTCCAACTAGGAGTCTAATTTTTAATTATAACAATATTAAATGGAGAGAATTCAGCTGCTAAGAACTATCGCACAGTTAATGCCTTCATCAAGAAATGATAAAAATACAAAAGGGGATAGAAAAGTGCAGGCAAAGGCTAATCTGTGCTGAGCATTTTGTAAAGTATTTACCTTCACAGTTTCAGATTCTGCTCTTCTTTTCAATGGCACATAGCAATATAGAAACAAGGAGCAGGAGGAGGCCATTCAGCCCCTCAAATTTGCTCCATCATTCAATATTATCATGGCTGATCTTCCAACTCATTCCCCTGTTCCTGCTTTCTCCCCATCCCCTTTGATCCCTTTGGCCCTAGGAATTATATCTAATTGAGAGGTGATGGCCTACTGGTTTATCGCTAGACTATAATCCAGAGACTCAGATAATGGCCTTGGAATCCCAGGTTTAAATCCTACCCATGGCATATGGTGGAATTTCAATTCAATTAAAAATCTAGGATTACGAGTGTAGTGATGATCACAAAACTGTTGTTGTTTATTGGGGAAAACCCTCCTGGTTTGTTAATGTCCTTTAAGGCAGGAAATCTGCCATCCTTACCTATGTGTGACTCCAGACCCACAGCAATGTTGGTGTCTGTCAACTGCCCTCTGGGCATTTAGGAATGGGCAATAAATGTTGGCCCAGTCAGGGATGTCCATGTCCCATGAATCAATATATAAAACAAACTGGTTTACTTTATTTTCCTGAGTGGGAATAGCCTGGTGTTAGGATGTGAATGGCTGTGCAGTGTGTGCTGATGGACCATACAGGACAGCAGGCAGTGAAGGACAAAGCCACTCAGCTGCATTTTTTACAGAAGAATGTTTTGTTTTCAGAAGGTAAAAAGGACAGGGGAGTTCTGTAAATCTTATATAATAAACCCCAAATTTATCTTAAATTTATTGCCCTACGTGCAGCTTGAGAGAAAGTGGGAAGCATTTAATCTCTTGCGTCTGCTTTACTATTCAGGTCAATCACGGCTCATTGATATATTAAATCCCTCTGCCCACCCTCGTTCTGTAACCCTTGGCAATCAAAATCCATTAATAAAAATAATTTGAACAGTCCTTTTGAGTGTGGTCTGGCAGGGGGAAAGAGTTCAAGAGTGTGACTGGTTTGCCATGATGAGCTGTGTCCTGCCTCTGGCCTGGGTCACCAGAGGAAATAGCTACTCTCCTACTCTAATAAATCCTTCAATCTCTCTCCTTTTAATCATAGAATCCCTACAGTGTGGAAATAGGCCATTTGGCCCATTGAGTCTGCATTGACCCACTGAAGAGCATCCCACACACACTCACATTCCAGTAACCCTGCATTTCCCATTGCTAATCCACCTAGACTGCACATCCCTGAGTATTTACAGTAATTTAGCACAGCCAATCCACCTAACCTGCACACTTGGACTGTGGGAGGAAACTGGAGCACCCGGAGGAAACCCACGCAGACACGGGGAGAATGTACAAACTCCACACAGACAGTCCCCCGAGCACGGAATTGAACCTGGGTCAGAGGAGCTCTGAGGCAGCTTTGCTAACCACTGAGCCAAGAGAAAGTGAGACTCAGACTCGAAAAGAATGGTGCTGGAAAAGCACAGCAGGTCAGGCAGCATCCGAGGAGCAGGAGAATCAACGTTTTGGGCATAAGCCCTTCATCACTGAGCCACTACTGTGCCACTATTTTATGGCGAGTTGATTGAAAAAAGAATGTTGGAACCAGTGAAGAGGAAAAGGGAAAAGGGTTGAAGGGAGAATTAGGATTTGATGGATAACAGCTGAGGAAACAGGACAGTGCAGCTGTGTGGGGTTAACCAGGCAGCGATGGGCAGCTCAGGACAGAGGATACCAGTAACGAGATCAGTCAATAGGGCCCATACTGAGCACATAAGGTTTTTAAAAATTCAAACTTCTTTATCTGAATGCATGAAGCTTCCCCAAGATTTTAGAAGGAATTTGACAGGGAAGACATTTGGATGTTGTTTCCCCAGAATCTTGATGGAGGACATTGTTTCAGGATAAGGACCGACCATATAAAACTGAGATGAGAAGAGAATTCTGCATTCAGTGGTTAGAACATAGAACATAAAACATAGCACAGGAATGGACCCTTCAGCCCATTATATTGTGCCGAACATGACACCAAATTAAACTAGATTAGAATGTTGCTGGAAAAGCACAGCAGGTCAGGCAGCATCCGAGGAGCAGGAAATTCGATGTTTCGGGCAAAAGCCCTTCATTTCTTGGCTCACAAGCCTCATTCCTGATGAAGAGCTTTTGCCCGAAACGTTGATTTTCCTGCTCCTCGGATGCTGCCTGACCTGCTGTGCTTTTCCAGCACCACTTTGATCTAGACTCTGATTTCCCGCATCTGCACTCCTCATTTTTGCCCACCAAATTAAATGAATCCCTTCTGCCTGCCCTTGGTCTATATCCTTCCATTCCTTTCATATCCATGTGTTTATCTAAAAGTTCCTGAAACACCCCGGTCGTATCTGCTTCCACCACCACCCCAGGCAGCGTGTTCCAGACTCCTATCACTCCCTGAGTAAAAATCTTTCCCCTCGTATCTCTGTTTGATTTTTCCCTGCCCACTCCTTAAGTGCATGCCCCCCAGTGTTAGACATTTTAACTCTGGGAAAAAGATTCTGACCGTAAACCCTATCTGTGCATTTCATAATTTTATGGACTTCTATTAAGTCTTCCTTCAGCCTCTGCCACTCCAGAGAAAGCAAACTGAGTTTTTCTAGCCTGTCCTTATAGTTCATCCTGTAATCCAGGCAGTATCCTGGTAAATCTCTTCTGCATCTTCTCCAAAGTCTCTGCATCCTTCCTGTAATGTGGTGACCAGAATTGAACACAATACTCTAAGTGTGGCCTAACCAAAGTCTTATAAAGCTGCAACATGACATCCTGAATCTTGTACTCAATTCCCCAACCAATAAAGACAAACATGCAATAAACCTTCTTCACCACCCTGTCTACTTGTGTGACCACTTTCAGGGAGCTATGGACGTGAACCCCAGATCCCTTTATACATCAATGCTGTCCAGGTCTTGCCATTAACTGTATACTTTTCTTTAACATTTGATCTCACAAAGTGCAGTACCTCACACGAACCAAGATTAAACTCCATCTGCCATTTCTCCACCCAGACCTGCAACCGATCTATATCCTGCTGTATCCTTTCGCAACCTTCTACACTATCTACAACTCCACCGAACTTTGCATCATCTGCAAACTTAAGTCGCCGTGAATCCTTGCAATTCTCTGCCTAGAGGCTGTGTATGTGCCAACACTGAATAGATTTAAGGTTGAAATAGTGAGATTTTTGACAGAATTCTGAGGGCTATAAGAAGTGTGCGGTAAAATAGTGTATATTCCAAGAACCACCATGATTGTAATAAGTGAGAAACAGACTTGATGGGCCAAATAGGCTTTCCCATGTTCCTTCACCGGTCTGAATACTCTGTCACTATCCTTGTGATCAGGGTTTAAACACACATTAGACACTAACTATCCAGACTTCCAGCACCAGTCCCGCCCCCAGACACTCAAACATGTCAGAAACCCTGATGCCTGACAGTCAGCAGCACCATCAGCTGTCAAACCAAATCTCCCAGCCTAGCACTTGATGAATTACTCGTTTAATCGGATGCTTTGAAATTGTGGCAATTAGCAGGTAATTTAATCCAGTTTATCACAAAATATTTCCCAATGGCAACCAATAGTTATTGTATGATTCATCAACCACTCCTGAAATTGAATTATTCCCAGTGAACTGGCTTCTGGACTCTGTGATAACTCACTAATTACACTGGAACATCTTTTGACAGGGTCTGCTATAGATGGTTAAATAACTCAGGTGACAGAGGTTTACAGCTATTTGCATGCACTGTCACCTCTCTTACTCTGTAAGGGATAGGGTCTGGGAACGGTCCAGTGCACACATAGTGAATACAGAATCTGACTGTGGACAGTGGACAAACTGGTTGAGAGGTTATGGCAACCCAGCACTAAGGAAGTGTCACTTCTCGATGGGAGAGAACTTGCTTGGCTGATTGGTCCGAGGAGCAGGTGACTGGCATTGACCATCACTCTGCATCCGTTATCCTGTTGAAGCCAACTGACCAATAGCAGGCCCAGGTGCTGCCAATGGATTTGGGTGCCTATGTTACATCTCTCCATCCTTGTAAGTTTTCAATGAAACACAATCACCAAACAGCAGCTGGTCCTCTGGCTGTATCTGCCAAGCTGATTTTCCAAACATCACATTGCAATGGAACTTCAATGTTTAGACTCACCAAAATGCACCAGTAAATATTTCAAATATTTCTGATTCAATGAGAAATGGATACTGTCACAGCAAAATCTGCAAGTCCGTTTGATGTGCCAAACAAATCACTGTGACAATTTAAAACAGAGACTGCAAAACTAAATTTACATCTAAACGCTGGCATCGTTCTGACAGCACTGGATTCAGGAATGGCTTCTCCTCTTGGCTGGGCGTGTGGGGACCGAGGTCCAGAATAAAGGGTCATGGTCCCAGAATATGGGCTAGGCCATTTCAGACTGAGGTGAGGAGAGATGTCTTTACCCAGAGGGTAGTTACACTGCGGAGTTCTTTATAACAGAAGGCTGTGGAGGTCAAGTCACAAGTAATCTGAGAAAGAATTAAGTTTCTAGAGGCTAACGAGGTCCAGGAGCATAGAGAGAGAGTGTGATTTCTATTTTTTTTCCATTTCTGGGATGAGAGTGTTGCTGGCTAGGCCAGTGTTTATTGGTTGTCACTATTTGCCCAGAGGGCAGTTAAGTGTCAGTCATATTGCTGTGGGTCTGGAGTTTACATGTAGGCCAGACAAGGTAAAGATGGTAGAATTCCTTCCCTAAAGGAGATTATACCAAAGGCCACACAGTGTGTGCCCACAAAAGGAGCACTAATTTAAAACAGAGATCAATAAGCAGGCAGTCAGGCCTTGGAGGCCTCCTCCACTCTCCCCCTGTGGCTCTTCTGGGAGAATCTAGAACAATAAGTCACTGTCTAAGAATAAAGGCCCACCCATTTAAGACAGAGATACGGAGAAATTTCTTTCTCACAGAAAGTCATGAGTCTTAGAGTCATACAGTCAAACAGATCCTTTGCTCCAACCAGTCCATGCCGAACATCATTCCAAACTAAACTAGTCCCACCTCCAGCAGTGGAAGCAGAGTCGATGAAGATTTCAGGATGGAGATGGATGGATTCCTGATGAGTGAGAGAGTGAGATGTCCCTGGGACTAGGAATGAATGTGGAGTAATCAGATCAGCTGTGATCTCAGTGAATGGTGGGGCATGCATAGGGACAGAATGGCCTCCTCCAGTTCATAATCCATATGTTTATCTTATAGTAAACATTTGATTGCCTGGCAGAATGGCCTTCAGTGACACCTTCTGTGGTCCAGTTGGTAACTGGTCACGCAAAGGTGCTACACTTGGTCGTGAGTTGCCACCACAGTCTGAGTTACCATGAGTTATCAAATCACAATACTCTTAATGTCAGGCAAGCCTTATCTTCTGCTCTACAAGTTGCTCATTCTTTTAATGAGGTCAGTCAGCTGAGTTGGCTGGAAAGCTGGTTTGCAATGGGTTCAGTTCCTGCACCAGCTGAGATTACCATGAAGGATTCTCCTTTTAAGCTCTCCCTTGCCTGAGGAATAGTGATCCTCAGGTTAAACCCCCACCAGCCATCTCCCTCAGGTTAAACTCCAACCAGCGATCTCCCTCAGGTTAAAACACACCAACCGGCCAGCTCCCTCAGGTTAAACCCCCACCAGCCATCTCCCTCAGGTTAAACTCCAACCAGCCTTCTTTCTCTCAGGTTAAAACACTAACCAGCCATCCCTCTCTAATGAGAAAGCAGGACTCTGGCAGCTTTATTTTTGCTTGTTTCTTGCCATAGTTTTCTCTAACAGCCCTCTTCAGTGAATAACATTCTCTTGCATTTTCTGAAGAAGATTTTCCAATTAGATTAGATTAGATTATTTACAGTGTGGAAACAGGCCCTTCGGCCCAACAAGTCCACACCGACCCTCCGAAGAGCAGCCCACCTAGACCCATTCCCCTACATTTACCCCTTTACCTAACACTACGGGCAATTTAGCATGGCCAATTCACCTGACCTGCACATCTTTGGACTGTGGGAGGAAACCGGAGCACCGGAGGAAACCCACGCAGACACAGGGAGAATGTGCAAACTCCACACAGACAGTTGCCTGAGGTGGGAATTGAACCCGGGTCTCTGGCGCTGTGAGGCAGCAGTGCTAACTTCTGACTGTATTGAAAAGGGTCACTGGACTCGAAGCATTGACTTTGATTTCTCTCAACAGAGGCTGAAGAAATCTACTGAGTTGCTTCAGCAATTTCTGTTTTGTTTCAGATTTCCAACATCTGCAATACTTTGTATTATTTTAATCTCTTAAAGCCTCTTCCTTTGAGACATGCTGAACAATGATGAAACATTTTGTTGACAAGCCCTTTGATGGGTCTGTGAATGTCAAAATTCAGCAGAAAAAGCCATGAACGTTTTCAAATGGCCTACTGACTGATGTCAGCTTAAAGGTACTGTGGTACTGTGTGTTGTCTCAGACACATGCACTGTGCCCTGAATACCATGCACAGCAAGTATCAGGTATAATTTGCAACCTCCTCCCCTTGTAACCTGTCTCTAGTTGTGCTTCTCTCATACAACCCACATTCTGTCTGTTGCTGTCAAGTACCTTTCACTTGAATGGTCTCTCCAATGGTCGTTCACTGCTTCGTTCATTCATGGAAAATCTAAAACAGCTTCTTTGTTGGTCATTATTTCTGAGATTTTCAAAGAATGTTTAGCAGTGAGTTCTAAGGGTAATTTAACTGTTCCATTCATTCATATTTCATGTTCCTAATACAATTATCACAATAATCTTTACTCTCCATTTGTTAATATACCACTCACAAAGATACAGGATATTTCACCCAATTGGTCTGTGGGCACCTCCTCCTCCCACTCGACATCATCTATCCCCATCTACATAAGCCTCCTCTTCTCCCTCACACACTCATCCAGTTCTCTCACTACACCACAGGCCACTTAAAGCTCATGAAGTAGCTCTTTAGACAAGGTTTAATGAGCTCGTCTGATCCAGGAGTGGCAATGATTCTATTACTCAGCTATTTCACATCAAAGGTTACACAGGCTGCACATCAGTCTTTGTCAAAACCTTGCTGTTCCACTGCATTTCTCGGGCTAACCTTCATAATCAAACTCATTTACCTCATCTTTGATTGTACAGCAACAAAAGACATACAAGAGGTAACCTCCAACCTGTAAGTGGGGGGGGGGGGGTTAATCTTTTGCTACACTTAGAAAATACTTTAAAGTTTTCCCAAAACCAAAATAATAAAATGTTAAGCACCTTTTTGACCCAGACCCAAACACTAACCGTCCTTTATTATATCCAACTCCCCTATTCCTTCTTCCTGACTTGCACCGGCTCCTCATGGTGCTGACCTCCCCACTGGAGTTATATCCTTTTTAGCCTCATCATGTCCACAACTTTCTGGAAGGCAGTTCAGTAGATTCCTATAACAGTCACCAATGAAACAGAAACATCCCAGAAAAACTTGAACAATGTCGTCAACAACAGTGGATTTTTAAATCATTTGGATGAACAAAATTACATTTGGATGTTCTGGAATGACCAGCTGGAATGACTGGTGAGTGAGGGAATGCAGCTTTATGTAATGGAATACAGACATTGACACCATTCAGAATCCTGAAATCTCCTGTCCACTGGACTTCAGAAAAAAATTAACTTTTTTTCCTGTACACTGACCAATCTTTTGTCATTTTTAAAGGTGGGCAGGTACGAATTGGGTTTCAGATTCTTAACATTTTACATTCCCAGCTGACTGAATCTCCTGAGTTCCTGAAGTTGATCTGAACAAGAGTCAAACTAGACTTAAAACTTAAATCTGTTTCTCTGTCTACAGAATTCTACCAGACCTGCTGAGTTTCTCCAGCATTCTCTGTGTCTGTTCCCCAGAATGTTAGTCTGGGGTTCTGAATTATTGTTCTTGTGTCATTATCCCTATGTCACCACCTCCTCTGCCATTATGTGGTGGAGTCGGTGTCGGACTTGGGTGGATAAGGTTAAAAATCACACACCACCAGGTTATAGTCCAACAGGTTTATTTGGAAGCACTTGCCTTCAGAGTGGTGCTCCTTTGTCAGGTAGCTAGTGGAGTAGGATCAGATGACACAGAATTTATATTGCCAAAAATGCTATCATGTAAAAAATTCTGTTTCTCATGATCCTACTCTACTAGCTACCTGACAAATGAGCAGAGCTCCAGAAGCTTTTTCACAGAACATTCCAGAGCAGCACAGGCCTTTTGGCCCTCAATGTTGGTCCGACCTGTGGAACCAATCTGAAGCCCATCTAACCTACACTATTTCAATTTCATCCATATATTTATCCAAGGATCATTTAAATACCCTTAAAGTTGGCAAGTCCGTTGCAGGCAGTGTGTTCCATGCCCCTACTACTCTCTGAGTAAAGAACCTACCTCTGACATCTGTCCTATATCGATCACCCCTCAATTTAAAGCTATGCTCCCTCGTGTTTGCCGTCATCAATCTTGGAAAAAGGCTCTCCCTGTCCACCCTATCTAACCCTCTGATTATCTTGTATGTCTCTATTAAGTCACCTCTCAACCTTCTTCTCTCTAAGGAAAACAGCCTCAAGTCCCTCAACCTTTCCTCATATGACCTTCCCTCCATACCAGCCAACATCCTAGTAAGGCTTTTCTGAACCATTTACAAAGATTCCACGTCCTTCTTATAATGTGGTGATCAGAACTGTACGCAATACTCCAAGTGCAGCTGGACCAGAGTTTTGTACAACTGCAGCATGATCTCATGGTTCCGAAACTCAATCCCTCTACCAATATAAGCTAACACACTGTATGCCTTCTTAACAACCCTATCAACCTGGATGGCAACACCGAGATCTCTCTGCTCATCTACACTACCAAGAATCTTACTATTAGCCCAGTACTCTTTATTCCTGTTGCTCCTTCCAAAGTCAATCATCTCACTTTTCCACATTAAACTCGATTTGCCACCTCTCAGCCCAGCTCCGCAGCTTATCTGTGTTCCTCTGTTACCTGCAACATCCTTTAGCACTACCCACAACTCCACCGACATTAGTATTATCTGCAAATTTAATAACCTATCCTTCTATGCCCTCATCCAGGTCATTTATAAAAATGACAAACAGCAGTGGCCCCTCCTTGCGGTACACCACTAGTAACTGAACTCCAGGATGAACATTTCCCATCAACCACCACCAGGCTCTGTCTTCTTGCAGCTAGCCAATTTCTGATCCAAACCACTAAATCACCCTCAATCCAGTGTCTCTGTATTTTGTGCAAGAGCCTACCGTGGGGAACCTTCTCAAACACCTTACTGAAATCCATATACACCACATCAACCGCTTTACCCCCATCCACCTGTTTGGTCACCTTCTCAAAGAATTCATTCAGGTTTGTGAGGCACGACCTACCCTTCACAAAAACGTGTTGACTATGCCTAATCAATTTAATCCCTTCGGGATGATTATAAATCCTATATCATAATCTTTTCTAACACTTTACCCATAACTGAAGGAAGGCTCACTGGTCCATAATTACCAGGGTTGTCCCTACCCCCCTTCTTGAACAAGGGGACAACATTTGCTATCCTCTAGTCTTCTGGTATTATTTCTGTAGGCAATGATGACATAAAGATCAAAGCCAAAGGCTCTGCAATCTCCTCGCTGATTTCCCAGAGAATCCGAGGATAAATCCCATCCGGCCTAGGGGACTTATCTATTTCCACACTTTCCAGAACACCTCCTTCTTGTGAATGTCAATCCCTGTCTAGTCTAGTAGCCTGTATTGTCCTTTACAACATTATCTTTTTCCAGTGTAAATACTGACGAAAAATATTCATTTAGCACTTCTCCTATCTCCTCAGACACCACGCACAACTTCCCACTACTATCCTTGACTGGCCCTAGTCTTACTCTTGTCATTTTTTTTCCTGATATACCTTCAGAAAGCTTTAGGGTTTTCCTTGATCCTATCTGTCAAAGACTTCTCATATCCCCTCCTGGCTCTTCTTAGCTCTCTCTTTATGTTCTTCCTGGCTAACTTGTAACTTTCAAGCACCTTGAGCACCTAACTTCCTGTACTTCCAAATAAACCTGTTGGGCTATAACCTGGTGTCATGTGATTTTTAACTCTGCCATTATGTTCAGACATTTATCGAACACCCCTTCTCTTGAGTTTTCTGAAGCATAACGACTCCCCCACTTAACTCTCTCAACCCTGACATAAGATAGGGCTCTGACCATCACTCACTGCAGTTTGATGATGCTGCGTTCCTAATCTGCCCAATTCCTTAGCTCCAGCTGGGATGGTCTGTCAGAGTTACATAAAGATTTCATTGGCAGTAATCTCTGTGAGCTAATTTAACTGTAGCCATTAATCAGACCGCAGCTTCAGAATTCAGTACAACATGGCCTCACTTAAATACAATAATTTTTGAATTTGAATTAAATTATTTATCTGAAGGTGTTTTCATGGGTCAATTTATAAAACTGCTCCACTCTAGGATTTAAACACAAAGTCCTACAGCTAATTAAATCAGAACTGAAGCCCAAGAAATGCAGACCAGCACAAAGTATGGATTAAAATTCAGATTCTCCCAGTCTTCTTTTAAGCCTTGGCTGTTTTGCATAATGTGTTTCAAATCAGCTGCTGCTTAATCCTGACTGAGTAGCGATCTCCCAAATACTATTAACACAGAGCATGTTAGCACAGTGAAATAGCAGCCACATTGGAAATCCACTCAGTTTCAGCATTATCACTGTTATTCCTCTCGACTATATCCACAACTAGTCATGCACCTCTTAGTTTTAACTTATATTAACAAAATTGACACAAATTATTCATGGCTTTTCTTCCATTTTTATTGTTGCTCCAGGCTACAAGATCTGCTTGATGGTATTCACAGCCCAGCACTTCATGCTGTTGGAGAAAGTGCTGCAATATGTTTCACATTCATTCACCAATATCCACAAGAATTTGCTGCATAACTTGATCACATTCTGAGCAAGAGATCTTGTTAAAAACCAATCAAGGGAAACTTTTGCAGAACTGTGCAAAATCTGACAGAAGTGCACTTGAGTTGGGAGATCAGTTAGTTATGGAATAAATACAAAATAAAGTCATAAAAATTTCAACAAGTCAACAGATCATCAGAACTGAGAACATTGATGCGTAATATGTTTTCAGCAAGTGTTCAGAAGGACATAGGTAGGTTCTGTAATTGGGTGAAAGACAGGAGACATCTACAACACCTGGACATTTTCCCTGTTCTAATGAAAGGCCATTGACCTGAACCATTAACTGTTTCTGTCTCTGTATTGATGTTGCCTGACCTGCAAGAGTTTTTCTGCATTTCTTCTTTTATTTCAAATTCCTAGTGTCTGCAAAATTTGCTTTTCAATTTTGTTACTTATGAACTTTTCTAACTGGAGGAATTGACTTGGAATATTAAACAGATTTGTCTGGAACTTCTTGGAGGATAGCCCAGCTGCTGTTAAAGAAATTTGCAAATGATAGCTGAGAAGACAGATGAGGTGGACTGTTCATTTCAGACCTGGCGCTATTTATACCTGGGAAGGGACAGATTTAAAAGTTTTGCACTTGGCCCAAACAGACTTGAACAGGAACATTCAGAACCACAGCATCGCAGGGGAGTGAATGGATATAAACACTCACTTCACACCAACTAGATACATTGCAACAATCTGAGCAGCAACAGTTCACCATAGTGGAACACTGAAATTTGAATTCATTCTGCCTATGGGCTGTCAGTGAATAACTCAATTAAAAAAGAAAACTAATCTGTCCAACAGCCCAGTGAGTACCATATGAGTCTCGGTCTCCAGTGTGATCAAAAACTGGTCT
The DNA here is from genome assembly GCF_047496795.1 of Chiloscyllium punctatum. Classification (NCBI taxonomy): domain Eukaryota; kingdom Metazoa; phylum Chordata; class Chondrichthyes; order Orectolobiformes; family Hemiscylliidae; genus Chiloscyllium; species Chiloscyllium punctatum. Next base: position 109,382,733 of record NC_092751.1, read on the forward strand.
CTAGCCCCTAAGTCCATGAATAATATTAGACAGCATAGTGGGAGCAGCACTAAGCAAACCAAACATAAAGTGGGAAACTAATACAGATTTAACACAGTTACAACAATGCCAAACAATGGAAAATGCATGCTCTCAACAAAACCAAATGATTGCATTTATCGACAAATCAGACCATTCCTGTCACATCGAGTCATGAACGTTGGTGGAGAACAACTCACTGGAGAAGGAGGCTCCACAATATCTCCACATGGAAGAGCCCAACACCTCAGTGCGAAAGATAAGGTGAGGCATTTACAACAATCCTCAGCCAGAAGTGTCGAGTGGATGATTCATCTCGACCTCCTGCAGTGATCCCCACCATCACAGATCCCAGCCAATTCGATTCACTCCGCGTAACATTGAGTCTGTTGGAGACACTGGATACTGCAAAAGGCTATGGGCCCTGATAATATCTTGATGGTTGTAATGAAAATTTGTGTTCTAAGACTAGCTATGTCCCTTAACAGCAGAAATATTGACATCTACCATACAATGTTGAAAACTGCTCAGCTATGTCCTGTCCACAAAAACCAAGACAAATTGACCCAATCAAACACCAGCCCATCTGTGTTCTCTTGGTCACGGTCAGTAATGGGTTAGTGGGTGGCACGGTGGCACAGTGGTTAGCACTGCTGCCTCACAGCGCCAGAGACCCGGGTTCAACTCCCGCCTCAGGCGACTGACTGTGTGGAGTTTGCACATTCTCCCCGTGTCTGCGTGGGTTTCCTCTGGGTACTCCGGTTTCCTCCCACAGTCCAAAGATGTGCAGGTCAGGTGAATTGGCCATGCTAAATTGCCCGTAGTGTTAGGTAAGGGGTAAATGTAGGGGTAGGGGTATGGGTGGGTTGCACTTCGGCGGGGCGGTGTGGACTTGTTGGGCCGAAGGGCCTGTTTCCACACTGTAAGTAATCTAATCTAATCTAATGGATGGAATTGCTATCATGTGACATCAATCAGGACTAAACTGCTCGCTCATCCTCAGTGTGGGTTATGCCACGGTCACTCAGTTCCCGATCTCATCAGAGTTTAGTTCAAGCAGCTGAATTCTCAGGGTGGGGTGAGAGTGACACCCTTGACATCAAGGCTGCATTTGATTGAAAATAATATCATAGAATCCGAGCAAAACTGGAGTCAATGAGAACGGGTGAAAATTGGTTGATGTCATACCTGGCACATAGGACGATGGTTATGGTTGTTGGAGGTCAATCATCTCAGCTGCAGAATCTCTGCAGGACTTCCAAAGGGTAGTGTCCTAAACCCATCATGAACCTTCACTTCATCATAAAGCAGCACGGTGGCTCAGTGGTTAGCACTGTGTCTCGCAGTGACCGGGACCTGGGCTCAATTCCAAGCTCAGGTGACTGTCTGTGTGGAGTTTGCATATTCTCCCTGTGTCTGTGTGGGTTTCCTCTGGATGTTCTGGTTTCTTCCCACAGCCTAGAGATGTGCAGGTTAGGTGGATTGAGCATGGAAATTGCCCATCAGGTCCAGGAATGTACAGGCAAGGTGGATTAACCATGGTTAATGCGGGTTTACAGGAATAGGGTGGGTCTGGGTGGGATGCTCTTCAGAGGGTTGGTGTGGACTTGATGGGCCAAATGGCCTGCTTCCACACTGTAGGGATTCTATGATAATATCAGAAGTGGGGGTGTTTATTGATGATTGCACAACATTCAGCACCATTGATGGCTCCTCAGATACTGAAACAGTCCAATGCAGCAAGACCTGGATAATATCCAGGCTTAGAATGAAAACAAATAATATTCATACCACACAAGAGAGAATCTAACCATTGCCTTTTGACATTCAATGATATTACTATCACTTGGTCCTCCATTATCAACATCGTGATGGCTAACATTGACCAGAAAATGTTCTAGATTAGCCATATAAATACAGTAGCTACCAGAACAGGTGAGATGTTAAGAATTCTGGGGCAAGTAGTTCACCTTCTGACTCCCTAAAGCCTCTTCATCACCATCTACAGGGGCACAGTAAGGAGTGTAATGGAATTCTCCCACTTGCCTGGATGGTTGCAGCTCCAACAACACTCAAAAAGCTTGACACCATCCAGGACAAAGTGGCCTAGTTGACACTTGATCCACTACCTTCTGCAATCACTCCCTTCCACAGGAGATGCTCAGCAGCAGCAGTGTATACAATCGATAAGGTGTACTTCAGAGATTCACCAAGACTCCTCAAACAGCAAAATCAGAACCACTTCCTTCTGGAAGGACAAGGGCAGTAAATACACAGGAAAATCAGCATCTGTAAGTTCGCTTCCAAGTCACACACCATCCTGACTTGGAAATGTATCGCTGTGCCTTCACTGTCACTGGGTCAAAATCTTGGAACTTAGTCTCTATTAAGATTATAGATGCATCAGCATAATGTGTACTATTGCTGTTGGAAAAAATATCTCACACCCACCTTCTCAAGACTAGAGACAGACAATAAATACTAGTCTTACATGCCATCCTCATAAAACAAAACTGAATGAAATAATTTGCTTAACAGGTCATCTGTTAATATTATAAAAAGGTGTGAGTCATATTTCATTGTAATGTATCTGTCATCCCATATCACTTTGTACCCTACTCCATTTAAAATCTGAAGTTTTCAATACTAGCAAGCCTCCTCACTCTTCCTAACAAAATGAATTCCCACATTTATTTTAGTAAGCATTAATTTAATTAATAAATAAATGAATTGACATAAATCAGCAAAAATGATATTTGGTGAGTTTATGTATGAATATATTATTTGCACAGAGCAAGGTTTGCTCATGAGGAAATGAAATTAAACTGATAAAAGATTTTCTCAAGTCTCCATTTCTATATTTTAAAATTCTTTTACAGGATGTGAGTGTCACTGGGATCAACCAGCACTTAACTGCCAATTCCTACCTGTCCTTAAGAAGGTGACTGTGAGCTGCCTGTTAATTTCATATGTCACTTAAAATCTCACAAATATAGCAAAGGTGAATGATCAATGCATGTGTTGTTACTTGCTCAGAAATGTTGATTAAGATAACTCCAAGCTCTTTCTTGAAGCAAGGCAGGAAACACCTTTTACTTCATTACAATTTCCATGAATGTTATTGGTTTGCCCAGCATGACCTTCCATGACTCCCCTTGGAAAGGTGATGGTGAGCTACAGTCCACGTGCTGTAAGTAGATCCACAATTCTGTGGGAAGGAAGTTCCAAGATTTTGACTCAACAACACTGGAGAAGCAACAAGGTATTTTCAAGACAGGATGGTGAAGAGCTTAGAGGGAAACAGAAGGCGATGTTCCCATGTAGATGCTGCTCTTGGTCCACTGGTGGTGAATGCTAGTGAAAGATCCTGCATGAATCTCTGCAGTGCATCTTGTAGATAGTACACACTGCTGCTACTGAGCACTGGTGGTGGAAGGAGTGAATATTTGTGGATGTGGTGCCAATCAAATTGTTTTGTCTTGGATGGTGCCAAATTTCTTGAGTGTTGTTGGATCTAGACCCATCCAAGCAAGTATTCCATCACATTCCTGACTTATTCCTTGCAGATTGTGGACAGGCTTTGGCGAGTCAGGAGGGGAGTTATTCACTGCAGGATTCCTGTCCTCTTAGCTGCTCTTGGAAGCACAGTATTTATACGGCTGGTCTAGTGCAGTGCTTGGTCAATGGTGAATCCCAGGAGGGATTTGGCAATAGTAATTCTATTGAATGTGAAGTGCGCTCTTGCTGAAAATGGTCATTGCCTGACACTTATGTTGTGTCAATGAAACTTCAGACTTATTTGCACAAGTTTGAATGTTGCCTGAGTCTTGCTGTATATGGAAATGGACCACTTCAGTATCTGGGGAGTAACGAATAATGCTGAACATCGGCAAACATCCACACTTCTAACTGTGTCTGTGTGTGTGTGTGTGTGTGTGTGTGTGTGTGTGTGTGTGTGTGTGTGTGTGTGTGTAAGTGTGAGAGAGTGTGTGTGAGAAAGAGTGTGCATGAGAGTGTGTGTGCGTGAGTCTGTGTATGTGTGTGTGTGTGTGTGTGTGAGAGAAAGAGTGTGTGTGTGTGTGTGTCTGTGTGTGTCTGTGTGTGTGTGTGTGTGTGCGAGTGAGTGAGTGCAGCCATTTCTTGCCACCTTTTGGTATTTCTCTCCCTGAAAATGGGCAGCCAGCAATTGCAAATTGGGAGTGAGGGGATCAAAGTCTTTCCATTGCCCCCAAGACCTGAAACAATTTCCAGTTTGCCTCCTATCCATGGTTTAGCTCACTGACATGAAACAGGTCCCAAACTGACTGGATGTGGAACTTGTTTTTGAGAATCCAAATACACTGTTCAGCCCCAAGTACAACGTGGACACAGTACACATGCTGAAAACAGATGTATACAGCACCTTGCACCACCACAGGCACAAAGCAGACCAGTCTGATTCCACCTAGTCCAGTCTAGTCCAGTCCTGTTCCACCCGGTCCAGTCATGTCCAATTCCAGCCTTTACAGTCCAATCCAGTCCTACCCAGTCCAGTTCCACCCAGTCCAGCCCAGTCCAGTCTAGTCCCACCCAGTCCAGTCCAATCCAGCCCAGTCCAGTCCAGTCCCACTCAGTCCAGCCTAGTCCAGTCCCACCCAGTCCAGCCCAGTCCAGTCCAGTTCCACCCAGTCCAGTCCAATCCAGTCCTACCCAGTACAGTCCCACCCAGTCCAGCCCAGCCCAGTCCAGTCCGATTGCACCCAGTCCAGCACAATCAATTAAGCTAAGCTGAGCATGAGGTCCTGCAAACTGCGCAAGCAGTCGACAGCAGGGTGCTGCTATGAGCCTGCTGTCCCCCTGAGGAAGGACCTGTCCCCTGAGGAACGATCTGTCCCCCTGAGGAAGGACCTGTCCCCCTGAGGAAGGATCTGTCCCCCTGAGGAAGGACCTGTCCCCCTGAGGAAGGACCTGTCCCCTGAGGAAGGACCTGTCCCCCTGAGGAAGGACCTGTCCCCCTGAGGAAGGACCTGTCCCCTGAGGAAGGACCTGTCCCCCTGAGGAAGGACCTGTCCCCTGAGGAAGGACCTGTCCCCCTGAGGAAGGATCTGTCCCCCTGAGGAAGGACCTGTCCCCCTGAGGAAGGATCTGTCCCCCTGAGGAAGGACCTGTCCCCTGAGGAAGGATCTGTCCCCTGAGGAAGGACCTGTCCCCTGAGGAAGGACCTGTCCCCTGAGGAAGGGCCTGTCCCCCTGAGGAAGGATCTGTCCCCTGAGGAAGGATCTGTCCCCTGAGGAAGGACCTGTCCCCCTGAGGAAGGACCTGTCCCCTGAGGAAGGACCTGTCCCCCTGAGGAAGGACCTGTCCCCTGAGGAAGGATCTGTCCCCTGAGGAAGGACCTGTCCCCCTGAGGAAGGACCTGTCCCCTGAGGAAGGACCTGTCCCCCTGAGGAAGGACCTGTCCCCTGAGGAAGGATCTGTCCCCCTGAGGAAGGACCTGTCCCCCTGAGGAAGGATCTGTCCCCCTGAGGAAGGACCTGTCCCCTGAGGAAGGACCTGTCACCAATGTGTAGGCAGCCCAGCTCCTCTGCTGATATTATATTAACCTTCACGGAGTCTGTGCCTGTGGGAAGTGTACACCATCAAGCCTCAGCACAATGGAGTTGTGTTGGGATTAATAGGCCTCAGGACTTTCCAATAATAGACTGCATGAGCTTCTCATTTTTATTCGATTGCTCTTTGGCTGGCGTGTGTGATGACAATGAACACCAACATCTCAAGCCAAACCCAAGCACCTGCCTTTGCAGATGGTTCTATCATCGAAGGAAACTGCCTGAGAATGTCACCAGGTTGTGTTGCTGGCAATTTGTACTCATCAGCTGATGGTGTGCCAGTTGACTGACTGATGATGAGTATGTGGCCCCAGTCCACAAAGCCTTGCACACTGACAAATAGATGCAGTCTCTGCTCCGGGTCCCATTGCTAGTCTCCAGTTTCAGGGAAACAGACAAACTGCCAAGCCCTGTGGAAGGTGCACTGGTCACTGGGTGAATACAGATTGAGAAACCGACAGGTGTTGCTCTCGGTGAAAGCAGATAAAAGCTGCAGCAACATTCACTGTTGTAGCATGGGGAAGGAATAAAACACCCTTTACATCTATAATTAGCATTGGCAAATTTCACTGATTAACCTCTCCTAAACCTTCCTGCACCTGTCGCACTTGCAACCAGGAAAGTGAAATAAATGCTGGACTCGTCACAGACACCTCCTGCTGAGAATGAACTAAGAAACAGCAATCCTCAGATTATAGTTGATTTGCATTTTCTTATATTGCCCAGATCTGCCCTGAGTATTTCTCTCAGTCTGGCCCTCATCTATTCTGGTCGGAACATCGGAACAGGAATAAGCCATTCAGCATATTGAGCAGGCCCTGCCAACCAGTTGTGCGTGGAGTCAGAGGACATAGGGGAAGCGTGAAATGAATATTTTTTGTCAGTATTCACACTAGAAAAAGACAATATTGTGGAGGAGAATACTGAGATACGGCTTCTAGACTGGACGGGATTGAGGTTCACAAGGAGGAGGTGTTAGCAATTCTGGGAACCGTAAAAAAAAGTCCCCTTGGCCAGATGGGATTTATCCTCGGATTCTTTGGGAAGCCAGCAAGGAGATTGCAGAGCTCTTGCCTTTGATGGTTATGTCGTCATTGTCTACAGGAGTAGTGCCAGAAAACTGGAGGATAGCAAATGTTGTCCCCTTGTTTAAGAAGGGGAGTAGAGATAACCCTGGTACTTATAGACCAGTGAGCCTTACTTCAGTTCTGGGTAAAGTGTTGGAAAAGGTTATAAGAGATAGGATTTATCATTATCTAGAAATGAACAAGTTGATAAAGAAGAGTCAACACAGTTTTGCGAAGGGTAAGTCGTGCCTCACAAATCTTACTGAGTTCTTTGAGATGGTGACCAAACAGGTGGATGAGGGTAAAGTGGTTGATGTGGTGTATATGGATTTCAGTAAGGCATTTGATAAGGTTTCCCATGGTAAGCAATTGCACAAAATACGGAGGCATGAGATTAAGGGTGATTTAACAGTTTGGATCAGAAATTGGCTCGCTGAAAGAAGACAGAGAGAAGTGGTTGATGGGAAATATTCATCCTGGAGTTCAGTTACTAGTGGTGTACTGCAAGGATCTGTTTTGGGTCCTCTGTTGTTTGTCATTTATATAAATGACCTGGATGAGGGCGTAGAAGGGATAGGTTAGTAAATTTGTGGAAGACACTAAGGTCGGTGGAGTTGTGGATAGTGATAAAGGATGTTGCAGGTTACAGAGAAACATAAATAAGCTGCAGAGCTGGGCTGAGAGGTGGAAAATGGAGTTTAATGCAGAACAGAGTGAGGTGATTCACTTTGGAAGGAGTAACAGCAATAAAGAGTACTGGGCAAATGGTAAGATTCTTGGTAGTGTGGATGGGCAGAGAGATCTCAGTGTCCAGGTACATAGATCCCTGAAAGTTGCCACCCAGGTTGATAGTGCTGTTAAGAAGGCAAACAGTGTGTTAGGTTTCATGGGTAGAGGGATTGAGCTCCGGAGCTGTGATGTCATGCTGCAACTATACATAATGCTAGTGTAAGTGTTCTGAACAAGATACAATGGAACATGTGCTCCAGCTACTGGGGTAACTAGGGTAGCTGGTTGCCTGGAGACAAAAACAGTTTTGAATTAGGCCAATCAGTTTAAATTATACCCCCAAAATACCAAATTCCAATCAAGTTTGAATTTAGTATATTGACAACCTTAAAAGCCAATGATATAATCTGATGCTTTGGAAGTATAAGATGAGGGAAAATTGAACAGTTGGGAGGAGAACTGCCAAGCCATCAGCATCTGCAGACTGGCCAGAGAATAGCTCTCTTAAAGCTACCTTTATCGATCAGTGACCTGTGAAACAGAAATCCCTAAGAAGAAGAAAAGAATACCAAGGAAGAGATTTTACATCTGGCTGGTTTTGAAAACTTGAATTTTTGGTAAATCTTAATCGGGGTTTTTATTGGACTAGTATTGCAGAAAGAGAAGGTAAAAGATAGGTTAGAGGAAGGAGTTGTAAATAATTGTTAGTTAATTATTTTCTGTTATACTTTAAGAAATAAACTTGTTAATTTTTACTTCGAATAGTTCTGGGCCTCTTGAATTTTCACACATTGCTGCATGGGATAAACCTTTTCTGTGTTGTTGGTTTAAATTAAGCAGAGGGGTTTACCCCGTGTTGTAAAACTATCCCTATAAATAATTAGTAACTTTCATTGAAATCACCTCTCATTCTTTGAAACCATAAAGGATGCAGACCCAGTTTGTCCAATCTTTCTCCATTGGACAGTCCCACCATCCTGGGGCAAGTCGAGTGTACCTTCACTGCACTCCCTCTGTGGTAATAATTTCTTCCTCAGATAAGGAGACCAAATTTGCACATAGTACTCTAGGTTTATCCGAACCAAGCTCCTAAACAATTGAAACAAGACTTCATTACTCCTGTATTCACATCCTCTGTGGTAAAGGCTAACATTCTATTAGCCTTCCTAATAACTTGCTGCATCTGCATGTTAACTTTCAGTGATGTATCAACAAGGACACCCAGGTCCCTTTGTACATCTGTATTTTCTAACCTCTTGTCATTTGTATGAAGATCATTCTAATCACTGTCATTCCTGTAGATCAGAAACTTCACTTTCTTGCAGCTCTATTAATAATTCCTCTCATGTGATGGCTATTTCCCCTGACTGACAACGTGAACACTGCCACTGCAGTTCGATCAAACTAAAACCAGATGTGCTTCCAAGTACATCAAGCCCCCGTGTAAAGTAAGAATGTTAGCTTTTCCAGAAGGTTATTTTTAAAGTCAGGAAGTGACAAAATAAGGCCTTACTCTGATACAGAATGGAAAATGCAGTGGGTTGGATGAAACAATGTTTACCTTGCTTGCCAGTGATCCTGTTGTGTAAGGGTCTTTAGCACCCTGGAGTAATTCTGCAATGATGTGAGGGAGTGCACATCCACTGAGCAAAAATAACATAGTGTGGGCAGAGTTAGAATCGTGTTATATTGAAAGCTAAGCCTGAAGCTAGTTCTTGACATTTTCTTCTCCTTGACCAGTCTCTGTGGAGACCTCAAACCCATCACGTTGCATCAACCCACATGACAGAAGATGGCAGCAGTAATGAGATACACCATTTATAAAACAGTGACAGCAGTGAGAATCAATAAAGAGATCTGAGATTGTCAGATGAATAGAACATTTCAAAAAACAAACAATTTTTCAAGAAACTGTTGATACAGTTTTAAGACCAGTTGAAAGCAGAAAAAAAGAGCTGCGAGCCTGTGTGAAAGCTGGGTGGAAGGGTGGGGGAGCTGGGAGGAGGATGCAGGGATACTTCAGTGTGATTGGGACAGGCTGAGGGAGTGGGTAAATACATGGCAGATACAGTTTAATGTGGATAAATGTGAGGTTATCTACTTTGGGAGCAAAGCCAGGAAGGCAGATTATTGTCCGAATGGCTATACATTGAGAATATGTGGGTGTTCTTGTACATCAGTCACTGAATGAGCATATAGGTGCAGCAGTCTGGGTTAGAATGGTGCTGGAAAAGCCCAGCAGGTTAGGCAGCATCCAAGGAGTAGGAAAATCAATGTTTCGGGCAAAAGCCCTTCATCAAGAATACCTCCACCCCCGAGACTCCCTGCTTTTATTCCTGATGAAGGGCTTTTGCCCGAAACGTCAATTTTCCTGCTCCTCGGATGCTGCCTGACCTGCTGTGCTTTTCCAGCACCATTCTAATCCAAACTCTGGTTTCCAGCATCTGCAGTCCTCGTTTTTACCATATAGGTGCAGCAGGCAGTGAAGAGGGCAAATGGTATGTTGGTCTTCATACTGAAAGGATTCAAGTACAAGAGCAAGGATGTCTTGCTGCAACTGTACAGGGCCACAGTGAGACAACACCTGGAATATTGTGTGCAGTTTTAGCTTCCTTACCTGAAGAAGGACATTCTCGCGTGACAGGATTTGGCAGGGGTCTGTGCTGACTACTCAACTTCTTACAATTTATATTGATGCCCTAATGAAGGGATTGAAGGTTAAATTTGTAGGTGACATGCAGATAAGTTGGACATTATGTTCTGATTGTGACATAGCTAGGCTGATAGGTGAGCAATTGAGGTGTATTTTGGGAAAATATGAAGTTGTCCACTTTGGCAGAAGAATAAAAAGGCTGAGTATTACTGAAATGGAAAATACTTGAATTCTGTAGTGCAGACGGATCTAGGTGTTCTGGTGTATGAATCATAAAAGGTTAGTTTGCAGATACAGCACGTAATCTGGGAAGGATAATGGGATGTTAACCCTTAAAAGAGGCTTTTCATAAAATTCTTCAATAAATCAATATTTAATCAATGCCACAGCAATGCTTCAATTTCAATCATGTGGGCATTAGTTTAACTTCTCCAATGCAGTTCCTCTCCATAACATCCTGAGCACTTAATATTTTAAGGAGATATTAAAATATTGCTGATTAAAATGCTAATAGTGGGCATTAATAATTATTTCCCTGTTGCCAGCATCATGTGGTTCCCTATCAGGCAGAACCAAGGATCAGATAGTCTTTGAAAAGGGTCCAAAATGTAAGATGCACACATTAAATGCAGCATGTATTTAAGAGAACAGTTTACAGAATTTTTTTGTACATCTGAGATAAATGTCAGACTAAAGTAAATTCTGCAGAGATGTTCCCTACTGTGTCTTGTTTACTAACACTCAGACTGAAGCTGTTGTGTAGCTGAGAGCCAGCCTCAGATCAATAACTGCAGCATCGCATTGCAGCCTGCAACACCACATTGAAACTGTCCTGGCCTGAGTGGAACTCTCAGAAGATCTGCTTCTTGCTGATACATTTGCACTGAATCGAGAGAGTGAGGGACTGGTCAGGACTGCCCACACTTGAGGAGGTTCTACTCTTAAACATTCCCAGGAAGTCTGACTTCATGTGAGTCAGCCTCAGAATATGACTCTGGAGTTATATTGTCGGATCTGTGCAGCTGAGGAACAAGATGGAGCCAAATGCACAGTGAAGGGGAGAGTCCTGACAGACTAACTCTTTCCCACTGAAGAGGATTCACCATCCCCCAGTATTTGATGCTTCATGAAGTTTCTGTATCACAAATATTAAAGCATTTATAGGAAGACTATGAATAATTGACTTTTATTTAATAAGAATCTATTGCACTGTTCTAATTAGCAACATTTCAACAACTTTGTAAATGTGGGGCTATCGGAATATTTGATATCATGAGACCATTGTATGAATTCTTGATGAACACTGCCTCAGAAACAATTCCCATGGGGCAATTCATCTGTTCCAAATCATTCTGACTCTCATTAAATCTTTTTCTTTCTTACACCCAGGCAAAAACAAGCCATCAGCTGACCTCCACCAAGCATGTTCCAATATCAGTGAGGGATGTCAGTACTGGGAATGGACACATGTTCCAATTATTAATGTTTTCTTCCCTCTCAGTGTCAGCAGCATACATTTCCAGGTCAGGAATATCTCACCACTTCAAACGAATCCAACGAGTTAAGGTAAAGTCATCACAGTGTGACTAGACCATAGAGCTGTTCTCACATTCACAAGACAACTAGTGTGGGTTTAACCTGAGGGTCACTGCACCACAGACAGGAGATTGAGAAGGAGAATAACTCATGGTAACCTTAGCCAGGCTAGGAACTGAACTCATGGTGTTGGTGTCACTCTGTATTGGGAGCTAGCTATCCAACTAACTGAGCTATCTGACCGCAGTTAAGGAGTAGCAGCTAAACAAACGGTACATTTCTGAGCATACAGTATAGGGTATCAACTAATGAGACGGAGGTAAAGACTTGCAGAAAGTTCAGAGAGAACTCTCAAAACAATAGGACACCCCTGGCTGGCTGATTAAACCATCTCAGCCCAATAATGTGTCTGGTCAAAGTGAGGAGCTCTGAAATGTTTACCTGATTAATACGTGCCTCACCCAACAAGAAAGATCATTTCTTTCTGTTCAGGGAAATGAAGTGGGTCATGAGATTTGTAGCAGAACAACGGAGAAACTGTGGTGAACCTTAAAAATCTCTCTGATAGATAGGGGAGGCAATGGCATACTGATGCAGCCACTAAGCCAGTAACCCAGAGGCCTAGCATTCAGCGTCAAATGTCCCTGTGACCTGAGTACAGACGCAGCATGGATTGGTTTCCTCTGTTCTGTCTCCTTGTAATGGACCATGGTGGTAGTGTCTGTACCTCTGAGACAAGAGACCCAGGTTCAAGTCCCACCTGTTCCAAAGATGTGTCATAAAATCTCTGAACAGCCAGATTAGAAAATATGAAATATCCTTGCAGCTCATGGCAGAATTTATATTTAATTAAAATAAAATATTCATCGGGCGGTATGTTGGCTCAGTGGTTAGCATTGCTGTCTCACATCACAGGGCCCCACGTTTGAATCCTGACTGACTGTGTGGAGTTTGCACATTCTCCCCGTGTCTATGTGGGTTTCCTCAGGGTGCTCCAGTTTCCTCCCACAGTCCAAAGATGTGCAGGTTAGGTGAAATGGCCATGCTAAACTGCCCATAGTGTTCACGGATGGGTTAGCCATGGGAAATGCAGCGGGTACCGGGATATGATAGAGTAGGGGTGGGTCTGGGTGGGATGCTGTTTGGAGGGTTGGTATGGACTTGACGGGCCAAATGGCCTGCTTCCACACTGTAGGGATTCTATAATGTTGACAAAGAAACTATCATTGATTATTGTAAAAACCCATCTTTGTTACCAGTGTCTTTTCGAGAATGTCTTTACCTGGGCCTAACTGACATGTACTCCAAACTGTCCTCTGAAATGGGTGAGTAAGCCACTCAGTTCAGGGGCAATTAGGAATGAGCTATTAATGCTGGTCTTGTTCCCATATCACCATGAAGGGAAAAGAAAAGAGATATTTTGTCCAATTCTGGTCTCTACATTTTAGAAAGGATGTGAAAGTATTGGAGAAGTTTTATCTAAATAATTACAAGAAAGGTTGTGGACAATGAGAAATTTCAATCATATGGTTACGTTGGAAACATTGAAACTGTTCCACTTCAAGAAGATTGCAAATGGATTTGGCTGTGGTTTCAAAATCATAAGGGCTCTGGATAGAGTAGGTGGAGAGAAACTGTTCCTGTTCGTGGATGGATCAAGAACCATGTAAATTTAAAGTCACTGGCAAAATAAACAGTGACATGAAGAAAAAATATTTGTGCAGTTCCTGGGTAGATTAAACTGCCTGAGAGTGTGGCAGAGGTAGATTCAATTGTGGCTTTCAAAAAGGATCATTATCAAAAGAGAAAAGGTTTGCAGGGTTGGGGAAAAAAACCAGCTGATATGGGACGAGCTGATCTGCACTTGTACAGACACAGAGGCTGAATAGCATTATCCCATATTGTAAACATTCTCTGAAATGATGATTACAACACAGACTCAACATGAAATGGAAAGGATTTTGAATAATCAAAGATCAGAGTTACAGTCCAAGTTAGTGAGAAGGAAGGTCAGTAATGGGGAAACATGAAACTTGAATTGGACTCGATGCTAAAGCCTATCTCCCCATCAGACAAAACATTGCTGCATGGCAGAACAGAAGTTCAGGGATAACTAGTGAGATCAAAATTATACCAAACCTTGAATAGGAGGTGAGTGACAAAACTGGTTGAATAAAAAAAAAACTGTAATGATAATTACAAGTAAGTGCAGTATGCAGATGGAAAATGAACGAATATGAAAAGGTCAGCGGATAACATAGAAGGAATAAAAAAGAAACAGTGAGGGATCATATGTACATCAATAAAGAAAGATTAGGGAGAAGAACAATCAAATCACAAATGGGCTATTGAGTGCAGTTTGTTCATCTCATTATTGCAAAGACATTAAAGTCAATGCTGGGCAAATGCACCACAATAACAACATGCATAGAAAGCTAGAGTTCTGGAAGAACTGAAACGCAGCAGGAATCTGCAGAACTGCAGCTGAGAAGAGGAGAGAGGTAATGGGGGTATTGAGTAAGGAAGACCACTTCTTTGGTTGGGGTGTCATTGATGAAAGATAATCAATTTAAATCAATCACAGAGAGAACTAAGAGCAGTGGTTGGGAAATATATCTCTCTGAAGAGTTCATTGTAAGATCAAATGGTTTGGAGAAGGGAATATTTGAAACTGAAATCATTGTAGCTTTTCAAAGGTAGGCAGATCAAACTCAGAGCAGAGGGAGGCACAGAGATGTACAGAGATTGGAGGTGGTTGGATTAGCTTTGATTATTCTGTGAAACAGTTCAGATACAATTCACTGAATGGTCCTTGAGCTGACTGGTTTCATACAAACCTGAAGTTAGACTATGTGCCACATCTTTATGATCTATCCACTGAGATGGTCAAATTGATAGTTTCAGAGAATGAGAGAATTATAAGATAAGATTCCTTATTATAAAGTAACACATTCAAGGAACTAGAGAATGTTTATGACACTGGTTATACCAGCTTTCTTCAGTCACCTTCATGAGATATGATTCTGATTTAATCCTTACATACAGTTACTTCTATATTATAAGATCATACCTAAAACCTTCACATAATTTAAAAATCACTTGTTCTTATATAGCTTTCAATCAGATTATATGGTGTCCCATAAGGACTAGGAAGGCAGTTGAGGTGATGGGGATGAGAGCACGAGAAGAGAGAGGAAGATCCTATGGTTCACAGACAGTACAAAGGGATAGCAGCTTCATAAAGAGACACAATGGCCTGCATCCAAGAGTTTTCATGGAAGTGGCTGCAGAGATAGTGTCAGCATTGGTCAAAATATTCCAGAACTAAAATAAGACAAAGAACTGAGGACACTGGAAATCTGAAACAAAAACAGAAGTTGCTGGAGAAACTCAGGAGATCTGGCAGAATCTGTGAGGAGTGAGTATTGAAGGGTCACTGGACCTGAGATATTACCTCTTGCTTTCTCCCCACAGATGCTGCCAGACCTGCTGAGTTTCACCAGCAATTTCTGTTTTTATATTCCAGAACTCATTGGATTCTGGGAGTGTTCCAATGAATTGGAAAACTGCTAATATAGTGCCTAGTTCACAAAGGGAGGGGGTCAGACAGCAGGAAACTAGCAGTAAGTTAGTTCAATATCTGTCACTGGGAAAGTGCTAGACTCCGTTATTGAGACAGGATACTTTGAAAACCTTAACGCAATCAAACTCTGTCAACAAGATTTTGTGAAAAGAAATCATGTTTGACAAATTTGTTAGATCATAAGACCATATGATATAGGAGCATAATTAGGCCATTCGGCCCATTGAATCTGCTCTTCCATTCAATCATGGCTGATATTTCTCAACCCTATTCCCCTGTTTTCTCCCCATGATCTTTGATCCCTTACTAATCAAGAACCTATCTATCTTTATCTTAAGTAAACTCAAAGACTTGGCCTCCACAGCCTTCCGCAGCCATGAGTCTCACAGATTCATCACCCTCTGGCTGAAAGAATTCCTCTTCATCTCAGTTTGGAAGGGTTGGAGTTGTTTTGAAGAGATCGCAAGTTGATAAAGGCGAACCAGTAGGAGTGTATTTCCAGAAGGTATTTGACAAGGTGCCACATAAAAAGGGTTGTGGTACAAGATACAGGCTCATAGTAATGGGGACAATGTATTAGCATGGATTGAGGATTGGTTAATACACAGAGAGTCGGGTGGACACCATTGGGATCATTCCTAGGGCTTCAGTTATTTACGATCTATATTAGTGACTTGGAGGAAGGGGGCAGACTGTAATGTGTCCGAACTCACTGATGATAGAAGAAAGGTGAAAGGTAAGGTTATGATGAGGACATTCGGAATGTGGAAATGGATGAAGACAGATTGAGTGAGTGGCTAAAAACGTGGCAGACAGAGTTTAATCCAAGAAAGTGTGAGATCATGCACTTTGTAAAAAGAATCAAAATACTGAATATTATTTAAATGATGAGAAACTCAAAAATGTGCAGCACAGAGGGATCCTGGCGTTCTTGTGCCTGAAACACACACAGTTAGCGAGCAAGTGTAGCACGTAATGTATAGTGTAAAACGGACTGGTAAGCTAGAAGAGATACTTGTTAGGAAGGAAGATGTGTTGGACATTTTGAATAACTTGAGGATAGACAAGTCCCCCGGGCCTGACGGGATATATCCTAGGATTATGTGGGAAGCAAGAGAGGAAATTGCAGTACCGTTGGCAATGATCTTCTCGTATTCACTCTCAACGGGGGTGGTACCAGGGGACTGGAGAGTAGCGAATGTTGTGCCCCTGTTCAAAAAAGGGAATAAGGATAACCCCGGGAATTACAGGCCAGTTAGTCTTACTTCTGTGGTAGGCAAAGTAATGGAAAGGGTACTGAGGGACAGGATTTACGAGTATCTGGAAAGACACTGCTTGATTAGGGACAGCCAGCACGGATTTGTGAAGGGTAGGTCTTGCCTTACAAGTCTTATTGAATTCTTCGAGGAGGTGACCAAGCATGTGGATGAGGGTAGAGCAGTGGATGTAGTGTACATGGATTTTAGTAAGGCATTTGATAAGGTTCCCCATGGTAGGCTTATGCGGAAAGTCAGGAGGCATGGGATAGAGGGAAATTTGGCCAATTGGATAGAAAACTGGCTAACCGGTCGAAGTCAGAGAGTGGTGGTAGATGGTAAATATTCAGCCTGGAGCCCAGTTACAAGTGGAGTTCCGCAGGGATCAGTTCTGGGTCCTCTGCTGTTTGTAATTTTTATTAATGACTTGGATGAGGGAGTCGAAGGGTGGGTCAGTAAATTTGCAGATGATACCAAGATAGGTGGAGTTGTGGATAGTGAGGAGGGCATTTGTAGAGCCTTATAGAGCCTCAGAGATACATCCCTGCTTTTATATTCAAGTCCTCTCAAATTATATTGTATTCGTCTTCAACTTGCAAGTTTATCTTGAAAGACTGCTGGAGTGTTGATTTGAAAAACAGGAAAGTTTTGTTACAACTGTGTAGTGAGTTGGTGAGGCTGCACCTGAAGTAGGCTGTGTAGAGTTTTGATCCCCTTGTTGAAAAACAATGTCCTGAAATTGGAGGTGGTTTCACCAGGCTGATTCCTAAGATGAAGGGGTTGCCTTATCAAGAGCAGCTCAACAGGTTAGGCCCTTATTCATTAGAGTTTAGAAAAATGAGGGGTGATCTTATTGAAAGACACGAGATTCTAACGGAGCTTTGACAGGGCAGGTATTGAGAAATTGTTTCCACCAATACGGGAGTCTCAAACTCAGGGTCATAGACACAGAGTAAGGGGATGAGTCGAGAGTGTGTTGCTGGAAAAATACAGCAGGTCAGACAGCATCTGAGGAGCAGGAGAATCGACATTTCAGATGAAGAGCTTTTGCCCGAAGCGTTGACTCTCCTGCTCCTTGGATGCTGCCTGACCGACTGTGCTTTCCCAGCACCACACCCTCGACTCTGATCTCCAGCATCTGCAGTCCTCACTTTCACCACAGAAGGGAACACTCATTTAAAACTGAGATACAAAGGACCGTAGTGAGTATCTGAGATTGTCTGCCTCAGAGGCTCGTGGAGGCCAGATCACTGAAAATATTCAAACAGGAGGCCGATTGATTTTTTGAAATGTCAATGAGCTGAGCACAATGATGAATTGGTGTGAAAGAGGAGTTGACGCCTGGGGCAGAGCCACCATGGCCTTACAGAATGGTGGGGAAGGCTGAGGGGCTGAATGGCCTACTCTTGCTCTTATTTCATATGTTTCTGTAATCACGATGTACCCACTGTTCTCATGCAGACACATTTAACTGCATGCACTAGTGTCGAGCAACTGTGGCATATGCCACCCTCCACCACCCCAGCCAGGGATTTCATAGATGCTGAATGAATTCTGAAACAACAACATATTTACTTAGAGTATTCTAAAGTATCTCCCAACTCAGGATTTCCTACATACATACCTATGGTTTCTTATTGTTTACATAGCTGTCTCACTCCACCACACAGGTTTACATCATATTCTGCAGATCAGTTACCAGAATAACACATTCAAACACACTTCAATTAAACTATTTAACACTATGGGGGAATAAAATAAAGAACTACAGATGCTGGAAATGTATAATGCAAACAAAATTTACTGGAGAAACTCAGCAGGTCGGGCAGCTTCTGTAAAGAGAAATCCGAGTCAGCATTTTAAGTCCCTTCTTCAGATCTGCTGAGTTTCTCCAGTAATTTCGGTTTTTGTTTCAAAGCTACGGGGGTCCTGTCTGCCCATCGGATCCACTTCCCAAGGTCATTACCCCTCTAACCCTTCACCCTGGCCTCTTAAACCCATCCTCCTCATTCTAGTACTTCCTTCACTGCCATCTACAACACAATAACCCAGATTACCCAAGCATAGCCTCCATTAGCTCATTCTGTGGACTCAGTGTGCAGTTCCAGTACTGGCCACTGCTTGAGTCTGGTACTGATGGAATGAAGGAGCTGCAGGTCACCCAATGGGTCTCTATGATGGGACATTCTCTCCTGGTGTGGACAGAGGTCTTGGCTTCAGCCAATTAACAGCCTGCCAAATGTTAAACAGCCAAAGGGCATTCAGTATTAGCAGGGGTCATTTCCAATAATCCATCTGGTATTGGGCTGGAGCCATTTGTAAGGTCCTGCAGGGAGGCAGTGGTCATGACACATTCCTATTTGTACAAACATGGTTTAAAGTGTAAACGTGCTGTTCATGTGACAGCCCAGCAATGATTTGTGAAGTTCCTGTCTATCTCAGACATCGTCATCGCAAGGTGAAAAATCCACCTTTTCAGATGGTAGAGGATGTGAAAAGTACCAACAGAAATGGCTGTGACATTTTCATGGGATAGGGCCTGATCATCTGAACTATGAACATGAAATGTGTCAGATTGGTCTTCCTCATTGCCTCTACGGAAACATCAATATTGGCCCCATTCTCTGAGGAAATCTCTGCAGGGAACACAGACAATCACCTTTCTTCCATTGCACTCCCCTTGCCTCCTTGTCTGTGATTATTTCCAGCTAATTATGGTCTCCCCAGTTTATGGAGCTCCTGTGGAGTCTGGAGATTGAAATTTGTTGAATTGTCTGACTACACTGTAATCACAGGAGCAAGAGTGCTAATGTCCCTGGTAAAGATCACAATGGGCACACTTTTCCTTTTGTAAAGTGTGGGGGTGGCCGTGTGAGCTGGTAACTCTGACCTCCCCCCAGCCCACAATGGGACTGTACTAAACCAATCAGGTGGAAGTGAGGACTGCAGATGCTGGAGATCAGAGCTGAAAATGTGTTGCTGGAAAAGCGCAGCAGGTCAGGCAGCATCCAAGGAGCAGGAGAATCGGGCTGATGCCCGAAACGTCGATTCTCCTGTTCCTTGGATGCTGCCTGACTGCTGCGCTTTTCCAGCAACACACTTTCAGCACTAAACCAATCAGGTGAAAGCCAACTGATTAGGAGAGTATGGCAAATGTCTCTCGAGGTCTGTTTTTGGGAGAATCCAGTCATGAGAAGGTGTGTGTTCTTCTTATTCAGGTCATGGGTTTGTGCCATGGGGAAGGGAAGGGGAGGGGTAGGGGAATGGGGTGTAAGGGCAAGAGTTGGCTTTCGGACATGATTTTCATAAAACCCCACCCTACCGTTTAGGTCTTGCCTCCCAATCTGGTGCTCTCCTGGTTTCACATTCTCTGGGGAGGCAGATGATGGGGGGGGGGGTGGTCAGATCAGGTCTTTAAGTGACCATTAATTGACCGCTTAAAGGCCTTAATTAGTGGTCACTCATGGACCTCTTTGCCCTGAACCTGACTGGGGCTAGTATCTCTGTACTGCCCAATTAAATCTCAATCTCACCCCCACCGGACCAGGTTAAAACTGTGCCCAATATGGTGATAACCAACAATTCTCCCCAATTCCTACTTGCCGCTCAATCACTCTCCTTTCAAAAAATTGTGGAGGTTTTAGTGACATTAAAGTTATCAATCAAGGTAACTCCATGCTACTGGAACACTGGTACAAACCTTAGTATTTAATTTCAGAGTCATGAGTTGAGAATGATAAGGGACAGCTTTGGAAATGTCAAAATTGGGAGAATTTGAGGGAGTCACACTGGCACACCACATGCTCAGAGACTCTGACAAACTGTGTTGGGGCTGTGGAATAATCCTCACTGCCTTCAGTACAAACTGCCTCAGATTTTAACTTTCATATTTACATGAGCCTGGGAAATCAAATTGTGAAAATTTACACAAAACAAATTTGTGATCATTCTCAGTGTTAATATGGCACCGATTCCACATCTCTCCATTGTTTTAGATTTGGTGCTGAATATAGTCATGTTGTTCTAACCATCTTGGGGAGTTAGTTGGAAGGTGAATAAATGTAAATGCTTGAGTTTGGCGGTTTATCCCACACAGACCTCAATCCTGGAAAAACAGAGACTCCCTCTGCATCAGCTTGTGCACACAGATCAATAACTCTGAAAACAAGGCATTGATCTTGACAAGAAGGGAAGCAATGGTTTTAAAATATAAAAACACAAAGTGGAAAAGTTCATTTTAACTTGCAAAGAAAAAATATAAGAGTAAAGAGTAGCATCTTAAAGTGATTACACAGGAGAGTTTGCTCCCCTCTGGGTCAGAACATTGTGAGATCAAATCCCACAGAAGAATCTTCAGCATGTGTCAGTGCAGCACTGGGGAGTGCCACACTGCCAGCAATGGCAAAGATCCGACCCCATGGTTTGAGGAAGATGGTTAAGAAATTTGGTTGGCTTGACCAACATTCTTCTCTCAACATAAACCATCAACAGCTATTCCCCTCCTTACTGATTATGGATTCTTGCTAATATAAGTTAACTACCAAGAATGCTTGTGTACTAACAAAGAACAAAGAAAATTTACAGTCCAGGAACAGGCCCTTCGGCCCTCCAAGCCTGAGCTGATCCAAATCCGCTGTCCAAACCTGTCACCCATTTCCTAAGCATCTGTATCCCTCTGCTCCCCCCCTACTCCTGCATCTGTCCAGACACATCTTAAATGAATCTACCGTGCCTGCCTCTACCACCTCTGCTGGCAACACATTCCAAATGCCCACCACCCTCTGTGTAAAAGCGTGTATCCCCCTTAAATTTCTCACCTCTCACCTTGAAAGCGTGACCTCTCGTTATTGAATCCTTCACCCTGGGAAAAAGCTTGTCTCTATCCACCCTGTCTATACCCTTCATGATTTTGTAAACCTCAATCAGATCCCCCCTCAATCTCCTTTTTCTAATGAAAACAATCCTAACCTACCCAACCTCTCTTCATAGCTAGCACCTTCCATACCAGGCAACATCCTCGTAAACCTTCTCTGCATCCTCTCCAAAGGGTCCACATCCTTTTGGTAATGTGGCGACCAGAACTGTACACAGTATTCTAAACGCGGCTGAACCAATGTCTTGTATAATTTTAACATGACCTGTCAGCTCTTATATACAATACCTCAACCGATGAAGGCAAGCATACCATATGCCTTCTTGACCACTCTATCCACCTGTGCAGCAACCTTCAGGGTACAATGGACCTGAACTCCCAGATCTCTCTGCTCATCAACTTTTCCCAAGCCCCTTCCATTTACTGTATAATTCACTCTAGAGTTAGACTTCCCAAAATGCATCACCTCACATTTGCCTGGATTGAACTCTAACTGTCACTTCTCCACCCAACTCTCCAGTCTATCTATATTCTCCTGTATTCTCTGACAGTCCCTTATGCTTTCTGCTACTCCACCAATCTTTGTGTCATCTGCAAACTTGCTGATCATACCAACAGTGCCCTCTTCCAGATCATTTATGTTTATTACAAACAACAGTGGCCCCAGCACTGACCCCTGTGGAACACCACTGGCCAATATGTTGCCATTTATTGACACTTCAAATAGAACAACAAGTAAAAGTGACAATGAGGAGAACCTTTTTCACACAGCAAGTGATTCGGGTCTGGAACACACGTGACAGTGAGGTGGAGGCAGGTTCAATTGAGATACTCAAAGTGGAATGAGACAATTATCTGAAAGGGGTCAAGGTGTAGGGTAATGGAGAGTTGGCAGGAGAATGGCACTCAGTCAGGTGCTGATTCTAAGGGCCAGCACAGAGCTAATGGCTTGAATGGCTTTCTTCTGCACTGCTGCAATTCTGTGATTCTATAAGGTTGTTGTTTAAACAGGAACAGATTTCAACAATAAAAATAAAACAAAAATGCAGAAATGACAAGCAGGCAAAGCAATGTGAAGAAGTAAAGTGTTCATTAAGACAATATTCGGAGGAGACACCTCTCCCAGAGGTCCTGGTTTTTAAATTACAATTCTCACTGACAGCCTGTCATAATGATGACCTGACCTCTCCAGAGAGCAATTAACAGATTAGGTGAATTGACGCCCAACAAGTGGCCACTTACAGCTGTGTACACACTGCAAGAGATGATATCTGACTGACAGACTGGATGACTGACAGACTGTGAAAAGCCTTCTTAATTAAAAAGATGCCAGCTCTGCCTCACAGTTCAGATCCCGACGCTATAACAGTATTGTGCAGGAACTGGTTATGAGTCGGTACCACTGACCATCACCTTTATCAAGGTGAACACTGTGTTTGTTGAGACAAAGATGTTTGTGGTGAAAATGTGAAAGACTGTGTCAGCGAAAGCAGCCAGTGACAACATGAAACACTCTGCACTTCAGCCACTGTCTCAGTTGTCATGTTTAGGATGTGAGTGTCACTGGATGGGCCACCACTTATTGCCCGCCCCTTGTTTTCCAGGAAAATTGTCACATACAAATAAAAATACTGATGCTTTTTGCCAGACCAGACAGCATTTTAAATAATTAGACTCATAAGCTGTGATTGCTTCTCGCAACGTCAGCCAAAATTGCCCCTTGAGAAGGTGGGGTTGAGCTGCCTTCTTGAACCACTGCTATTGGTTGACCTACAAAGCCCTTAAGGAGGATTCCAGCGACAATGAAGGAATGTACAATGGGAGATGATGGGGTCAGCAACAAGCCATAGTGAAACAAGTTAAAATGACAGCAACAGCACTGGCCTCCTGATCAATCAGTCATGGTTCAATGTAGCAGGATCACCTGTCACTCACATCCATCTGTGAGTCCGTCTTCATACTCTGTGGGTGGAAATGAACTGATTAACACATTTGTCCACAGTTAACTCCTGCTGCTTGGATATATATTTCATCGATGCCAAATTCTGACTCACCAGCCCTGGATTACTTTGTCAAGGGGACATAGTGACACATGAACTAGGAGCAGCAGTAGGCCATTCAGCCCTTCAGCCTGCGCTGCCATTTCATGAGATCATGGCTGATCTGATTACTCCACAATCCTGTCACTTCCAATAACCTTTCACCCCTTTACTTAACATAAATCTATTTATCATGGCCCTAAAAATATTCAAAGATCCTCTTTACACTTTTTGGTTTAAGGAAGAGAGTTCCAAGACTCACAACCATTTGTAAAAAAAAATTGCCATCTTTGTGTTAAAGAGACTCTTGTTCTAAATTCTTCCACAAGAGGAACCATTGTTTCCGCACACTTCCAGGCAATACTTCTCATGATCTTAAATGTTTTAATCAAGTTGCCTATTAGTCCAGTGAATACAAGCCCAGACTGTCCAACCTTTCCTCACAAGGCAACACACCCATTCCAGTCTAGTAAACCTCTCGTGAACTGCTTCTGATGAGTTTACATCCTCCCTTAGTGAGGAGAATAATACTGTCGAGAGAAATTAAAGGGAGGTGGAAGAATTATAGAGAAGGTTTAATTCCGTTAGCTGGAACATGAACTAGGAAGGTGATTGTGTAAAAGACAGAGAGGAGCAGGAAATCCTGAAGAGTGTACAGGAGAATATCCTGCAGCAATGTTTCTCTAGCCCAACAACAAAGGACGCTCTGGAAGATCTAGTTGTTAGGAATAAGGTAGATCAAATACATCAAGTATTTGTAGGAGAACATTTTAGAGACAGTGATTATTATATCACAGTGTGACTCTGGAAAAAGACAAAGGATAATACACATTAAAACTAATTAACTGGGAAGACACCAGCCTCATTAGCGTGAAATGGATCAGGGCTGAATAAAGTAGAGTCAAAGTTTGGCTGAACAATGGGCTCCTTGCAAACAAGAAATAGTCCAAACACAGTCAAGGTATAGTCCCATTAATGAAAAGGTGAGAGGAATAAGGGTAGAACTCCCTGGATGATAAAAGAGAGGGATGTTAAAGCAAAGAAGACAAGGTGTGCTCATGATGGATTTGAAACCAATAACACGACCAACAACCTGGCTGAGTATAGATGTGGTCCTTAGCTGAAATGAGAAAGCAAATTTAAAAAAAGCAAAGCGAGAGTATGAGAAGACACTGATAGCTCATGTGATAGGGGATCTCCAAAGTCTTTAATGAGCATATAAATACTGACCTGGAACCTCTGATTACAATTGGTATGGATCCAAATGATGGTAATCCTGTCAGAAAACATCCACTTACCTCTCCAGGTTTTTAATTGGCTGGATTGTGGGGTCTAGACAGTTCTGAATGCATACATTATGGGCTCTATCTAGGCCTCAGTGCAGCCAGGGAGGGAGATGTTGCCATATCCTTCATTATGCTGGAGGAGCAGCAAATACCCCATGTAGACAGCAACAAACACTATAGAGAATAATATCGCCTGGTGGGTGTTTATGACATTAAATTAGTTCTCTGTTCCTTTTAAACATTGAATATTTTGTTCATTGATTAATTTTAAGTGTGAAGGCTTTTTGCATTTTTTAAAGATTTATGTCATTGCCATAGAATCAAAGAGAAATTACAGCATGCAAATAGACTCTTCGGTAAAAACAATGACTGCAGATGCTGAAAACCAAATACTGGATTAGTGG
Organism: Chiloscyllium punctatum; assembly: GCF_047496795.1. Taxonomy (NCBI): domain Eukaryota; kingdom Metazoa; phylum Chordata; class Chondrichthyes; order Orectolobiformes; family Hemiscylliidae; genus Chiloscyllium; species Chiloscyllium punctatum. The sequence continues at coordinate 109,407,765 of NC_092751.1, forward strand.
TGCTGGAAGAGCTTTTGCCCGAAACGTCGATTTCACTGCTCGTTGGATGCTGCCTGAACTGCTGTGCTCTTCCAGCACCACTAATCCAGTAAATAGACTCTTCGGTCCACTCATCCATACTGACCAGGTATCCTAAATTGATCCAGTCCTGTTTGACAGTACTTGGCTCATATCCCTCTCAACCCTTCCTAATCATATACCTATCCAGAGGCCTTTTAAATGCCGTAACTGTACCAGCCTCCACCACTTCATCTGGCAGCTCATTCCATACACGTACCACCCTCTGCGTGAACACATTGCCCCTTAGGTCCCTTTTGAACTTTTCTCCTTTCACCCTAAACCTATGCCCTCCAGTTCTGGACCCCAACCCAGAGAAAAGACCTTGTCCATTTACTCTATCCATCCTCCTTATGATTTTATAAACCTCTGTTATTTAATAATTTTAATTGTAATTAGTTTTACTTAATTATTTTGACATTTGCTGTTATCTAATGAGTTTAAAAATTTATTCACAGATGGGTGCATCACTGGTCAGGCCAGCATTTATTGGCCATCCCTAACAGTCCCAAGGGCAGGTAAGAGTCAACCACATTGATGTGGGTCTGGAGTGCCATGTAGACCAGACCAGGTAAGGATGGCAGTTTCTGTCTCGAAAGGACATTAGTGACCCAGATGGGTTCTTCCAACAAGCGACAATGGATTCCCGGTCATCGCTAGAATCTTAATTCCAGATTTTTGTTGAAGTCAAATTTCATCATTTGCCATGGTCGGATTCAAATCCAGTCCCCAGAACATTACCTGGGTCTCTGGATTAACAGTCCAGCGATAATACCACGAGGTCATCGTCTCCCCCTAGAAAATGAGTAGAAGGTGAGTGAGTGGGTAAGGGCACAGGATAGCAGGTGGTTAAGGTGGCACAGGAACAGGTTAGTGATTGAGGGCTTGGTGTGGATGAGGATGAATGGAGTTGGGATAGAGGTGATGTGGGGATTTTGTATGGGTCCTGATGGGAGGAGGTTCGGATCTCTAATTGGTGGGGGTGCAGGTGGAGGTGGTTCACGTTCAGGTGAGAAAGTGGGAGAGTCAAGGGGGCTGTTCAATGGGCAGCAGGACAGTCAGTGTTAGGAAGACAGGGTGTTGGTGGGGTTAGTTAGGGAGGGGTGGCGTTTGAATCAGGGATGTGTCAGGTCTCCCAGGGCGATCAGGGAGAGCCAGGGGTGGGGGAGGTGGTCAGTTGAATGGTTAGCCAGTGGTTGAACAGGTTTTAATTCTCTAATGTTTCCTGGATAACAAATGCTAAGTGTGTTTGAACCATTCAAAATCTCCACATCTTTTCAAAACTGGGGACATCTTCAGAGAGCTCTAGATGATGGGAAACTGTCCACAATATAAAGTAAGGGGTACAATCCTAAATGGATGTAGGAGCAGAGGGATCAGGTGTGTGCTTAGGTTGTGGAAGATGCCAGGATGAGTGGAGACCACAGTTAATAAAATTAAATTGGTAACGGCCTACAACACAACATCAAGGGGGTGATATTAAATTTGTACAAAACACCAGTTCACTCTCATCTGGATTACTGAGTATAGACTTGGAACTTTAGGACAGATGTAAAGTTATTATAAAAAGTGCAGAAAAAGATTTATGTGAGTGGTTCCCGGGATGAAGAATATCAGCTTGAAAGAAAGGTTGCAGGATGGCTCAGTGGTTAGCCCTGCTGCCTCACAGCACCAGGGACCTGGGTTCGATCCCAGCCTTGGGCGACTGTCTTTATAGAGTTTGCACATTCTCCCCATGTCTGCGTGGATTTCCTCCTGTTGTTCCAGTTTCTTCTCACAGTCCAATGATGTGCAGGTTAGGGTGGATTGGCCATGCTAAATTGTCCATAGTGTTCTGGGATGTGTAGGATAGGTGCATTATTCAAGGGTAAATATAGTTTAATAAAGTAGGGAAATGGGTCTGGATGGGTTACTTTTCGGGGGTTCGGTGTGGACTTGTTAGGCCGAAGGGCCTGTTTCCACACTGTAGGGATTCTATACTTCCAGAAAGACTGAAGACATTTAGGCTGCACACTTCAGAAAAAAAAGAAGATTGAGCAGAATCTCTTCAAGGAGATCAAAATCATGAGGGGAGTCAGGACAGAGCAGAGAGAGACAAACAGCTGCCATTGGTACAAGGATGGAGAACAAGTGGTTGGAGGTAATCAGTAAAAGAAGCAATGGCAATATGAGGAGGAAGTTTGTCACAGCGTGTGGTTTGAGCCTGCCACCTGCTTCCTGAGAGTGTGGCCAAGGCAGGTTCCAAAGAGAATTGGATTGTTATCTGAAAAGAGAGTGTGAAGGGTTCAGGAGAATTAAAAACAGCAGAACAATTCCAGGTGAACCATTCCTTCAGAGAGCCGGTACAGGCACAGTAGGCTGAATGGCCTTCTTTATGCTGTAACAATTCCATGATTCTGTGATTCTGTGAATTTACAGAATCAGTATTTGGAGGGTTTTTTTTATATCCAGGATGGAAAGATTAGGTTTACATTCTCTTCACTGCAGAAGGTTAAAGATAATCAAATTTAACTTGATCAGGGAAATAAAGAAAAACATTTCCTCTTAAGTGGCCTGTCCAGGACAAAGTGGCAGACATTTAAAACGAAAGCTCGGCTTTTTGTGGTGATGTCAGGAAATACTTCTTCACTCAATGTATGATACAGATTGAAAGATCCTTCTCATTAAAAAACAGTTGAGGCTGGAGGTCAAGTGCAAATTTCAAAACTGAGATAGGTTTTTGTTTTATTTGGATTTCTAGATTCTGGAACCAAAGCAGCTAACTGGAGTTAAGGTACAGAGCAAATCGTGGCCTAAATGAATGGCTGCAAGGGCCACAAAATAACTCCACGGAGGCCGGTAACCCATCATTTTATTTACATGTGGAGTGTCCTTGCCACTGATCCAGCTCCCTGAGAGCCAGCTCTCAGAGTGAACAGAACCTCTGACACTCCTGTTTTTTTTTTGACACAGTGAAAGACACAAGGTGTAAAATCTTTATTCAATTCCCACAAACCAGGAAGAAAAGAAACACCCAAGTGGCCAGTGACAAGCAGTGCTCTTCACATCAAAGGGCAATGCTGCGTAATCAAACAGTGAAGGGGAGGGCAGGGATTAAATCAGAATAGAGTTGGAGGGGGAAATAAACACTCCACTCCCTGCGGTGTCCACCTTTCCCTGAAAATTTCAAGGGTGTTGGTGGACACTGCATGCTCCTTCTCCAAGGACACCCAGCTCCAACATAACCCCGGAAGAGGGGCAGGCAGTCGGCCTTAATGACCCCCTCCACGGCCTGCTGCCTGGACCTGTTGATGGCCAGTTTGGCCAGTCCCAGGAGCAGACCCACGAGGAGGTCTTCAGACCTGCCCTCCCTCCTCCGTACCGGGTGCCCAAAGATCAGGAGCGTGGGACTGAAGTGCAGCCAAAAGCAGAGGAGGAGGTTTCTGAGAAAATCAAAAAGGGAGTGCAAACACCCACACCCAATATATACATGGTCCACGGACTCCACAGCGCCACAGAACAGGCAGTTGGGTTGGGAGTCCGTGAACCACAGCAATCTGCGGTTGCAGGGGACCACCACGTGCAGCACCCTCCACCCCAGATCCCCGAGAGAAAGGGGGCCAACTCCCATATAGAGAGCCCTCCACTGGGGATCCCCATTGCCCGTTGGCAAATGGGCACACCAAGCTGTGTCTGGGCAGTGGATGAGGGAGAAGAGGTGGACTGTGTGCAGCAGCGGTCGATACATGGCCCGCAGTGATAGAGTCATAGAGATGTACAGCATGGAAACAGAACCTTCGGTTTAACCCATCCATGCTGGCCAGATATCTCAACCCAATCTAGTCCCACCTGCCAACACCGGCCCATATCCCTCCAAACCCTTCCTATTCATATACCCATCCAAATGCCTCTTAAATGCTGCAATTGTACCAACCTCCACCATTTCCTCTCGGATCTCATTCCATACACGTACCTCCCTCTGTGTGAAAAAGTTGCCCATTAGGTGTCTTTTATATCTTTCCCCTCTCACCCTAAACCTATGCCCTCTAATGACACTGAAATTGGAGGTGTATTGGACAGTGAAGAGGGTTACCTCAGATTACAACAGGATCTGGACCAGATGGGCCAATGGGCTGAGAAGTGGCAGATGGAGTTTAATTCAGATAAATGCGAGGTGCTGCATTTTGGGAAAGCAAATCTTAGCAGGACTAATACACTTAATGGTAAGGTCCTAGGGAGTGTTGCTGAACAAAGAGACCTTGGAGTGCAGGTTCATAGCTCCTTGAAAGTGGAGTCGCAGGTAGATAGGATAGTGAAGAAGGTGTTTGGTATGCTTTCCTTTATTGGTCAGAGTATTGAGTACAGGGGTTGGGAGGTCATGTTGCAGCTGTACTGGACATTGGTTAGGCCACTGTTGGAATTTTGCGTGCAATTCTGGTCTCCTTCCTATCGGAAAGATGTTGTGAAACTTGAAAGGGTTCAGAAAAGATTTACAAGGATGCTGCCAGGAGGATCTGAGCTACAGGGAGACGCTGAACAAGCTAGGGCTGTTTTCCCTGGAGTGTCGGAGGCTGAGGGGTGACCTTATAGAGGTTTACAAAATTATGAGGGGCATGGATAGGATAAATAGACAAAATATTTTTCCGGCGGTCAGGGAGTCCAGAATTAAAAGGGACAAACTTAAAATTCCGGAGGCGGCTCAGGTTGTGGGGCACAGGTTCCCGGGGGAAGTACAGGCTGACATTCCTGTTTATATCTGTCAGCCAGGGCTCCTAATTGGATCAGATTAACAGCCCTAATCAGGGAACTCTTATTCTATGAGGTCCACGTGCCTGACCTCGTTACAATCACTACAAAGTGAATGGGCTACTCCTGCTTCTAGTCATAGCTCCAAAAACACACACACTGTCATTGACCAACAGCTCGACTCCTTTTGGTCTATCCAAGAGTTTATTGATCTTTATTTGAGACATTTCCTGCCCTGATGAGATTGAAATGCACAAAGATGAATCTTAATTAACTCAACCAGGTATGAAATGCAGTTAGCTGAATGCTTTCCTCATCGAAAGCTGCTTGCTAGGATTCCAGCTTTCTGTCAAGGACAGAAAAGATTTGCCCATTCAGCATTTTCTGTCTAATGTCTCCAGTTGTTAGCGTTCAGCAGTGCCCCTGCATTTACTTTTAAATCCTCGGTATTGATGCGTGTATAAATCCAAGTGAAATTTCTTTTAGTCAACGCTAAATGGAGTAGGATGAAAAAGCTACAAATTGAGGATAAGTCTGCTCTCTTATTTCCTAACTGCTCCACTTAAATTCTACTGTGACCATCTCGATTGATCCTACTGCATGTGTACACACAATAATCACATTTAAACTGCCTGTGCATCTTGCCTTCTCAAAATTTGATAACATATTTCTCTGCTTCTATTGCAAACAAATCAAAGCTCAATTTATCCGCTCCCTTACATACTCTCCAATGTTGCTGAATCCTAACCCTGCAGTACACACACCTAAAACAATTCCTGGAAACACAATTACAAACTAGAATCTAATAGAAAATGGATCACCCAACAATAATCCTTGGCCCTATAAACATATGTTCAAAAATATTTTGAGTCATATCTCCTTTATCTCCTTTTCTTCAACATTGGCTTCTTCAAGCTTTCCTCAGACTCCAAAGCCTCAATCTCGGCAACAGTTCCATTCTCCTTTCTGTAATGCTCCCAGTTCTGGGATATCCTTTCCAGAACACAGTAACTGGAATGGAGAGCAGTGGTCCATTATCACTGGCCAGGACCCAGGGGATGAGCTGTGCTAGTGTTTTGTGCAGAGTTGTCATTTCCTTGGATCGGTGCCTTTGGTGTACTCCCTGTATACAACCCAGCAGGCTCTCTGCATTGTATTTCTGATTTAAACAATAAACATGATGTTTGGTGAGGGACAGAGGTCAAAGGGTGAATTTGAATTACAACAAAATTCTTAGTGAATAATTTACAAAGTGAATTTGGTCAGATGACTTGATAAAATTGCATTCAATGTAATATTTAAGTTAACAAAGGGTTATATAACCTGAGGACTAGATACAGAATTATCAAAAAATTCCGTCAAATAGAATTTAGGACAATGTAATACTTTCACAGAACCTCAAATATCATAATCAAATCGTGCAAGTCATGTGATTTTTCTATCTGCCTGTTTGACACACAACTAAACTGTTCTTTTGTGTTGAATGCAGATTTACCATCAACAATGCTGCAAGAAGGTGGGTCAGGTATCTCTGCAAGTTGCTTGATCTTGGCATCCATTCTAAATGTCAATTTCATGAAGGTTTTTAAATTCCCTGAGTGGACTTATAAATTCAACAATACCGAAGGCATGTTGTGTTTGAACTGAATACAGGTCCAGGAGTTTAATATTTGCACATCCCATTTTGACTTCCACCTTTACTGTGCATTGGTCTCCAGTAAAATATGAGTATAATGGTATGGCACATCAATCCTGATGCTGTTAAAACAAATCAATGCTTTTCCCAAAGGTTCTTCTCCGATTCTAAGGGGCAAATTCTAACCTCACTAATTGAGTACAAAACTAGCATTGTGGAAATTGTGGCTGAAAATAGAAACCACATCAAGTATTATTCAAAACGGAACGTGCTGTTTGTGAAACTAAGATGATCATCAATGTCAATGATAGTTTTACATCCCAATATTCAAACATTGCTCTAAGACTCTTTGGAAAACAGCCCATTTACATTACTGAGCACAGCCAATGGAGCAATAAACTCCATATCCCGTTGTCACAAGAATCTACACTCTGTCACAGATGGAAATTGCATGTCAATCTAACACGGCCAATGAGAGGCGAAAAAAGACGCTATCTGTTCTGAATTTCTCTTCTATAATTCCTCTCTCTCCTGCAGGGAGTTCTAGATGGTGGGAAATGGTCCAGAATATAAAGGGGGAGGATGAGAGATGGACAGGAAACTGTTATCAAGCTCTGCCAATGCTGTTTTGCAGGTAGCCTCTTGGTGAAATGTGTATGTGGGACTGACAGTCGGGGTGTAGCTTAGAAGATAGTAGAATATTAGACAGTAGTTCCATCTTAGGTAAGTCTTTGCACTCACTTGTATCTCCCTCCTAACTCCATACCCAAGTTCCTACAGCTTGCTGGATTATCCTAACAACACACACGGTACCATGAACATTTGATACCATTATCGTAACACTCTGTTGTCACTCACCAGACAACTTTATAAAGGAACTTGCATTTATGAAACATTAAAATGCCTCTCACAAGCATACCTCAAAGCACATTAGCTTCAATGAATTGTTTTTCAATGGGGTGTTTAATTGGTGAACAGTGCAGCCATGTTGTATACTGTCAGATTTAATATGAAGGACCAGTGAATCAGATTCTGATGTAGTCAGTCGAGAACTACTATGGTGCTCTTTGAATGGTACCAGAGCTGAGCTGAACCTTCATGTAGAGACATGCCTTCTCCTCACAAGGATGATGTCTCCAACATCACAGCATTCCCTCAGTGCGGCACTGACAAACATTCAAAATTCAATTCTACACTGGGGCTTGACCCCACACATTTTGACTTAGAAACCAGAAAGCAGAGGTATATAAATTATTGGTTACCAAGGAGATTAAAGATTATTGAGATATCAGGGATTATCGGAAAATTAGGGATGGCAACAAATGCTACCAATGAACAACAGCTACGTCCCACATGTGAATTACAAAGAAATATAGGAATGTGGGGTTGAGGTTAAAATTAGAATGGCAGTGATCTTAACAACTGGCACACCAGGCTTGAAGGGCCGAGTGGTCTACGTGTGTGGCTTGTTCCATTTATATTGATCACGATAACCTTGCAGATACCACAATGACCATTGCCATTTCAAATATTACAAAAAAGTTAAAATTTCAGACCTGATTCTTTAATTATGTTACATTTACTTCTTCACACTCACCAATTTTTTGATATCCAAATTTATGAACTTGGGGAAAGATTAGGCCATTTAGCCCCTCAAGCCTGCTCTACCATCTACAAAGATCATGGCTGATCTGATTCTAACACAGAATCCACATCACCAATTACTCCTGATAACCTTTCACCCTTCCTTTTCTTAATTCAAATGCACTCATCGCTGCCTGAAAGAAACTGGAGGACCCTACTCCCTCTGTCTTTTCAGGAAGAGAGTTCTGGACCCACAATCCTCGGAGAAAAATGTTTGTGTTATCTGTTTGAAATGGGTGATCCCTGGGTTTTGATCAGTAACTTCTGTTTCTAGATTCTCTGATGGAGGAAACATCCTGCCCACACCCCTCTGATAGATCCCTTCAGGATCTTATCTGTTCAAATCAAGTCACCTCCGACTCTTCCACAACTCCAGTGAACAAATCTAACGTGTCCTTCCTTCAGACAACCCACCCATTCCTGGTATTAGGTCGGTAAATATAGTCTGGGAAAAATCCCAATCTGTGCACAATAAAACAATTTGAAATGAATTGAGGATCTGATCATCAAATGTTTACGTATATTACTGATCAATTAGAACCTTGCATTAAATAGTGTTAACATCACTTGAGCAATTTTTTGAATATGTAACATCAGGAATAAACAGCCACCACTTTAAATCCAGTCAAGTTAACCATCGAGATAAAATGGCTTAACTTTAAGTAATCCGACATCTTCGAGTATGCAAAAGCAACAGAGTTATTTTCCAGCTGGTTTGCTTACAGGATAGAATATTAGCCAGGAAACTCGAGAAAGTAAATGAGGACATAGAGAACTGTTTCCCACTGTTAACAGCTTCATATTCAGAACCAGACACACCCCTTAGAAAGACACATCGACTACATAATCCACTGACCTTGCAGCCTCCCTCCATTATTCTCTCTGATCATTATCATGACTCAAGTGTGTGGCATGATTGTTAAACTAAAATTATCCTCTTAACTGGGCACAGATTTGTCAGTTTCTGACAGTTATTCAAACAGAGCCTGAGTTCACAGGTTGATCCCTAAAGATTTCTGTGTGTGCTCTACAAAGGAATCCCTTCATCTAGCACTCTTTAATCTAACTCAGGCAGCAGTTCCAATCCCTGGCTGTTGATAACCCTCTGCATTTAGACTCAGCAACAAAGACCTGGGTCAACGTTCTCTAACAATTTACTGCTTACTCCATGACTCTCCGTGTAATTGGCTGCGATTGTGAACAAATCGAATCCTTGGGTTCCTCAGAATGGGAAGTGTAAAGGACTTTGCAGTTCTGCTCCCAGTCGGAGTGAGCCCTCCACCAGGGGCCACCAATCTTGTTGGACAGGCTGCCACTAGTCAGTGATGGTAAGGTACAATGATGAAGCCACATTGGTTAAAAGGAGCAGCTCACAATAATGCAAATGATTTTGATTGAGGAAAATGTTACTGAATCCAAATCAGGGTGCACTGTCCCCCTCATGTCCCTCCCCCACATATCATTTCCCTTCCTCTAACTTTAGGACTTCATGCTCTTAACACAGAAGCTAACACAGCAAGAGCAGACAGCAGAAACTAATTCAAACAGATGGTTAAAAAGTCAAATTACTCTCCCAGAGAGCTGCGCTGTGTGGTTCGTACCCTGGAATTGAACTCCATGACATAAAGTTCTGTATTTTTCAAAGAATGAACTGAAACTCTCTGTCTGAATTATATTCCTTCCTGAACATTTGAACAGAGGTTTTTGATTCATTTATTGTACAATTGGGCCAAATGCTGTCAAACAAGATCTGATTGGATTAGGATATCTAGTCGGCATAGATGAGTTGGACCGAAGAGTCTGATTCCATGCTGGACATCTCTATGACTCTATGACTGACTCTTCAGATCTCCTACTGTTCGACCAATCAATTTGGAGCATGGGCCTGATTTCAATTTGAATTGGCAGATTTTTAAATCAGATTTGCAGAGACAGCAAACAGATATTTTCCAAAAGGATTGGTGATGGCAGAGTCTGCCAAAGATCTTTGAGGGGAGGGTTGAATGGATCCTTCATGGCACCAACTCAAAGCAACATCAGTCAAGATGTCAGCTCCTTCTCACCCTGACCCTCCACACTCTTATATGGAGCACATTTACTGAATGAACACTTGGGGAGGTACAGAACAATTCAGGTGAAACGTTAAAGATTCCTAACAGGGTGATTTCCGATTTATGATTAGTTTTTGCCAGTGCAGCAGAATCATTTGAAATGAACAAAGAAATATTTTCTAAATTTGTGTTACAGTTTGATCAGACCTTGTAAAAGTTTCTGATGAATATTTTCAACACAAGTGTATGCGAGGAAGTGAATTTATATTATTCATGTAAGTGTTTAACATAAAACACAGAATGTTCAAAGTACAGATCCGATATTGAAGTGATTAAACTTTTAAAAGATTCTCCTATCTTTTTTTCATGAGCTGTAGAGTAAGCCTGACTATGTGCAAAGTAAGCTTTTAACACGAAATCGGAGCCCTGGATTGGGTTTGACTTTAAGGGATTATACAGATATCCATCCAATGTGAGTGGTTTGATTGTTCAAAGCGTTAACGTGCACCTGATATGAGGTTAGCCGCCACCCCTACACACACTCACTCACCGTAGTTACTGTCGTAGAAAACAATGAACTTTTGCCACCGAAGTTCGTTGACCAGTCGCAGCATGACATCACCAATTCGGACAGGAGGTCTGGCGGGCAGAGTGTACTCCTGTAGCTCAGGGTTACTGATGAGCTGGCAGGCGGTGCGAGGGGAACCAGCGTTGCTGCGTTGTACAAACAGGTGAGGAATGTGCATGGTATCTGTCAGCGACTGGAGAGCAGTGGCTGAGGGACAGCCAGTGGAGGAGACGAGGGCGAGAATTCCTTGAGTCATCAGGTCACAGGCTGAAAAGGAAAGCAAAAATGAACATTTTAGGGGCAGGGACATTAATATTTGTAACAATGCTTATGAGATTACAGTAAATGTTAAAAATCATACAACACCAGGTTATTGTCCAACAGGTTTATTTGGAAGCACTAGCTTTCGGAACATTACTCCTGGCTGTGACAACCACCTGGTGAAGGAGCAGCGCTCCAAAAGCTAGTGCTTCCAAATAAACCTGTTGGACTATAGCCCGGTGTTCTGTGATTTTTAACATTGTACACCCCAGTGCAACACTGGCTCCTCCAACTCATGACAACAGTAACTGTGGAGCTGGTCACAGGTCTCTGGCAGTGCCACTCTCAGTTCACAAGAGAAAGACCTTTGGTTTTTCTCTTCCCACTTATTCCAGACCAGATTAATAGCAAGAAATTACAGACTGCAGTTAATGATGAAAGTAGTTTGGAGAATCAGATCTTCATACTCTGCAAACTGCTTATAATTTAGTTATAATTGCAAGAGATTAATAACCTTACACAAGGGACCGTTGGGAAAACTGCACATGAAAATTAAAATGTCACACTGGCAAACTAGCTTACAGCTAAAATAATATTGTACCATATCGGCACAGAGAACATTGCTCTTTACCAAACCCCATGCTGACCCTGTCCTGGGAGTGTTTGATTTGGGGACAGTGTAGAGGAAGCTTTACTCTTTATTTTACCCTGTGATGGGACATGTATAGTGCCTTTCACAATTGGAGCTGAACATGTTATGGTTTACAACTATTGCAAAGCTGCACTGCTGTCCCACAGAGAAACCAAATTGAGCACAGCAAGGTTTCACAACCAGCAATTATAAAATTATTGGCTTCAATGATGTTAGTTGAAGGGTAACAGCCAGGACACAACATAGAGCTTCCCTGTTCTTCTTTAAACGATGCCATGAGAATTCCGACAGTCATCTGAGAGGGTACACACCACCTCAGACCAACATTTCACCTCAAAGATGCCATCTCCAACAATGCAGTACTCTCTCTGTATAGCATGAAATGCCAAACTAAAGATTAAAGACAGACTAAAACCTGCTGATGTTTCCAGTGTATGGCTCAAGTGTGGAACATTCCGAAGATGGCCATGATACTGAGATATACAGTTGAAATAAAGTGTTTGCCCCTCTCCTTTACATTTTCTTTTTAGTTATTCCTGTCCATCCAGAAGCAACTGATGTAGAAAGATAAGATTCTCTTAGAGTCATAGAGTCATAGAGATGTACAGCAATGCAAACAGACCCTTCAGTCAAATTTGTCCAAGCTGAACCAGGTATCCCAACCTAATCTAGTCCTATTTTCCAGCACTTGGCCCATATCCCTCAAAACCCTTCCGTTTAACATATGCACCCAAATGCCTTTTAAATGTTGCAAATATACCAGCCTCCACCACCTCCTCTGACTGTTCAGTCTATACACATACCACCCTCTCTAAGAAAGAGTTAACCCTTGAGTCCCTTTTATATCTTTCCCCTCTCACCCTAAACCTATGCCGTCTAGTTCTGAACTCCCCAACCCCAGGGAAAAGACTTCGTATATTTATCCTATTCATGCCCCTCATAATTTTGTAGACCTCTATAAGGTCACCCCTCAGCCTCCGACACTCCAGGGAAAACAGCTCCAGCCTGTTCAGCCTCTCCCTGTAGCTCAGATCCTCCAACCCTGGCAATATCCTTGTAAATCTTTTCTGAACCCTTTCAAGTTTTACAACATCTTTCCAATAGGAAGGAGACCAGAATTGAATTCAATATTCCAAAAGTGGCCTAACCAATGTCCTGTACAGCTGCAACATGACCTCCCAACTCCTGTACTCAATAGTCTGACCAATAAAGGAAAGCATACCAAACGCCTTCTTCACTATCCTATCTACCTGTGATTCTACTTCCAAGGAGCTATGAACCTGCATTCCAAGATCTCTTTGTTCAGCAACACTCCCTAGGACCTTACCATTAAGCGTATAAGTCCTGCTAAGATTTGCTTTCCCAAAATGCAGCACCTAGCATTTATCTGAATTAAACTCCATCTGCCACTTCTCAGCCCATTGGCCCATCTGATCAAGATTCCATTGTAATCTGAGGTAACCTTTGCTGTCCACTACACCTCCAATTTTGTTGTCACCTGCAAACTTACTCACTACACCCCTTATGCTCACATCCAAATAATTTATATAAATGATGAAAAGTAGTGGACCCAGCACCCATCCTCCAGTCTGACAAACAATCCTCCACCACCCTCTGTCCTCTACCTTTGAGCCAGTTCTGTATCCAAATGGCTAGTACTCCCTGTATCCCAAGAGATAACAAATTCCTCTCCATCTAAACCCTTAGCACAATGGTACTTTGGTCTGCAATGATAGTTTTCAAAGCAGTGAGGAAGATTGCCTTGTCTATTCTGACTGCCTCATCACTTAAACAAATGAGATAAAAATATAGAGAGCCAAAAAAACAGTTCTGAAATTGTCCCAAGCTTTTCCCTCCAGTACACTCGGCAGTAGGCTGTCCCAATTGCTGCTCACACATTCTGCCAACTGGCTCCCTGTCTATCGTCTCCCTTTCTATTGTCTCCCTCCCTATCGGCCCCCTGCCAATCAGCTCCCTCCCTGTTGGCTCTCTGCCAATCAGCTCCCTCCCTGTTGGCTCTCTGCCAATCAGCTCCCTCCCTATCGGCCCCCTGCCAATCAGCTCCCTCCCTGTTGGCTCTCTGCCAATCAGCTCTGTCTTTCTGGTTTGATTGAAGGCATGTTGTCCACTACGTTTGCTGCACGGTCTACATTTTCATCCTGGCCTCTATGTGTTTCACTCTCAGTCACACCGTGTATGACAATACATGAGGAAGCTACTCTGCCCATCTTCCCTGTGTTGTTATTATCTTAAAGAGCTGTCCATTTCACTCACACATCACACGTTTCTTGTTGTAGCCCTGCGGCTCATCAACACACGTCCCATAGTACCTGGGACACACTCAGCCACTTTATTCTGGAACTTAACAATGTGAAGACCGGTCTCCTCATTTTGATCAAATGGTCCAATGTGCTGAGAAGTGGCAGATGGAATTAATTTAGATAAATGTTAGGTGCTGCATTTTGCAAAAGCAAATCAGGGCAGGACTTATACACTTAATGGTAAGGTCCTAGGGACTGTTGCTGAACAAAGAGACCTTGGAGTGTAGGTTCATAGTTCTTTGAAAGTAGAACCGCAGGTAGATAGGATAGTGAAGAAGGTGGTTGGTATGCTTTCCTTTATTGGTCAGAGTATTGAGAACAGGATTTGGGCGATCATGTTGCTATTGTGCAAGACATTGATAAGGCCACTGTTGGAATATTGCATGCAGTTTGGCCTCCTTCTTTTTGGAAGGATGTTGTGAAACTTGAAATAGTTCAGGAAAGATTTACAAGGATGTTGCTAGGGTTGGAGGATCTGAGCTACAGGGAGAGGATGAATAGACTAGGGCTGTTTTCCCTGGAGCGTCGGAGGCTGGGGGGTGACCTTATAGAGGTTTATAAAATCATGAGGGGCATGGATAGGGTAAATAATCAAGGTCTTTTCCCTGGGGTGGGGGAGTCCAGCATAGGTTTAGGGTGAGATAGAAAAGATATAAAAGGGACCTAAGGGGCAACTTTTCAAACAAAGGGTGGCGTTTGTATGGAATGAGCTGCCAGAGGAAGTGGTGGAGACTGGTACAATTACAGCATTTAAAAGGCATCTGGATGGGTACATGAATAGGAAGGGTTTGGAGGGATATGGGCCGGGTGCTGGCAAACGGGACTAGAGTAGGTTAGGATATCTGGTCGGCATGGACGGGTTGGACTGAAGGGTCAGTTTCTGTGTTATACATCTCTATGACTCTATTAATTAAATGAAAACAAAAGGAGAAATAATGCTTTCTTATTTAATAAGAATCTAATAAATCTAAATGGTCTGATTTACCTACTCACACGCCAAAGAAAATAACTTCTCACTATTTGTTTGATTCAAACTCCTTCAGGTTTTGAACAGCTCAGTTAAGCCTTCACTTCCTCTTCTCTGTTTGATGGAGAAAAAACTGTTCCTCAAATCTGAGGAAGTGCCACTTGGCCTGAAACATTAACTCTGATTTCTCTCCATAGATGCCGCCAAACTCGCTGAGGTTTTCCAGCAATTTCTATTTTTGTTACAGTTCCTGTAATGTCTGAACATGAATAAAGTTTCTAACTCCAGTGTAATCCCATAAATAACCTCTCAAGTGACAAAAGCTACTGTGGATAATATCACTTCAACAAAGTGCTTGACTCTATAATTAAACAGGGCAAAGCATGTCAGAATTATTCCTAAATTATTGTACATTGTCCATTTGCAGTGAATGGCTGCATAAAGGAACACAGCTAATTCAGAGTAGTCAAGTAAAGTTGGCCACCAGCTGCTCTTGTGACCACAGGAGCAGTGCATTTAACAGAAATTAAAAGAGCAATTAATTTATTGCACTCTCGGCCTCCAATTCTGATTGTCACAGCCAAAATAAAAGTGTTTCACAGACTGAAAGGAATTGGAATAAACTATGCAGAAGGTAATTTCCAAAACTCTGTCTTTCTTTGGCCTAAGAAACTGTGAACAGTGAGATGGAGTATGATTTGTGACTTCTCATTCCCCGAAGGGAATGCTCCGAGTGGCTGAGGGTGCTTCACATAAAACACTATGCTGTACAATTATGCTGCATTTTAAATTCATTTTTACTACATTCGGGTGTAATTCCTTGTCTGTATTTTAATGCAGGAGTTAAACTTGCAAATCAATGTTTGTTAATATAGTTAGCATAGGACTTGTCCATGAATATGAGAAGGATTCTAACACAGTATAACTCTAACGCCTGTGGGAAATGACCTCTACAGCAGGGGTGGTCCTACCCCAGCTTTTTCCCATTCAGAAAATACAACAATACAGCACTGGAACAGTCCCTTTCACCCATGATTTGTATTGTTCCTTGGGTGGAATTATCATCTCATTGCTCTTTCATACAGGCAGAGGTCACAGGAAAAAGTTCAACCCCACTAGCTCACTGCACTGACAGTCAACAGTTATAAGATTTCCTCTTTTGGGACATGTTGCAAAATATAACAGAAGTGTGTGTACATCTACATATTGTCTAAATTAATGCAGCAATGTACATACATATTTATATATTGTATAAATTAATGCAGCAACATACATACATGTCTATATATTGTCTAAATTAATGCAGCAATGTACATACATATTTATATATTGTATAAAATAATGCAGCAATGTACATACATGTCTATATATTGTATAAATGAATCCAACAATGTACATATATGTCTATATATTATATAGATTAATCCAGCAGTGTACATACATGTCTTGCATCTGTACAGAAATCCATTATCGAGTCCTATGTATGAGAAAATGGTTTGTAATACATCCTGTCACCAGAGATGGTGCTAAATTACTTCAGTTCTGTGTGTCTCTGTATCTCTACTGCCAACATCATCTGCTTCAAAAATTGCCTTAAATTTGCTTAATTCTAATAAAAAGATAAATATCAAGGTATAGTATTTGAAATAACGACCGAAAATGTGTATTTAAATTAAGATGGAGTTCCCATTTGAGTATTATGATTCAATGATTACTGTCTTCTAACCAGGTATCACATGAATGCCTGGCTTGCTCATGAGGGGAAAAGTAATTAAAACTACTTCCATTCTCCAGCTGCACACTGTTGTCTCTACCACATCCCACGTCAGTTTGTTGCCAGTTCATTTACAGATGCTGATGGATTATGATTCGCATGAGGTTAAGGACATGCAGTCACCATTAATCCTGATGAGAAATAGATTACTTCACATCTGGAGAACCATGTACAGTTTCATTCTCCTTATCTAAGAAAGGATATAAATGTGTTAGAAGTTGTTCAGAGGAGGCTCACTAGATTGATATCTGCGATGGGGTATGATCTGATCATAAAATTGTACAGACTGGACCCATGTCTCCTGGCCTGACTGATCCTGAGAGGACTGGACAGAATCAATGCTGAAAGGATTTTTTTTCTCTCTTATGGAGGCTAGCATGAAGGGTCATAGTTTAACAATAAGCTTCACACCTTTAAGATGGAAATTAGGAGAATTTTCTTTTCTCTCAGAGGGCTGTGGGTTTTAGGAACTCTTCCTTAAAAGTGAGAGATGGTGTAGAAGGTTATCTTAGAGTACAACGGAACTTTGATCAGATGGGCTGATGAGTGTTAGATGGAGTTTAGTTTATATAAATGTGAGGTGTTGCATTTTGGTAAGGTAAATCAGGGCAGGACATGTACAGTAAAGGGTAGGGCCCTGGGGAGTGTGGCTGTATCTATGGGTGCAAGTGTATAGTTTCTTGAAAATTGAGTCACACATAGACAGGTTTGTGAAGACAACATTTGGCACGTCTTGATTTGTCAGAAAATTGGTACCGAAGTCAGCACATAATGTTGTGGCTGTTCAGGACATTGGTGAGGCTACTTTTGGAATATTACATGCAATTCTTGACACCCTTTTATAGGAAGAATATTGTTAAAATTCAGAGGGTGCAGAAAAGATTTACAGGATGTTGCCAGAACTAGAGAGTTTGACTTGTAGGGAGAGGCTGGATAGGTTAGGATGTTTTCTCCCTGGAGCATTGGAAGCTGAGGGGTGACCTTACAGTGGTTTATAAAATCATGAGGGGCATGGTTAGGATAAATAGATAAGGTCTTTTTCCTAGAGCAGGAGAGTCCTGAAACTAGAAGGTATAGGTTTAAGGTGAGAGGCGAAAGATTTAAAAGGGACATAAAGGGCAACGTTTTCACACAGAGGGTGGTGTATGTATGGGACAAACTGCTAGAGGAAGTGGTGGAGACTGATACAGTTACAATCAGTGGGATTTTACTCATGTCTCCTTATACATTTACAGCACAGAGGTAGAACAAGTGGAGAGTGTCAAGCTCCTGGGAGCGGTCATCCACAACAAGCTTTCTTGGACTCTTCATGTGTACGCACTGGTTACAAAGGCCCAACAACATCTCTTCTTCCTTGGGCAGCTAAGGAAATTTGGCATGATGGTGAATACCCTTGCCAACTTTTATAGGTGCGCCATCAAGAGCATTCTGTCTGGATTTGTCACTACTGGTATGGGAACTGTACTGTTGAAGATCGGAGATGGTTACAGAGAGTGGTGAACTTGGCCCAGACAATCACAAATGCCAACCTCCCATCTATAGAATCCACCTACTAGGCCTACTAGGTCAAGGAAAGGCCACCAGCATTCTCAAAGATCCATCCCACCCTGTAACCTCTACCATCGGGGAGAAGGTATAGAAGTCTGGACACACGCACCAGCCAGTTTCAAAACAGTTTCTACCCTAATGTTGTTAGAATACTGAATGGACTGACAAACTCTTAACATTTGCCTGTACCTGTGTTTTTGTTTTTGCCACTGTTTACCTATTACTTACTTATTTATGCTATTTAACTATATATTGCTGTATTACATGTATTGCTCTCAAGACAAAGCTTTTCACTGTGCCTCGGTACCCGTGACAATAAATTCAATTCAATTCAATTTAAAAGGCATCTGGATGGGGACATGAATTGATTAGGTTTAGAAGGATAAGGGGCTGAATTCTGGCAAATGGGACTAGACTTAGTTAAGATTCCTGGTCGGCATGGAACAAGTTGGACCGAAGAGTCTGTTTCTGTGCTGTATGAATCTATTCCTATATGATGCAGGCAGGGTCATTGAATTATCTTTAAGGCAGATACTTGAGTAATGATGGAGTCAAACATTATTGAGGATTGATAGGAAAGTGGGGTTGAGACCACAATCAGCTCAGCTTTGATGGAACAGGCTGGAGGAGACTTGGAAAATAATCCTTCTGCTAATTTATTTTAGATCCCGAATTGGACCCTTGATTAGAGGGATGCAGTTGTACATCAGATCCTTGTTCAAAGAAAAAAAAATCCAGGCAGGAAAATGTCCGAAACATAAGATGGTATTTTCTACCATTTTAAAAATATATAAATCAAAAATGGTTCATTTTATTGCCTTAAAGAGGAGATTATTTTTCAAGATTTGTGAGACAGAAAAGCTTACAAAATAATATTAATTTGCTCATTTTCTCATTCCCTAAGGAGAGAGAGAAAAAAGAGAGAGAGAGAAAAAAGAGAAGATACAAAATGTAGGGAAATAGATGGTGACTTCTTGAAAAATGTCCAGATTAAGAGGAGGAAATGTTGGATGTCTTGAAATGCATAAAAGTGGATAATTCCTCAGGACCTGATCAGGTGTACCCATTTAAAGGATTTGTTTGTTGTTGCTGCTGCAGCACCATTTTATTTTATTCCTTCATGATGTGTGGGTATCACTGGCCAAATCAGCATCTACTGCCCATCCCCAGCTGCTGCTTGAGAAGGTGGGGAAGAGCTGCCTTCTTGAACCGCTGCTGTCCTTGTGCCATTTGGGAGGGAATTTCAGGAATTTGACCCAGCGACACTGATGAAACAGTGATACATTTACAATTCAAGATGGTGACTGGTTTGGAGGGGAACTTGAATGAATGAATGATGAGTTATAGTCACAGTACTCTAGAATGAACAACACGATGAAAAGCTTTAACTGTTGCAGCAATCCAGCACCATTTGAATATTTAAGAATTAAAAGAAAAAGATGAACAAGTCCATCTTTGTCCTGCCAGCTCCATCCTGAGCTGTTGACCAACAAATCCTGTGCTGCCTCACCCTCCACTGTCTGCACTGGACCCACTAACATCGGAGTCACCACTGTCAGGTGCCATCTCTTCATCACTGGGCCCACATAACCACTGGGCTGCTGATGCTGAGTCCTGTGCTGAACCCACACTCTCACAATGACCAGGAGACCCTAACTCCACTGCTGCCTCTGCCCCGCCAATAACCAGGGGACCCCTGCTCCTAGCCTTCTGCACCCAGCAGTTCCTGGCCATGCTGATGCTGGGGGTGATGGGGGTGTTCCCTTGTCCTTCTAGCTAGTTGAGGTCATGGATCTGAAGATGATGTTGAAGGCACCTTAGTGAGAAGCTACAGCGTAGCTGCACCATGAATCTCCGTGCACACTGGAAACCTGGGGGAGAATGTGCAGGATATCTGAACCGTGAATCTCCGTACATTCCAGGTAAAATTCCAGCAGTAGCATTTATGAACGTTCATTAGCCTCAAACAGAGATTACTACTGTTTGGAATTTATTCGCAACTTGAACCTTGTTATTCTCTAACATCAACAGCTGGTCAATTTGAACAAAAGCTAAAAGCTATTTTCTTACCAGGGACATTATTGGTACTTGTCTGTCATTCAGGGAGGAATTGAACAGCTTTTCCTGCACATTCTGGTGGTTTGGGCAGACGCTATGTAGACTCTATGATTAGTTAATAACATGAAAGTGACCCAATGAGTGGGTCAACAAGTCTCCTTCAACAAACATGATAGGGTCAATGTTCACCTCACTGATCAGGAGAGGAACTCAGCTGCTTGCTGGAACCAGATCGGTTCTATCACTGACAACACCCACTCTGCCAGCTCAGTACTAAGTAACCCCGGTAAGAACAGAGCAATTGCAGTCATTGAGCCAGCTGCTGTGTTTGCTGATATATTGCTCACTTCAGCGTATATCAATAGACAATAGACAATAGACAATAGACAATAGATGCAGGAGTAGGCCATTCAGCCCTTCGAGCCTGCACCGCCATTCAATATGATCATGGCTGATCATTCCCAATCAGTATCCAGTTCCAGCCTTATCTCCATACCCCTTGACTCCACTATCTTTAAGAGCTCTATCCAATTCTTTTTTAAATGAATCCAGAGACTGGGCCTCCACTGCCCTCTGGGGCAGAGCATTCCACACAGCCACCACTCTCTGGGTGAAGTAGTTTCTCCTCATCTCTGTCCTAAATGGTCTACCCCGTATTTTTAAGTTGTGTCCTCTGGTTCGGCATTCCCCCATCAGCGGAAATATGTTCCCTCCTGCCAGAGTGTCCAGTCCTTTCATAATCCTATACATTTCAATCAGATCCCCTCTCAGTCTTCTAAACTCAAGGGTATACAAGCCCAGTCGCTTCAGTCTTTCAGTGTAAGGCAATCCTGCCATTCCAGGAATTGACCTCGTGAACCTACGCTGCACTCCCTCAATAGCCAGAATGTCTTTCCTCAAATTTGGAGACCAGAACTGTACACAGTACTCCAGGTGTGGTCTCACCAGGGCCCTGTACAGCTGCAGAAGCACCTCTTTGCTTCTATACTCAATCCCTCTTGTTATGAAGACCAGCATGCTATTAGCCTTCTTCACGACCTGCTGTACCTGCATGCTTGCCTTCATTGACTGGTGGACAAGAACACCCAGATCTCTCTGAACAGCCCCTTTACCTAATTTGATACCATTGAGGTAGTAATCTGCCTTCCTGTTCTTGCCACCAAAGTGGATAACCAGACATTTATCCACATTCAACTGCATCTGCCATGCATCTGCCCACTCACCCAACTTGTCCAGGTCACCCTGTAATCTCCTAACATCCTCATCACATTTCACCCTACCACCCAGCTTTGTATCATCAGCAAATTTGCTAATGTTATTGCTGATACCATCTTCTATATCATTTACATATATTGTAAAAAGCTGCGGTCCCAGCACGGATCCCTGCGGTACCCCACTGGTCACTGCCTTCCATTCCGAAATGGAGCCGTTAATCACTACCCTTTGTTTCCTATTAGCCAACCAATTCTCTATCCAATCTAGTACTTTGCCCCCAATACCATGCGCCCTAATTTTACTCACTAACCTCTTGTGTGGGACTTTATCAAAAGCTTTCTGAAAGTCCAGGTACACTACATCCACTGGATCTCCCTCGTCCATCTTCCGAGTTACATCCTCAAAAAATTCAAGATTAGTCAAGCATGATTTCCCCTTCATAAATCCATGCTGACTCTGTCCTATCCTGTTACTATTATCCAGATGTGCCGTAATTTCATCCTTTATAATAGACTCCAGCATCTTTCCCACCACTGAGGTCAGACTAACTGGTCTATAATTTCCTGCTTTCTCCCGCCCACCCTTCTTAAAAAGTGGCACAACATTAGCCGCCCTCCAATCCTCAGGAACCGACCCCGATTCTATTGAACTCTGGAAAATAATCACCAGCGCATCCACGATTTCCCGAGCCACCTCCTTCAGTACCCTGGGATGCAGGCCATCAGGTCCCGGAGACTTATCAAACTTCAGACCTAACAGTCTCTCCAACACCAAATCCTGGCAAATAGAAATTCCCTTAAGTTCAGGTCCTTCAGCCACTGTTACCTCAGGGAGATTGCTTGTGTCTTCCCCAGTGAACACAGATCTGAAGTACCCATTTAATTCCTCTGCCATTTCTTTGTTCCCAGTAATATATTCCCCTGTTTCTGTCTTCAAGGGCCCAATTTTTGTCCTAACCATTTTTTTGCCTTGGACATACCTAAAAAAGCTTTTACTATCCTCCTTTATATTCTTGGCCAGTTTACCTTCGTACCTCATTTTTTCTCTGCGTATTTCCTTCTTACTAATCCTCTGTTGTTCTTTAAAGGCTTCCCAGTCCTCAGTTTTCCCACTTATCTTCGCTAAGTTATACTTTTTCTCTTTTAACTTTATATGTTTCTTTACTTCCCTCGTCAGCCACGCCCGCCCATGTCTCCTCCTGGGATCTTTCTTCCTTTTAGGAATGAACTGATCCTGCAACTTCTGCATTATACACAGAAATATCCGCCATTGTTCCTCCACGGTCTTCCCTGTTAAGGTATTGCACCATTGAACTTTGGCCAGTTGCTCCCTCATAGCTCCATATTTCCCTTTATTCAACTGAAATATTGTCACTTCCGATTGTACCTACTCCCTCTCAAATTGCAGATTGAAGCTTATTGTATTATGGTCACTACTTCCCAATGGCTCCTTCACTTCGAGGTCTCTGACCAATTCTGGTTCGTTACACAATACCAGATCCAGAATCGCCTTATCCCTGGTCGGCTCTAGCACCAGCTGCTCTAAAAATCCATCTCTGAGGCACTCCACAAAGTCTCTTTCTTGAGGCCCGATACCATCCTGATTCTCCCAGTCTACCTGCATGTTAAAATCCCCCATAACAACTGTAGTAACATCTTTGCGACAGGCCAATTTCAGCTCCTGATTCAACTTACATCCGACATCCAGACTACTGTTTGGGGGCCTGTAGATGACTCCCATGAGGGTATTTTTACCCTTAGTGTTTCGAAGCTCTACCCACACTGACTCTACATCCCCTGACTCTAGGTCCCCCCGCGCAAGGGACTGAATATCCTCCCTTACCAACAAGGCCACCCCACCCCCTCTGCCCGTCAGTCTGTCCTTACGATAGCACACCAGATGCCAGTCAGTACACCTCCCAAAGATTCAGCTCAGAACACACCGGACAGTCACAGGGAAGAGAATCAGGTTTCTTATTCTCATTGCAGTGAACATTGGGAGAGAACAACATCTCAGGAACCCCACTGATGGGGAACCCATTCCCTTCAGCTGCTCTGCATATCATTGACTTCCTCTATGACCTGAGTCACGGTCAGTGTGAATACACGCATTACTCCTTAACCTGGGAAAGTTAAATTCAGAAATCTCATGACATTTGACCTTTGCGTATTATCCAGCAGATTAGTTTTGTGACATCATCATCCAATAACAAAAGACTCCTGTCCATCTCTCTGTTGTTGTTGACTGTTATCCTCAGGGAGTGACATTTTTTGACTTCAGAGATTTCCAAAGATTCACCAATCTCTGAGTGAAGAAATTCCACCTCACCTTAGTCTTAAATGACCTGCCCCTTATCCTAAAATTATTCCCTGGGTTCTGGACTCACCAGCTGGGAGGAAACATCCTGTCTAGATCAACTATACAGAGGGTTTGTCAGTCTGACATAGCATGGGGACACAGACAGACTACAGACAGACATCTACCGTTTAAAAAGCTGAGCTAATTTGAGAATTAAAACTCATCTGACAACCACCTGATGAAGGAGCAGTGCTCTGAAAGCTAGTGTTTCCAAAAAAACCTGTTAGACTATAACCTGGTGTTGTGCGATTTTGAACTTTGTCCACCCCAGTCCAACACGGGCATCTCCAAGTCATGGCAACTCTAACCCTGTAAGAATTTTATGCATTTCAATTAAATCACTCTCATTCTTTGAAACGCTAGAGAATGCATACATTGTTCCAGCTATAAGGGCAATTAGGGATGGGTAGTAAATATTGGCCCAGCCAGTGACACCCATGTCCCATGACTGAATCAAAGAAACTGTTCCTCATAAGACAATCCTGCCATCCCAGGAATCTGTTTGGTGATACTGCACTCCCTAAGTACATTCTTCCTGAGACAAGGAGACCCAA
The DNA here is from genome assembly GCF_047496795.1 of Chiloscyllium punctatum. NCBI lineage: Eukaryota > Metazoa > Chordata > Chondrichthyes > Orectolobiformes > Hemiscylliidae > Chiloscyllium > Chiloscyllium punctatum. The sequence continues at coordinate 109,432,154 of NC_092751.1, forward strand.
ATTATATACAAACCCCAAGGTGAGACCTCACCAAGACTTGGAAGAACTGCAGCAAGAGATCTTTCCACCTGAGCTCACATGTCGTTGGAAATGAATGTCAATGTACGGTTTGTCTTTCAAACAGCTTGTTGCACCAAGAAGTACGTATTTTGTGGCTCCTGTGTCAGAACTGAAGACATCCAGGGAATTGGTGCCTCACCCAAGCTTCTCAGTAAAGGAAGAGGAAGGTTACCTTTGATGCCTGAACTGAGGAACGCTGCTGATTGATGAAGCATGACAAGACTCAGGCCAAGGACAGAATAGAGAAGCATCACTGGACCTGAAACATTAACTCTGCTTTCTCTCCACAGATGCTGCTAGACTTGCTGAGTTTCTCCAGCAATTTCTGGTTTTGTTTCAGATTTCCAACATCTGCAGGTCTTTGATTTATTTTGTTATAGAGTCATAGAGTCATAGAGATGTACAGTGCGGAAACAGACCCTTCGGTCCAACTTGTCCATGCCAGCCAGATATCCCAACCCAATCTGGTTCCACTTGCCAGCACTCGGCCCATATCCCTCCAAACCCTTCCTATTCATGTTCCTATACCCATCCAGATGCCTTTTAAATGTTGCAATTGTACCAGCCTCCACCATATCCTCTGGCAGCTCATTCCATACACGTACCAACCTCTGTGTGAAAACATTGTCCCTTAAGTCTCTTTTATATCTTTCCTCTCTAACCCTAAACCTATGCCCTCTAGTTCTGGACTCCCCCACCTCATGGAAAAGACCTTGTCTATTTATCCTATCCATGTCCCTTGTGATTTTATAAACCTCTATAAGGTCACCCCTCAGTCTCCGATGGTCCAGGGAAAACAGCCTCAGCCTATTCGCATCTCCCTGTAGCTCAGATCCTCCAATGTCCTGGCAATATCCTTGTAAATCCTTTCTGAACCCTTTCAAGTTTCACAACATCTTTCTGATAAGAAGGAGATCATGCAGTATTCCAAAAGTGGCCGAACTAACATCCTGTATAGCTGCAACATGACCTCCCAATTACTGTACTCAATATCTGACCAATAAAGGAAAGTATACCAAACACCTTCTTCACTATCCTATCTACCTGTAACTCCACCTTCAAGGAGCTATGAACCTGCACTCGAAGGTCTCTTTGTTCAGTAACACTCCCTAGGACCTTACCATTAAGTGTATAAGTCCTGCTAAGATTTGCTTTCCCAAAATGCAGCACCTCGCATTTATCTGAATTAAACACTATGTGCCACTTCTCAGCCCATTGGCCCATCTGGTCCAGATCCTGTTGTAATCTGAGGTAACCCTCTTCACTGTCCACTACACCTCCAATTTTGGTGTCAAGTGCAAACTTACTAACTGTACCTCTTATGCTCACATCCAAATAATTTATATAAGTGATGAAAAGTATTGGACCCAGGACCGATCTTTGTGGCACTCAGAGGCCGCCAGTCTGTAAAACAACCCTCCACCACCACCCTCTGTCTTCTACCTTTGAGCCAGTTCTGTATCCAAATGGCTAGTTCTCCCTGTATTCCATGAAATCTAGCCTTGTTAACCAGTCTCCCTTGGGGAACCTTGTCGAACGCCTTACTGAAGTCCATATAGAGCCTGTCCACTGCTCTGCCCTCATCAATCATCCTTGTTACTTCTCCAAAAAACTCAATCAAGTTTGTGAGACATGATTTCCCATGCATAAAGCCATGTTGACTATCCCTAACCAGGAGAAAGTGAGGAGTGCAGCTGCTGGAGATCAGAGTTGAGAGTGTGGTGCTCGAAAAGCACAGCCAGTCAGGCAGTATCTGAGGAGCAGGAGAATCGACATTTCGGGCATTAGCTGGTCCTTCAGGAATAAGGCATACCTGATGAAGGGCTTATCCCTAATCAGTCCTTTCCTTTTCAAATTCATGTTCATCCTGTCCCTCAGGATTCCCTCCAACAACTTGCCCATCACTGACATCAGGCTCACTGGTCTATAGTTCCCTGGCTTGTCCTTACCACCCTTCTTAAACAGTGGCACCACTTTAGTCAACCTCCAGTCTTCCAGCAGCTCACCTGTGACTATCGATGATACAAATATCTCAGCAAGAGGCCCAGCAATCACTTCCCTAGCTTCTGACAGAGTTCTAGGGTACATCTGATCAGGTTCTGGGGAATTATCCACTTTTATGCATTTCAAGACATCTAACATTTCCTCCTCTTAATCTGGACATTTTTCAAGAAGTCACCATCTATTTCCCTACATTTTATATCTTCCATGTCCTTTTCTACAGTAAACACTGATGCAAAATACTTGTTTAGTATCATCCCCATCTCCTGCCACTCCACTCAAAGGCCGCGTTCATGATCTTTCAGGGGTTCTATTCTCTCCTTAGTTACCCTTTTGTCCTTATTGTATTTGTAAAAGTCATTTGGATTCTCCTTAATTCTATTTGTCAAAACTATGTCATGTCCCATTTTTGCCCTCCTGATATCCCTCTTAAGTATACTCCTACTGTCTTTATATTCTTCTAAGGATTCACTCGATTTATCCTGTCTATACCTGACATATGCTTTCTTCTTTTTCTTAACCAAAACCTCAGGTTGTCTAGTCATCCAGCATTCCCTGTACCTACCAGCCTTCCTTTTCACCCTGACAGGAATATACTGTCTCTGGATTCTCGTTATCTCATTTTTGAAGGCTTCCCATTTTCCAGCCGTCCCTTTACCTGTTAGGGGTCTATAATACAATCCCAATAAGGTGATCATCTCTTTCTTATTTCTCAGTTCTACCCAAATAACTTCCCTGGATGTATTTCCGGGAATATCATTCCTCAGTACAGCTGTAATGCTATCCCTTATCAAAAATGCCACTCCCCTCCTCTCTTGCCTTCCTTTCTACCCTTCCTGTAGCATTTGTATCCTGGAACATTAAGCTGCCAGTCCTGCCCATCCCTGAGCCATGTTTCCGTAATTGCTATGATATCCCAGTCCCATATTCCTAACCATGCCCTGAGTTCATCTGCCTTCCCTGTTAGGCCCCTTGCATTGAAATAAATGCAGTTTAATTTATTAGTCCTACCTTGTCGCTGCCTGTCCTGACTGTTTGACTCACTTCTGTTCTCAGCTGTACCCGTCTCAGATTGATCTCTTTCCTCACTATCTCCCTGGGTCCCACCCCCCCCCCCCCCCCCCACCTTACTAGTTTAAATGCTCCTGAGCAGCTCTAGCAACTTTCCCTGACAGTGTATTAGTCCCCTTCCCATTTAGGTGCAATCCGTCCTTCTTGTACAGGTCATTTCTACCCCAGAAGAGATTCCAATGATTCAAACATATGAACCCTTCTCCCATACACCAGCTCCTCAGCCCTGTGTTTATCTGCTCTAGCCTCCTATTCCTACCCTCACTAGTTCATAGCACTGGGAGTAATTCAGATATTACTCATCTCGAGGAGCTCCTTTTTAAATTACTGCCTAACTCTCTATATTCTCCCTTTAGAATCTCATCCTTTTCCCTTCCTATATAGTTGGTTCCAACGTGTACAATCATGTCCTGCTGGCCCCCTCTCCCCCGTGAGAACATTCTGTACCCTCTCTGAGACATCCTTGATCCTGGCACCATGGAGGTAACACACCATTCTGATTTTTCGCTGCTGGCCACAGAAACGTCTGTCTGTTCCTCGAACTAGAGAATCCCCTAACACAATTGATCTCTTGGAACCTGACGTATGTCTCATTACATTAGAGCCAGTCTCAATACCAGAAACTTGGCTCTTCGTGGTACATTCCCCTGGGAATCCATCACCCCCTATATTTTCCAAAACACCATACTTATTTGAAATGGGGATAGCCACGGAAGACTCCTGCACTACCTGCCTACCTCTCTTACCTTTCCTGGAGTTAACCCATCTATGTGACTGTATCTGAGACATTCCCCCTTTCCTATAACTGCCATCCATCATGTCCCCTTGCTCTTGTAAATTCCTCATTGCCTCCAACTGCCTCTCCAACTGATCCATTCGATCTGATAGGATTCACAACCAATGGCATTTATTGCAGATATAATCCTCAGTAACCCGTAAACTCTCCCTAAACTCCCACATCCGACAAGAAGAGCATATCACTCTATTAAGAGCCATTTTTGCTTCTTCCAATCTGCAGACCCAGAAAATAGCACCAAATTACTCCTCTACAAAACACTGCTCCAGGCTAACTCATTACTTATGGGTTATATTTGTATGTTTAATCAAGAACATATCTCAATGAAACATATAATCAAGAAAGAACCCACTCTAATGTGTGGAGTTTGCACATTCTCCCTGTGTCTGCGTGGATTTCCTCTCACAGTCCAATGACGTGCAGGTCAGGTGAATTGGCCATGTTAAATTGCCCATAGTGTTAGGTGCATTAGTCGGAGGGAAATGGTTCTGGGTGGGTTACTCTTCGGAGGGTGGGTGTGGACTAGTTGGGCCGAAGAGCCTGTTTCCATACTGTAGGGAATCTACTCACCACTGCAGACTTACAGTAAGGCACGCCTAAAACTATTCACTTATCTGTTTCTGTGCTGTGATTTCTCCCAAAAAGGTTCCTCCAAGATCAGTTTTGAATTTCACTTTGTTAATTTTCCCAGATGCACTCCGATGTCCAGTGATACATGAATTCAACAGCAAATGCAGTAACTGTGCAGGTTCACTGCTGTGTCAGTTAGCAGTGTGGGTTTCTTTCTCTTTCTCTCCTGCATTGACTGACCATGTGCTGCCTATTGTCTGTTCCTCTCCCTTTTAAAAGTGCTGTTGTTTTGCCCTTTAGTTTCTACGAAGTTCCAAAACAATGCAACAGCATATATAACAATAGCAATAGCAAGAGGTAGACCAGCCAGTGGGAAGGATTTTCCTTGGAAGGAACCAAGGGATCAGTTAAAGTGTGTTTGCTTTAACGCGAGGAGTATCAGGAATAAAAGTGATGAACTTAGAGCATGGATCAGTACCTGGAGCTATGATGTTGGGGCCATAACAGAGACATGGGTTTCTCAGGGGCAGGAATGGTTGCTGGATGTTCCAGGGTTTAGAGCATTTAAAAAGAATAGGGAGGGGGGAAAAAGAGGAAGGGGTGTCGCACTACTAATCAGAGAGGGTATCACAGCTACAGAAGCTTCCATTGTCGAGGAAGATCTGCCTACTGAGTCAGTATGGGTGGAAATTAGGAACAGCAAGGGAGCAGTCACCTCGTTAGGGGTTTACTACAGGCCCCCCAATAGCAGCAGGGAGATGGAAGAAAGCATAGGTCGGCAGATTTTGGAAAAGTGTGGATGTAGTAGGGTTGTTGTAATGGGCGACTTTAACTTTCCCAATATTGATCGGAACCTCCTTCGAGCAGAAGATTTGAATGGAGCTGTTTTTGTAAGGTGTGTTTAGGAGGGTTTCCTAACTCAGTACGTTGACAGGCCGACGAGGGGAGAGGCCATTCTAGACTTGGTGCTCGGAAACGAGCTGGGGCAGGTATCAGATCTTGTGGTGGGAGAGCATTTTGGTGATAGTGACCACAACTGCCTCACATTCTACATAGCTATGGAGAAGGAGAGGATTAGGCAAAATGGGAGGATATTTAATTGGAGAAGAGGAAACTATGATGCGATTAGACATGAGTTAGGAAACATGGATTGAGAGCAATTGTTCCATGGTAAAGGCACTATAGACGTATGGAGACTGTTTAAGGAACAGTTGTTGCGAGTGATGAATAAATATGTCCCTCTGAGACAGGCAAGAAGGGGTAAGATAAAGGAACCTTGGATGACGAGAGCTGTGGAGCTTCTCGTCAAAAGGAAGAAGGTAGCTTACATAAGGTGGAGGAAGCTAGGGTCAAGCTCAGCTCTAGAGGATTACAGGCAGGCGAGGAAGGGGCTCAAAAATGGTCTGAGGAGAGCCAGGAGGGGGCACGAGAAAGGCTTGGCAGAATGGATTAGGAAGAATACAAAGGCATTTTACACTTTTGTGAGGAATAAGAGAATGGTCAAAGAAAGAGTGGGGCCGATCAGGGATAGTATAGGGAACTTGTGTGCGGAGTCTGAAGAGGTAGGGGAAGCCCTAAATGAGTTTTTTGCTTCTGTCTTTACGAAAGAAATGAACTTTGTAGTGAATGAAACCTTTGAAGAGCAGGTGTGCATGCTGGAATGGATAGAGATAGAGGAAGCTGATGTGCTGAAAATTTTGTCAAACATTAAGATTGACAAGTCGCCAGGCCCGGACCAGATTTGTCCTCGGCTGCTTTGGGAAATAAGAAATGCAATTGCTTCGCCACTTGCGAAAATCTGTGCATCCTCGCTCTCCACTGGAGTCGTACCTGAGGACTGGAGAGAGGCAAATGTAATTCCTCTCTTCAAGAAAGGAAATAGGGAAATCCCCGGCAATTACAGACCAGTAAGTCTCACGTCTGTCATCTGAAAGGTGTTAAAAAGGATTCTGAGGGATAGGATTTATGACCATCTGGAAGAGCATGACTTGATTAAATGCAGTCAACATGGCTTTGTGAGGGGCAGGTCATGCCTCACAAACCTTATCGAGTTCTTTGAGGATGTGACTAGAAGAGTTGATGAGGGTCGAGCTATGGATGTGGTGTATATGGACTTCAGCAAGGCATTTGATAAGGTTCCCCATGGTAGGCTCATTCAGAAGGTCAGGAGGAATGGGATACAGGGGAACTTAGCTGTCTGGATACAGAATTGGCTGGCCAACAGAAGACAGCGAGTGGTAGTAGAAGGAAAATATTCTGCCTGGAAGTCAGTGGTGAGTGGTGTTCCACAGGGCTCTGTCCTTGGGCCTCTACTGTTTGTAATTTTTATTAATGACTTGCGTGAGCGGATTGAGGGATGGGTCAGCAAGTTTGCAGATGACACAAAGGTTGGAAGTGTTGTTGACAGTATAGAGGGCTGTTGTAGGCTCAGCAGGACATTGACAGGATGCAGAGATGGGCTGAGAGGTGGCAGATGGAGTTCAACCTGGATAAATGCGAGGTGATACATTTTGGAAGGTCGAATTTGAAAGCTGAGTATAGGATTAAGGATAGGATTCTTGGCAGTGTGGAGGAACAGAGGGATCTTGGTGTATATGTACATAGATCCCTTAAAATTGCCACCCAAGTGGACAGGGTTGTTAAGAAAGCAAATGGTGTTTTTGCTTTCATTAACAGGGAGATTGAGTTTAAGAGTCATGAGATCTTGTTGCAGCTCTATAAAACTTTGGTTAGACTGCACTTGGAATACTGCGTCCAGTTCTGGTCGCCCTATTATAGGAAAGATGTGGATGCTTTGGAGAGGGTTCAGAGGAGGTTTACCAGGATGCTGCCTGGACTGGAGGGCTTATCTTATGACGAGAGGTTGACTGAGCTCAGACTTTTTTCTTTAGAGAAAAGGAGGAGGAGAGGGTTCCTAATTGAGGTATACAAGATAATGAGAGGCTTAGATAGAGTCGATAGCCAGAGACTATTTCCCAGGGCAGAAATGGCTAACACGAGGGGTCATAGTTTTAAGCTGGTTGGAGGAGAGTATAGAGGGGATGTCAGAGGCGGTTTCTTTACACAGAGAGTTGTGAGAGCATGGAATGTGTTGCCAGCAGCAGTTGTGGAGGCAGGGTCATTGGGGACATTTAAGAAACTGCTGGACATGCATATGGTCACAGAAATTTGAGGGTACATACATGAGGATCAATGGTCGGCACAACACCGTGGGCTGAAGGGCCTGTTCTGTGCTGTACTGTTCTATGTTCTATGTTCTATGTTCTATAACAGTAATTGCTGTTTCTGGAATTCAAGGAAATCACCTCCAATACCTCAAAAAAGGAGCAGTCTGTTACAGCCAGAAATTTTTTCACCCTCCAGCTTAGATTACCCAGAATGTTGTCAGAATGAAAGTAAATTCTTCAAAACCGAAAGGTGAAACTGTTGAAATTGCCATGAATCAACATGGGCCACAGTGAAGCTAAACATCCTCAGCATCGAAATGTGCAATGAAGCAGGTTCAAACACAACTGAATACCTTACTATGAAACAGTACACTATTAAAGTTCAGTAGGAAGTGTGAAGCTGACAGCGAACCGTGAGTCAGGGTGAACTGACACCAAGAGCTGGTGACACTGCAGTGTGAGATCTGGTTTGGAGTGTCCCACAGGAAGGGGAGAGCAATGAGGCAAGGTTTCTGGTTATTGGGGGCCCTGCCACTCAAATTATTTCATGTAAATCAAGCTCATCGTTAATATTTTAAGGACGCTTTTTATTTTGAATATTGCAGAATGCTGGTTAATATTCTTTCCACTCTGGTTTTGATGACAAGCTGCAGCCTCAGTTATCTAGCAGAATGTATCTGTGAGAATGAGAAAATTCCACAAAGCCATTGAGTAATGATCAGTCAGCACAGGAGCAGCACTCCCTCTGCAACACCTTCCCAGTAACAGGTTCAACTGACAAAACAAAACCTGTCTCACCTTTAAATGGGAGCTTCGAAATGTAAAGGCAACCAAGAAAAGGAACATGCAGTGCTGAAGCTGGGAATGAAATAGCACAGAATGCTGCGCAGTGGATTGCAATAATAAATTATACCAAGTCCTTGGGCATTCTCTGAGATGAATTGTAAAACAGAAGCAGCATGCTACAGAATTGAATTGCACCAAAGACTTTTCAGTGCAATGACATTTGGAGAGGAAAGGAAACGATTCAATCCTGGTTGGTGGGACTGTGTTCGTGACTAACTGTGGGTTTCAAACCTGTTACAAGGAATCATCAGTCCCAACCTGCTCAATTCATGATTCAAATCATCAATAGGTCACATTCAACCAAGTGTGGCATCAAAAAACCTTAGGAAAACTGGAATCAATAAGTATCGTGGGGAAGCTCTCTGCTGGTTATATCCTGGCACATAGGAAGATGGTGATGGTTGTTGGAGGTCAGTCATCTCAGCTCCAGGACACCTCTGTAGGGGAGTGTTCTAGGCCCAACCATTTTCAGCTGTTTCATCAATGACCTTTCCTCCATCCTAAGGTCAGAAGTGGAGATGTTCACTGATGATTGTACAATGTCCAGCACCATTCACAATAGTGAAACAGACAATGCCCATGTGGGTAAATAGCTGGACAATATCGGGCGGCACGGTGGCTCAGTGGTTAGCACTGCTGCCTCATAGCACTAGGGTCCCAGGTTCAATTCCAGCCTTGGGCAACTGTCTGTGTGGACTTTGCACATTCTTCCTGTATCTGGTTTCCTCCCACATTCCAAAGATGTGCAGGTCAGGTGAATTGGCCATGCTAAATTGTCCATATTGGTAGGTACTTTAGTCAGAGAGAGGGGGGTGAGTTACTCTTTGGAGGATCAGTGTGGACTTGTTGGGCCGAAGGGCCTGTTTCCACACTATAGGGAAACTAATCTAATTTAATCAATATCCAGACTTGGACTGAGAAGTGGCTAGTAGTATTTGTGACATATAAATTCCAGGTAATGACCTTCTCAAACAAGAGAGAATCTAATCACTACCCCTTTATATTCATTAGTGTTACCATCACCAAATCCCCCACCATCAACATCTTGAAAAGGGTACCAGAAAACTGAAACTGAACTGGACTCACCGTATGAATAATGTTGCTACAAGAACCAGCTGAGGCTAAGAATCCTGCAATGAGTAACACCCCGAAACCTGTCCACTACTAACAAGGCACAAGTCATGAGTGTAATGGAATACTCCCCATTTGCCTGGATGGGTGCACTCCCACTACTCTACACTATACATTCTCACACACACATCCAAACACAAGCACACAGACACACACACTCTTACACACAATCATACTCAAACACTCACACATATCTCTACTCTCAGACACACATACGCTCACTCAGACTCACATCATGCACCAACATTGTCACAGGTATATATTCCGATAAGCTCACACTCACAATCTCTCAATCATGCACTCACGCACACACACACACACACACACACACTCTCTCTCTCTCTCACACGCACATACACACATGCACACACAAGTCTATGCAGTGAATTTGTATTTGCAGATACAGTCTATTTTGCTCAAAAAGTACACAATCTATCAGCAGTCAATCCATGTAACATTTTATAAATTCCTACTTTGGAAATAGAACCAGTCTGACTCAAGGGTGGGATAAAGACAGACTCTAACTTCACACCTTTAAAGCATTGTCTGAGCTGAGATGTCACTCTTTTTAATACAACTTTAAGTTATCTTGGGAATGTGACTTGAAAGAAGTTCTCGGATTTACATATTACTCAAAATCTGCATCCTCTTTCTAAGTGATTGAAGACTTAACAGGAATCTAAGTTTGTTCAATACATCACATCTGTTGTATGACATTTTGTTTTTTTACTGTAAATTCTGTTACCTATGATCCTGCCCCACTAGCTTCCTAGTTCAAGTTTTCCGATGGGACACAGACATGGGACTTACTGCCCAAGTTCTTGAAGTGACAATATCCCCCAAGTAGTGAGGTGTTAGAGTCCCAGCTCTTGACCCAGAGTTAATGAATTGCTCCTTTTGTCCATCTTCATCCTTTCCCAATAGGATTCTTTCTTCACATGTTTCTCCAACTCCTCTGTCATATCAAGTTAGACATCCACTGTTTTCCTGTGAGTATGAATCTCCTTGACTATAGCTGCATATTCTTTAGCTCAATCAACCCTCACCTCTTCTCCCATCACACAGACAGAAATCTTAGGGATGTCCTTACACTCTGTACATAGAAAATGCAAACTGAGAAATAAGAATCATACCTAATATTGGAAAACATTAGCCTGGCTATCTTCCTCTGTACATACCCTCAAGTAAGGTCAAGGAAATCCTCCCTAAGATACACAGCTGACATCTCTACATATTCCAGACTATTAATACATTTATAACAGTTTAAAGGAGCTCACATTTTTATCATGTCGCTAATGGAGCACTTTATGATAAGGGCTAGATGTTGCAAGTTTCATGGGATAGTGAATACAATGGCCTCGATCCATATCTCCACCTGTGTGAGCTATTTTATTTAGTGGATTGGGTTTCCTGGTTTTCCAAATTAGTTCCCTCCACAATCGATGTGACAAACACAGAAACCACCAGTGTCAGGATGGAAGGAAAAGAGGCTATGCATTTAGATAACCTTTTGAAATCAAAGAAGCAGATAGGGAAGGTGATTTGGGAAATCAACCAAAAATTGCTTTCCCAAACAACTTTTGCAAATGTGCCAGTTTCTGCATGATTTACTGTTTCTGCAAACTCCGGATGATTAACAGAAATGGTGGACTCTGTAAGGACTTAGATGAGGAGAAATGTCTTCACCCAGAGAGTGATGAGCCTGTGGAATTTTCTGCTACACAGAATAAGTGAGGACAAAACATTGAAAGGTTTCAAGAAGGAGTTGGATATAGTTCTGGGGTAAAAGAGACAAAGGGTGTGGGTAAAAAGTGGGAACAGGATGTTCAGCCATGATCATTGAATGGCGTAGCAAGCTTGAAGGGCTGAATGGCCTGATCCTGCTCCTAGTTTCAATGTTTCTGAGTGATAGTGATCTGTTATAGAACAGCAGGGAATCCCCCAAGTTGTTTTTTTCCATATGTGTTACGGTATGAACCTATATTTAGTGATGCCAGATGGCTCCATTTCTTCCCATCACTTGGCAAGGGCCTGGTGGTATTATCACCAGACTGTTAATTCCAAGACCCAGGTTTGAATCCAACCTTAGCAGATGGTGTGAATCCAATAAAAAATCTGGAATTAAGAATGTTCTGATGGTCATGAAACAATTTTTAGGGAACAACCATCTGGTTCACTAATGTGTTGCTATCCTCACCTGGTCTGACCTACATGGGACTCCAGACCCAGAGCAATGGGTTGACACTAACTGCCCTCTGAAATGGCCCAAGCCATCTACTCAGTTGTATTATTGTTATAAAGATTCAACAAAGAAATGAATCTGGATGGATCACCTGGCATTGACCTAAGCATCAGAAAAGGCAGCAGCAGATACAGCCCTGTCGACCCTGCAAAGTCCTCCTTACTGACATATGTGGGCTAGTGCTAATATTGGGAGAGCTGTCTCACAGACTAGTGATAGCAACAAGGTAAAAACAATAACTGCAGATGCTGAAAACCAAATACTGGATTAGTGGTGCTGGAAGAGCACAGCAGTTCAGGCAGCATCCAACGAGCAGTGAAATCAACGTTTCGGGCAAAAGCCCTTCATCAGGAATAAAGGCAGTGAGCCTGAAGCATGGAGAAATAGCAACAGCCTAACATAGTGATACTCACGGAATCATATCTGACAGACAATGTCCCAGACATGACAATCACCATCTGAGCATATGTCCTGTCCCACCGGCAGGACAGACCCAGCAGAGGGACAGTGGGATGCAGTTGGGCAGGAGTTGCTCTGGGAGTCCTCAACATTGACTGGAGACCCCATGAAGTCTCATGACATCAGGTTAAACATCAGCAAGGAAACCTCCTGCTTATTCCACAGCCCGTCCTCCCTCAGCTGATGAATCAGTATCCTCCATGTTGAACAACACTTGAAGGAAGCACTGAGGGTGACAGGGGAACAATACATACCCTGGGTGGGGGTTTCAATGCCCCCCACCATGAGTGACTTGGTAATTGTACTACTGACTGAGCTGGTCAGGTCCTAAAGGACATCGCTGCTAGACTGGGTCTGCAGCACATGGGGAGGGAACCAACAAGAGGGAAAAACATTCTTGACCTCATCCTTACCAATCTGCTGGCTGCAGATGCATCTCTCCTTGACAGTATCGATAAGAGTGACCATAGCTCCCCTAGCCAAACTTTTCCAATACAGCACTGGCATCTACTCGACAATGTGGAAAATTGCCCAGGTATGTCCAGTACATAAAAATGTCGAATAAATCCAACCTGGCCAATTCCCGCTCAATCAGTCTACTCTCCATCATCAGTAAAGTGATGGAAGGGGTCATCAACAGGGCTATCAGTAACACCTGCTCAGCAATAACCTGCTTAGTGACGCCCAGTTTGGATTCCCCAGGGCCACACAGCTCCTGGTCTCATTACAGACTTGGTTCAAACACGGACAAAAGAACTGAATTCCAAAGGGGAGGGGAGAGGGACAGCCTTTGACATCAAGGTCGCATTTGACTGAATGTGATATCAAGGAGCCCTCACAAAACTGGCATCAATGTGTATCAAGGGGCAAACTCTCCGTTGGTTAGAGTCATACCTGACACATAGGAAGCTGCTTCTGGCTGTTGGAGGTCAGTCATCTCAGTTCCAGGACATCTCTGCAGGAGTTCCTCAGGGTAGTGTCCTAGGCTCAACCATCTTCAGCTGCTTCATCCACGACCTTCCCTCCATCATAAGGTCAGAAGTGAAGATATTCGCTGATGATTGCACAATATTCAGCACCATTCAGATCTCCTCAAATTCTGAAGCAATGCAAGTTCAAATGCAGCAAGATCTGGACAATATCGAGGCTTGGGCTGACAAGTGGCAAGTAATATTCATGCCACACAAGGGGAGGCAATTGTCTTCTGGTATTATCGCTAGACTGTTAATCCAGAGAGCCAGGCAATGTTCTGGGGGCTTGGGTTTGATTTCCACCAGATCAGGTGGTGGAATTTAAATTCAGTTTTTAAAAAGAATCTGGAGTTTGATGATGACCATGAATTAGAGTCACAGAGATGTACAGCATGGAAACAGACCCTTCGGCCCAACCCGTCCATGTCGAACAGATATTCCAACCCAATCTAGTTCCACCTGCCAGCACCCGGCCCATATTCCTCCAAACCCTTCCTATTCATATATACATCCAAATGCCTCTTAAATGTTGCAATTGTTCCAGCCTCCACCACATCCTCTGGCAGCTCATTCCATACACATACTATCCTCTACATGAAAAAGTAGCCCCTTAGGTCTCTTTTATATCTTTCCCCTCTCACCCTAAACCCTCTAGTTCTGGATTCCCCGACCCCAGGGAAAAGACTTTGCCTATTTATCCTATCCATGCCCCTCATGATTTTATAAACCTCTATAAGGTCACCCCTTAGCCTCCGACACACCAGGGAAAACAGCCCCAGCCTGTTCAGCCTCTTCCTGTAGCTCAGATCCTCCAACTCTGGCAACATCCTTGGAAATCTTTTCTGAACCCTTTCAAGTTTCACAACATCTTTCTGATAAGAAGGAGACCAGAATTGCACGCAATATTCCAACAGTGGCCTAACCAATGTCCTGTACAGCACAACATGACCTCCCAACTCCTGTACTCAACACTCTGACCAATAAAGGAAAGCATACCAAACACCTTCTTCACTATCCTATCTACCAGCGACTCCACTTTCAAGGAGCTATGAACCTGCACTCCAAGGTCTCTTTGTTCAGCAACACTCCCTAGGACCTTACCATTAAATGTATAAGTCCTGCTAAGATTTGCTTTCCCAAAATGCAGCACCTTGCATTTATCTGAATTAAACTCCATCTGCCACTTCTCAGCCCATTGGCCCATCTGGTCCAGTTCCTGTTGTAATCTGAGGTAACCCACTTCGCTGTCCACTACACCTCCAATTTTGGTGTCATCTGCAAACTTATTAACTGTACCTCTTATGCTCGCATCCAAATCATTTATGTAAATGACAAAAAGTAGAGGACCTAGCACCGATCCTTGTGGCACTCCACTGGTCACAGGCCTCCAGTCTGAAAAACAACCTTCCAACACCACCCTCTGTGTTCTACCTTTGAGCCCGTTGATTATCAAGAAAAACACACTGGGGCCACAAATGTCCTTGAGGGTGGGAAATTGCTGTCCTTACATGTTCTGGCTTACATATGACTCTAGACCAATAAAAATGTAGTTGATGTTTAACTGTGTTCTGGGTAATAAATACTGGTCTACCCACTGATGCCCTCATTACATTAATATATTTTTTAAAATGCCAGAGAATGACCATCTCCAATAAGAGAAACTCTCACCACTACCCCTTGACATTTAATGGTTTTATCATCACAGAACACTCCACTATCAATATTCTGGTGGTCACTATTGACCAGAAACTCAATTGGACTCTCAACATAGACACAATGACTACAAGAGCAGGTCAGAGCCTAGGAATTCTGAGGCAAACAACTCACCTCCTGACTCTCCAAAGCCTCTCCACCATCGAGAAGACACAAATCAGGAGTGTGATGGAATACTCCCCACTTACCTGGATGAGTGCAGCTCTAATAACACTCAAGAAGGTTGACATGATCCAGGACAAAGCAGCCTGTTTGATTAGCACCACATTCACAATGTTGACTTGCTCCTCTGCCAACACTCAGTAGCAGCAGTATGTACTATCGACAAGATGCACTGCAGAAATTCACCAAAGATCCTCAGATACCACCTTTGAAATCCACGTCCACTTCCATCTAGAATTACAAGGGCAGCAGATACATGGGAACACCACCCTCTGCAAGTTTCCCTCCGAGCTATTCACCGTCCTGACTTGGAAATATATGATTGTTCTTTCACTGTCACTGGGTCAAATCCAGAATTCCCTTGTAAAGTGCATTGTGCATCTATCTAGAGCATATGGACTGCAGCAATTTACCACCACCTTTTCAAGAGCATTAGGGATGGGCAATAAATACTGGCCAGTCAGCGATGCCCACTTCTTGTACATGAATCTGTTGACTGTTGATGTTGTGCTGGAAGGAGTCACAATTTTATACTTAAACTGTTTAGCCACATTATGCACTTGCCTTCCTTGGTTATTAGAGTCTAGAGTGTGGTGCTGGAAAAGCACAGCAGGTCAGACAGCATCTGAGGAGCAGGAGGATCAATGTTTCAGACAAAAGCCCTTCATCAGGAAGGGCTTTTGCCCAAAACATTGATTTTCCTGCTCCTCAGATGCTGTCTGACCTGCTGTGCTTTTCCAGCACCACACTCTCGACTCTAATCTCCAGCATCTGCAGTCCTGATTTTCACCTTCCTCGGTCATTAGTCCAGGGATGGGACTCGAAATTGGAGCCTCTCTCTTAGAAAATCACCTCAACAGTGAGATTGTTGCCTAAAATATGCCCAAACCAAGACATTTCTCAGTGTTCACATTTCCCAATCAACTCATACAAAACATTGGGCAGTATTACTGTCTCATCCCTTCACTGTTCCAAGAGTGCTTCTGGTGTACAGGAAAGTTTCATCAGAGTTGCCAATTGTTTGTCTAAAAATGAAATATATCATTTTCTACCAACTGCCTTGAAGAATGAGGCTTCACAAAATGGTATATAGTTAGCTGCAAATATAGCTGTGGGGCTGGTCTAGATAAACAATATGTAATATATACCTTTTTAGTGTAAATACGTGTCACTGTCAGCAGTTGTATTTGTTGGTAATGCATGTTTATATTTCAGAAATATCTGGGAAATACCAGAAGAATTTGCACGACATAGACATTCTCTGGATTGCAGGGATTACCATGTGATTTCTTAGAACCTGAAATTGACAGTTTAATTGTGTTGTAAACCACTTGCTTTTTGCTGGAAATAAATGACTTTGGAGAAACAGCTAAGCAAATCTTTCAACAAGGTAAGAGAAGGGATTCATTGTCTTACTTACTGGGGATAATGCCAGAAAGATCTTGTGATCTTTCTGCTAATTCTTGCAAAGAGTTCTGTTGTACAGATCCAGTACAGCCTTGAAGCTGACAATTGTTCCTGAAATCCCATTTTCAGATATTTCTAGGAACCGATAGTTTCTGTTCTACCTTGTTGCCATTTTTAAAAATCAATTTCTGCAGGCTGCCTTTTTTGTTTTGTGTAGGATGAAGGGGACTTAGTTCTGACTCAAGATTATAGCATAGGTCTTAACCATGAATAATTTAAGAAGAAGATTTTTTGTGTATTAGATGGGTCGTTTTGAGTTTATTAAAACAGCCAGGTGGATGTTTCTTTTAGTTTCGATAGCCATACTAAAATGGAGCAATGGCTATTTGGTAGCTGAATGAATATATTTACAGTCATGGTGTTACTGCGGAGTTGTGGGCTTTGATTATCAGGATATTCCTCCTGTCACAGTCGGAACAAATTCATTATCTCTCTGGTCAGTTTCATGTTTCAGTCGGTTCACATTTGATCTTTCTCACATCATAGATTAGAATATCATAGTATTCCTACAGTGTGGAAGCAGACCATTTGGCCCATTGAGTCCACATTGACCCTCCAAAGAGCATCCACCAGACCCACCCCTTACTCTATAACCATACTTTTCCCATGGCTAAATCTCCTAACTTGCACATCTTTCTGGATAGTCAGCCATGATTTCATTGAACGGTGAGGCAGACTTGATGGGCTGAATGGCCTACTTACTCTTATATCTTATGGCCTTTTCACAGAGTGATTGAGAAAACCTTCTAACTCCTTTCAGCCACATCTTCTTCAATATGCCCAGTTCCCCACAAACCAAAAGCAAAGCAATAGTTACCTTTAATACATTTGGCACAATTTCCATGCCATGACCACTTGTAAGTGTTGTTCTCTCCCAGATCCACCACTGAATACCTCTCCATCACTCAATAACCAGCTCTCAGTGTTATTGGGTGCTCTGGTTGACTCCTGTCTGCCTTCCCCAAGTTAATCCTTTCTTTCTGCATTGTGATATTGTGACACCTCATTGGAGATGGGGCTTGCACATTACTGTCACAAATGTTTGCAGACAAATTTCGAAGTTTGGAAAATGTTCCTCTCCCAACTACATAAGCAGAGGTGTTTAAAATGGACAAGGAAAGCCATATTAACACATTAAGGATTAATCTGTGGTACCAGTTCGTTTCCAGCAGTGTACCTAAAGTATGTAAAATTGGAGAATGAAAATCAAAAACAAAGCTATCATAGTGTAATCATCGATTCAGGAAATCTCTGCTGGAGTTCCTCAGGGCAGTGTCTCAGGCCCACCCAACTTCAGCTGCTTCATCAATGACCTCCCTCCATCATAAGGCCAGAAGTGGGGATGTTCACCAATGATTGCGCAGTGTTCAGCACCATTCACGATTCCACAGTTACTAAAGCAGCCCATGTTCAAATGCAGAAAGACCTGGGAAATATCCAGGCTTGTGATGGTAACAAATAACATTCATGTCACATGTGAGAGAATCTCCAACGAGGCAGAATCCAACCTTCACTCCGCCCTGTAGATTACCAGTGACCAGAACTGAACTAAATTAGTCATATACATATTGTGGCTACAAGAGTAATTCAGAGGGCAGGAATTCTGAAGCAAATTACTCACTTCCTGTCTCTCCAGAGCCTGTCCATTATCTACAAGGCTCGAGTCAGGAGTGTAATGAAATACTCCCCACTTGCCTGGATGGGTGCAGCTCCAATAGCAATCAGGATGCTTGACACCATCCAGGACAAAGCAACCACCTGACTCTTCATCAGAAGACTATAGGAATTGAGATATCACGTTGGTGAGACCTCTTCTGGAATACTGTTTCCAGTTCTGGTCACCCAGTGAGAGAACAGCTATTATTAAGCTGGAGAGGGCTCAGAAGAGATTTACCAGGATGTTGCTCGGTATGGAAGGTTTGAGTTAGAACATAGAACAGTACAGCGCAAAACAGCAACTTCGGCCCTCGATGTTGCACTGACCTGTGAACTATTCTCAGCTCGTCCCCATACACTATCCCATCATCATCCATGTGCTTATCTAAGGATTGTTTAAATCTCCCTAATGTGGCTGAATTGCCTACATTAGCAGGGAGGGCATTCCATGCCCTTACCACTCTCTGCGTAAAGAACCTGCCTCTGATGTCTGTCTGAAATCTTTCACCCCTTAATTTGTAGTTATGCCCCCTCATATAAACTGACGCCATCATCCTCAGAAAAAGACTTTCACTGTCTACACAATCTAATCCTCTGAGCATCTTGTATGTCTCTATCAAATCCCCTCTTAGCCTTCTTCTTGCCAATGAGAACAGACCCAAGTCTCTCAGCCTTTCCTCATAAGACATTCCCTCCAGACCAGGCAACATCCTGTTTAATCTCATCTGCACCTTTTCCAATGCTTCCACATCCTTCCCGAAATATGGCGACCAGAACTGTACACAATATTCCAAGTATGGCCGCACCAGCGTTTTGTATAGTTGCAGCATGATATTGTGGCTCTGAAACTCAATCCCTCTACGAATGAAACCTAACACACTGTAAGCCTTCTTAACAGCACTATCAACTTTGGTGGCAACTTTCAGGGATCTATGTATATGGATACCAAGATACCTCTGCACATCCACACTACCAAGAATCTTTCCATTGACCCAGTACTCTGCCTTCCTGTTATTCTTCCCAAAGTGCATCACCTCACATTTAGCTGCATTGAACTCCATTTGCCACATCTCAGCCGAATTCTGCAGTTTATCCAAATCCCCCTGCAACCTGTAACATTCTTCTAAACTGTCTATTACTCCACCGACTTTAGTGTCGTCTGCAAATTTACTAATCCATCCACCTATGCCTGCGTCTAAGTCATTTAAAAAAAATGACCAACAGCAGTGGTCCCAAAACAGATCCTTGTGGCACACCACTAGTAACCAGACTCCAGGCTGAATATTTTCCATCAACCACCACTCGCTGCCTTCTTTCAGAAAGCCAGTTTCTAATCCAAACTGCTAAATCACCCTCAATTCCATGCCTCTGCATTTTCTCCAACAGCCTACCATGTAGAACCTTATCAAAGGCTTTACTGAAGTCCATGTATACCACATCAACTGTCCTACCCTCATCTACATGCTTGGTCACCTTCTCAAAAAACTCAATGAGGTTTGTGAGTCACAACCTGCCCTTGACGAAACCATGTTGACTATCTGAAATCAAATTGTTGCTTGCTAGATGATTATAAATCTTATCGCTTATAATCCTTTCCAAAACCTTTCCTACAACAGACGTAAGGCTCACTGGTCTATAATTACCTGGGCCATCTCTGCTGCCCTTCTTGAACAAGGGCACAACATTTACAATTCTCCAGTCCTCAGGTACTAAACCTGTAGACAATGACGACTCAAATATCAAAGCCAAAGGCTCTGCTGTCTCCTCCCTAGCTTCCCAGAGAATCCTCTGATAAATCCCATCCAGCCCAGGGGACTTGTCTACTTTCACTCCTTCTAGAATTGATAACACCTGTTCGTGACTAACCTCAAGTCTAATATCTCGTACCTCATTCTTCTCCTCTACAATATTCTCCTTTTCCTGAGTGAACACCGATGAGAAATGTTCGTTTAGCACCTCTCCGATCTCCACAGGGTCCACACTCAACTTCCCTCTTCTGTCTTTGATTGGCCCTATTCCTACCCTAGTCATTCTTTTATTCCTCACATACCTATAGAAAGCTTTAGGGTTCTCCTTTATTCTATTTGCTAAAGACTGCTCGTGTCCTCTCTTTGCTTCTCTTAACTCTCTCTTTAAATCCTTCCTAGCTGGTCTGTAACTCTCCATCGCCTCATCTGTACCATCTTACCTCATCAACACATTAGCCTCCTCCTTCTGCTTAACAAGAGATGCAATTTCTGTAATAAACCACAGTTCCCTTACCTTATCACTTCCTCCCTGCCTGACGGGGACATACCTATCAAGGACACACAATATCTGTTCCTTAAACCAGCTCCATATTTCCATTGTCTGCATCCCCCGCATTTTGCTACCCCATTCTATGCATCCTAATTCTTGCCTAATTGCATGATAATTGCCCTGGCTCCATCGATAACTCTTGACCTGTGGCATAAAGAAAGGCTGGATAGACTAGAACTTTTTTCACTGGAGCATAAGAGGTGAATAGGTGACCGGTTGGAAGTTTATAAAATAATGAGAGATATAGAAAGAGTTGACGGGTGGTTGTCTTTTCTCTAAGATAGGGAATTTCAAGATTAGGTAATACATTTTTAAGGTGAGAGGAGAGAGATTTAAAAACGACATATGAGACAATTTTTGACACAGAGAGTAGTTTGCGTGTGGAATACACTTACTGAGGAAGTGGTGGATGTGGGTGCAGTTACATTTAAAAGACATTTGGATAGATACGTAAATTAGGAAAGATTTGGAGGGATATGGGCCTGGAGTAGGCAGATTTGACTAATTTAGTTTGGGATTATGTTCTATAAGAATCATATTGGACTCAAATATTTAAGTTGGTTTCTCTCTCCACATATGCTAGAAGATCTGCTGAGCTTCTCAAGCAATTTCTGATTTTATTTCAAATTTTCAATTGCCCATCGTTAACCTTCACTATTCTTAAGCAAAATTATATGACTGACTCACACAAGAGATTCGTTCATCATTCTTCAACAGAATTGTTAGGTGAGCCGTAATGCTTTAATTTGAATATTGTCACTGCATTAATTAAGGCTCTGACTTTATCCCAAGTGTTAACCAAATGGTTTGGTTAAAATCCAAAGTGAAGTTTCAGTTGATTTGTTGCGAAGATGAGCAACAGTTCATTGGAAGTGGGTTAGAAGTAACTCAGGCAAACCGTGACTCAGAAAGAGTACTCAAAGCCAGGGAGAGCACGGGAGTAATATGGTAAATGGCACATTTGGACACAGCAGGAAAAAAGTACAAAGGAGAGAAAGGAGAGTTCAGAGACTCAATGCTGGAGGAAGGTGGTCACAACAAAGATCTGCAAACCATAATATTGCAAGCACCTGTAATCTTAATCAGCTCACATGACACCTTCACTGAACAGTTACCGGGGTCATACATGGTAATGAAGGATCACTATTACACTTTGCCCTCAGGGTTCAGTAGTGCTTTATTTACACTGTAATTGGGTGGGAGGACTCTGCTCTGGCGTCTATGCAATGACCAAATGAATAAAGAAAGAGTTTACAATGATGGAAGTGTAAGGGAAGTTTAATTTCATTGTTCCTTTTCCTCATCCTCATTTTCCTGAACAGTATAGCAGGAAGTTGGTGGGATTGTTACTGCGCTAGGAAATGCAGAGGCTCAGGCTAATGGCCAACAATATGGTTTCAAATCTGACTGCAGCAGCTGGAAGTCTTTATATTTAATGAATAGAATGGAATTGAAAGTGGTGATTAGTAATGATGGCTAAGAAACTCTCATTGGTTGAAGTAAAAACCCTTCCGATTCACTAATATCCTTTAAAGAAAGGAGATCATCACTTTACCCAGGGGCTCATCCCCGAAACGTCGATTTTGAAGCTCCTTGGATGCTGCCTGAACTGCTGTGCTCTTCCAGCACCACTAATCCAGAATCTGGTTTCCAGCATCTGCAGTCATTGTTTTTACCTCTAATCTCCAGCATCTGCAGTCCCCACTTCTGCCTAGCATCCATTAGATCAGGCCTGGCCTTGTACTTTGACTCCATTTCCCCACCTTTACTCCATTATCCTCTCTCTCTTTACCCTGTAAGAATCCAGTGATCTGCATGAGGCTGGAATTTACACAGAGCTGAATGATTATTCCAGCTTGCTCATGCTTCTCTCTGACTCTGGCTCTTTATTTCTCTGTCAGTCCCTAGGGTGCTACAAACCTGTAAAAATTTGCCTTGAATTCTATATCCTGCCTTGCTCATAGGTAGTTAATTGCAAGGATACCATCAAACAGAGATGGTTTAAAAATCTGCTGTTGAACAGTTGGCAAATGTTCACACTGAAGGCAGTTTGCATAATAACAAAACCCATCAAGTAGATGCCTGACTGCATCCTGATCACAGAGCACAGCTCAAGTAAACAAACTGCTTTCTCATGTTGTATACTCACAAGTGAGGTGAGAAGCCTCAACATCACCTTTCCCCCTCTGTGGTCACAGAACTTGCTCCTTCTAATCATAGCTGTGGAACGTGTCCGATCCCACCCATTTTCCCAACTCAAGCCAAAAAAATTGAGCTTACTGAGTCCAATCCTAGTACAGAATTTCAAACTAGATCTTTGAAACCTCACTGAAAAAAACTGTTTGTGTCTTCAAAAAGCTACCTTAAGGTTTTGCACGAAAAAGGGACGCGAGAATCAAATATCTTTATTCAATGTGATGCCACATTCTGCCATCTCAAAGATGTCTACCTTCAACAGGATCCAAGTGTGAGAGTTATCTCCTTCCCAGGCAGATGTCATGCTTCTAAAGAAACCTGTTGAAGCAGAGTCTCAAGCTCATTGGAGGGACCACAAAGTAAGTTGGTGTGAAAATGGTAATATCCAGGAGTTACAGAAATTCTCAGATGGAATGTTGGTTCATTCTACCCCTGACCCTTGCTTTATTTAATCTGGAGTTTGATGCTGAGCCGAACACAGGACTTCTCCCATCACCTACAGCTCCCACACTTACATATCCAGGAAGCGGGCCTAGATTCAGGCTTATCTTTCCTGAGCCTCGTGTATCTGAACAAACACAGTTTGAAGCTTCCCTCACCTGATTAGTGTTGATACGCATATATTCTGGAGCAAACATGCGGGGAATCTTCTCATCCTCAACTTCTGTTAGTACTTGTCTGAATACCACAATGATGGAATAGGTTAACGTGAAAGACCTCAGAGTGTTAGTGTCAGTAACTGAATGACCCTGATGGGTATATACTTTCAGAACAACCTTCACTGTGCTGTAATGTTCCTATGTCCCATTAACATAGAAACAAACACAATTGTTATCAATCTAACAGAAAACATTTCTTGCCCGTAATTGTATCCTGCCTAGATTATTAGGATAAGTGAAGTTTTGTGAATAATTGGGCAAAATTAGAATTCCTGCATGTTCTGACACACAGTCCAGGAATAATTCTGACCATGTTTTACAAATTAACAATGTTGTCAATGAAGCCAAATATGGTACCACTCCTGAGCCAGTCAGAAAGACTCCACACAGACCATGAGAACTGGACAAAGGATGACACTTCTCCACCTACCCCCGCCACCCCCCCCAAACCCCCACCACGCCCAATAGTGGTCACTGAGGTTCCTTTGGCCAAATTGCACAGTCCAGTGCAGTCAATGAGATGTGGAGCTCATTGTCATTGTTCCATTATAAGTTAGGCTTTCTGCATGATGGTCACTGCGATGACACATCATTGCACATGTTTACTCGTGGCTAGTGAATACAACAGCACTGTGGCACCAGAAAGCTCCCATTCCATTGCTATGCAATCACTGTACTTAAATAAACAGCACATGCTGCCTTGAGATGACAATCTAGCCTCCCAGCACTGCCTGAAGGCAGAATCAGACATTGTACAAGATAGCAGGTACTTGGCACAGCATTTCATGGTCAGAACCCATCAAGGGGCTCAGATAAAATCAAAACTGCAAGAGTGAAGGTCAGGCAGTTAATGAACACCTTCCAAACACTGGGATGAATTATCGTCTTGCAGCATAGTATTTCTTACCTTGCCATGGCAATCACAGTGTGATTTTATTTTCACGTTGCTGAGCTGGGAATTTTGACAGCAAACAGCAGCATTAAGATGATCTAACAGCCCGATGAACAATATATGTCACATTAAAGCACAAAGGGCAGAGGGATATTGAAAGTGTTGCTGAATTGTTCTTCCGTGGGAACAAACTGCAACCTGTATGACCAGCAAAACTGGAGTTACATAGAAATTACACCATAGAAACTGGCTGTGTGGTCCCTACAATCAACACTGGGGCTTATCCTCCATGTCGGATTATACCAATCACCTTCCCATAATCCTTTATCCCAATCCCTTCAATTACATCTGGCCTGTTCTTAAATGTGAATGTGGTTTAATATAAAAGGATTGATGCTTATAGACAATAAATGTTTCTATAAATATATAAAACAAAAAAAGAGTGGCTAAAGAGGCTTAAAGATTGGTCCTTTAGAGGATGAGAAGGAGGATTTAGTAAGGGGATATGAGGAAATGATTGAGGCATTGAATATATATTTTGTATTGGTCTTCACAGTGGAGGATACTAATAACAGGCCAGTAATTGACAAAGAGATGAAGATAAGTGAGGACCTAGAAACAGTCACTATCACAAAAGAAGTAGTGTCAGGCAAGCTAATGGCGCTAACAATAGACAACTCTCCTGGCCCTGATGGAAGGCATTCCAGGATGCTAAAAGAGATGGCAGGAGAAATAGCAAATGCACTTGTGGCAATTTTCCAAAATTCTCTGGACTCTGAGGCAGTTCCAGCAGATTGGAAACAACAAATGTGACACCACTGTTTTAAAAGGGTGGTAAACAAAAATGAGGAATTATAGGCCAATGAGCTTAACTTCTCCAGCGGGGAAAATGCTTGAGTGTATTAGCATGGAAGAAATAGCAAGGCATCTTGATAGAAATTGTCCTGTTGGGCAGACCCTTCATGGGTTCATTAAGGGCAGGTCATGCTTAACTAATCTTTTGGAATTTTATGCAGACATTATGAACATGGGGGATCCAGTAGATGTGGTGTATCTAGATTTCCAAATGGCATTCAACAAGGTTCCACACAAAAGGCTGCTGCATACGATAACAATGCAAAACGTATGGGCAATGTGTTAGCATGGATAGAGGATTGGTTAATCAATGTGAAGCAAAGAGTGGGAATAAATTAGTGATTTTCTGGTTGGCAATTAATGACTAGCAATGTGCCTCAGGGAATAATGTTAACACCTCAATTTTTTACATTGAACGTAGAACATGGAACATTACAGCGCATTACAGCACCCTTCAGCCTTCAATGTTGCACCACCCTGTGAAACCAATCTGAAACTAATCTAATTTACACTATTCCATTCTCATCCATGTGCCTATCCAATGACCACTTAAATGCCCTTAAAGTTGGCGAATCTACGACTGTTGCAGGCAGTGCATTCCATGCTCCCACTACTCTCTGAGTAAAGAAACTTCCTCTGACATCTGACCTAAATCTATCACCCCTCAATTTAAAGCTATGTCCCCTTATGCTAGCCATCACAATCCCAGGAAAGAGACTCTCACTGTCTATCCAATCTAACCCTCTCATTATCTTATATGCCTCAATTAAGTCACCTCTCAACCTTCTCTCTAATGAAAACAATCTCAAGTCCCTCAGGTTTTCCAAAGCTTCCAAATCCTTCCCATAATGCAGTGACCAGAAGTATATGCAATACTCCAAGTGCAGCCGCACCAGAGTTTTGTACAGCTGCAGCATGGCCTCATGGTTCTGAAACCTAATCCCTCTACCAATAAAAGCTAACAAACCATATGCCTTCTTAACAACCCTATCAACCTGGGTGGCAACTTTGAGGGATCTATGTACATGGACACTGAGATCTCTCTGCTCATCAACACTACCAAGAATCTTATCATTAGCCCAGTACTCTGCATTCCTGTTACTCCTTCCAAAGTAAAAGTAAATCACCTCACACTTGTCTGCATTAAATTCCATTTGCCACCTCTCAGCCCAGCTCTGCAACTTATCTATGCCCCTTTGTAACCTACAACATCCTTCCGCACTATCCACAACCATACCAATCTTAGTGTCATCCGCAAATTTACTAACCTATCCTTCTATGCCCTCATCCATGTCAGTTATAAAAATGACAAACAGCAGTGACCCAAAACAGCTCCTTGTGTACACCACTAGTAATTGAACTCCAGGATGAACATTTCTCATCAACCACCACCCTCTGACTTCTTTCAGCGAGCCAATTTCTGATCCAAACCACTAAATCACCCTCATTCCCATATTTTGTGCAATAGCCTACCGTGGGGAACCTTATCAAACACCCGACAGAAATCCATATACACCACATCAACCACTTTACCCTCATCCACCTGCTTGGTCACCTTCTCAAAGAACTCAACAAGGTTTAAGATGCACGACCTACCCTTCACAAAACCATGCTGACTATCCCTAATCAACTTATTCCTATCAAGAAGATTATAAATCCTATCTCTTATAACCTTTTCCAACACTTTACCAACAACTGAGTAAGGCTCACTAAATCACCAGGGTTGTCTCTACTCTCCTTCATGAACAAGGGAACAGCATTTGCTATCCTCCAGTCTTCTAGCACTATTCCTAAAGACAATGACGACATAAAGATCAAAGCCAAAGGCTCTACAATCTCCTCCCTGGCTTCCCAGAGAATCCAAGAATAAATCCCATCCAGCTCAGGGGTGTTATCTATTTTTTACACTTTACAGAATTTCTAACATCTCCTCCTTGTGAACCTCAATCCCATCTAGTCTAGTAGCCTGTTCCTCAGTATTCTCTTCGACAACATTATCTTTTTCCAGTGTGAATACTGATGAAAAATATTCATATAGCGCTTCCCTTATCTCCTCTCACTCCAGGCAACTTCCCACTACTGTCCTTAATTTGCCCTAATTTTACTCGAGTCATTGTTTTATCCCTTTTATACGTATAGATGATTTGGAGTTGGGAACCATGTGTAGTGCATCAAAGTTTGCAGATGACACTAAGATGAACAGTCGAGCAAAATGTGCAGAGCACTGTGAAACTTTGCAAAGGAACACAGATAGTTTAAGTGAGTGGGCAAAGGTCTGGCAGATGGAGTACAACGTTAATAAATGTGAAGTCATCCATTTCGTAGGAATAAGAGTAAAAAGGATTATTACTTTATTGGTAAGAAATTGCAGCATGCTGCCTTGCAGAGGGACCTGGATGTCCTTGTGGATGAATCACAGAAGGTTGGTCTGCAGGTACAACAGGTAATTAGGAAAGCAAATGGAATTTTGTCCTTCATTGCTAAAGAGATTGAGTTGAAAAGCAGGGAGGATATGTTGCAGTTGTACAAGGTCCTGGTGAGGCCACTCCTGGAGTACAGCATGTAGTTTTGGTCTCCTTACTTGAGAAAGGACGTACTGGCACTAGAGGGGGTGCGGAGGAGGTTCACTGGGTTGATTCTGGAGTTGAGGGGGTTGGTTTATGAGGAGACACTGAGTAGACAGGGATTATATTCACTGGAATTTAGAAGAATTATTGGGGGGGGGGAATATTATAGAAACATGTAAAATGATGAAGGGAATTAATAAGATAGATGTCAAAAGGATGTTTCCACTGGCAGGTGAAAGTAGGACAAGACGGCACAGCCTCAAAATTAGGGGGAAGCAGCTTTAGGACTGAACTGAGAAGGAACTTCTTCACCCAGCGGGATGTGAATCTATGGAATTCCCTGCCCAGTGAAGTGGTTGACACTACTTCAGTAAATGTTTTTAAAGCTAAGATAAATTTTTTTGAACAACGAAGGAATTAAGGGATACAGGGAGTGAGTGGGTGAGTGGAGCTGAGGCCATGAGAAGATCAGCTACAACCTTATTGAATGGCAGAGCAGGCTCGAAGGGCCAGACGGCCAACTCCTACTCCTTGTTCTTAGGTTCTTATGTTCTCTGCTTATGATCAGGCTCCAATCCTACTCCCCTCCTTCTCAACCATCGCCAATGCCCCAACACTCAGCACCTTCTGGAGCTCTTTAGTATCATTTCAATTAATCTGACATTAGCCTCAGCCGTAAGATCAGAATCAATGGATCTGAGCCAAACAACATAGGTTGAATTCACAACTTAGGATAACCGGTTAATGTATGACCAAGGGGTCACTATATCACATTGTTCTCACCATTTAAGGATGATTAAAACTGTGTAGACATTTAAGCCTCCACCTGAAACCACTGCATCACAGATTCTAGTCTTCAGCCAATTTGCTTCAAGTTCAGACAAAACAGCTGAATTCCAGAGGTGAGGCTGGAGTGACTGCCTTTGACATCAAGGCTTCATTCGACCAACCATGTCATCAAGAGGGCCAAATTAAACTGGAATCAATGGGTATTGGGGTGAAGTCTCTGTTGGTTAGAGTTATACTTGGCACATAAGAAGATGGATATAGGTTTGCTCACTGAGCTAGAAGGTTTGCTTTCAGATGTTTCATCACCATACTAGGTAACATCATTAGTGAGCCTCCAGATGAACCACTGGTGGGATGGCCCACTTTCTATTCATGTGTTTAGGTTTCCTTGGGTCGGTGATGTCATTTCTTGTGGTGACCTCGTTTCCTGTAGTGATGTCACTTCCTGTTCTTTTTCTCAGGGGGTGGTAAATGGGACCCAGTTAGATCCCATTTATCACTCCCGAGTAAAAGAATAGGAAGTGACATCACCATAGGAAATGACATCACCGACCCAAGGAAATCTAAACGCAAATAGAATGTAGGCCCTGCCACCAGTGCTTCATCTGGAGACTCACTGATGATATGACCTAGTATGGTGACAAAATGTCTGAAAACAAACCTTGCAGCTCAACCAGCTAACCTATATCTAGAACCTCAACCTGAGCTACAAATCTTCTCAAAACTCACTAACATAGGAAGACAGTTATGGTTGTTGGAGGTCAATCATCTAAGGCATCTCTGCAGGTGTTCCTCAGGATAGTGTACTAGGCCCAACAATCTTCAGCTGCTTCATCATTGATCTTCCCTCCATCATAAGATCAGAAGAGAAAATGTTCTTTGATGGTCAGTAATGTTCAACACCATTTTAACTTCTCAAGTGATACTGAAGCAATCCATACCCAAATGCAACATGATCTGGACAATATCCAAACTGGAGCTGAGAAATGGCAAGTAACGTTCACACCACATAGATCTCAGGCAATGATCACTCCAACATGAGAGAACCTGACCAGTGTAACTTGACATTCAATGGCATTACCATCACTGAATCCTCCACTATCAACATCCAGATGGGGTTACCAATGACCAGAAACTGAAATGGACCAGTTATATAAACACAATGACTACAAGAGCAGGTCAGAGGTGAGGAATCCAACTGCGAGTAACTCACCTCCTAACTCCCCAAAGCCTGTCCACCATCTACAAGGCACAAATCAGGAGTGTGATGGAATACACCCCACCTGCCTGGATGGGGGCAGCTCCAACAACACTCAAGAAGCTTGACACCATCTAGGTCAAAGCACCTGTTTAATTGGCACCAAATTCATAAGCATCCACTCTGTCTACCACTGACGCTCAGTAGCAGCTGTGTGTACTATCTACAAGAAGCTCTGCAGAAATTCACCAAAGATTCTTAGACAGCTCCTTCCAAACCCATGACCACTTCTGTCTAGAAGGACAAGGGCAGCAGATACATGGGAACACCAATCCCTCCAAGTTCCCCTCCAACTATTCAACACCTTTCCTTGGGAGTATATCACTATTCTTTCAGTGCTGCTGTGTCAAAATCCTGGAATTCCCTCCCTGACAGCATTGTGAGTTTACCTACACCACATGGACTGCAATGTTTTAAGAAGGCAGCTCATCGCCATCTTCTCAAGGGGCAACTACAAATGGACAATAAATGCTGGACCTACCACTGATGGTCATTTGTCAAGAATGCATTAGAAATTGCAGTTCCAATGTTACCTTTCAGCAAAGAGCATGGAGCTCTCTCGACAGACTGGTCAACGTCTTCCCCTCAGGAAAAACACCTGCATTAATCATTCATTTTCCTACTCTTACTTCGATGTTTTTTTTACTCACTCACAGGATGAGGGGGTCGCTGATTCAACCAGTATTTATTTCTCATCCCAGAGGGCATGTACAAGTCAACCATATTGCTACGGGTCAGAAGTCACATGTAGGCCAGACCAGGTAAGGATGGCAATTTCCTTCCCTTAAGGACATGAGTGAACCAGATAGTTTCTTCCTCCCCCTCCCCCCCCCCCCCTCCCCGACAGTCAACTGTGGTTTCATGGTCATCATTAAACGCTTAATTCCAGATAGGTTTAATTGAATTCAAATTACACTTCAACCCCAGGGCCTCAATGTGGACCTCACCAGTTTCCTCATTTCCCCTCCCCCCCACCTTACCCCAGTTCCAACCTCCCAGCTCAGCACCATCCTCATGACCTGTCCAACCTGTCAATCTTCCTTCCCACCTATCCACTCCACCCTCCTTTCTGACCTATCACCTTCATCCC
Source organism: Chiloscyllium punctatum (assembly GCF_047496795.1). Taxonomy (NCBI): domain Eukaryota; kingdom Metazoa; phylum Chordata; class Chondrichthyes; order Orectolobiformes; family Hemiscylliidae; genus Chiloscyllium; species Chiloscyllium punctatum. Next base: position 109,463,070 of record NC_092751.1, read on the forward strand.
ACCTCCATCCACCTATTGCACTCTTAGCTACCTTCTCCCCAGCCCCACCCCTTCCCATTTATCTCTCCACCCTGGAGGCCCCAAGCCTCATTCCTGATGAAGGGCTTCTGCCTGAAATGTTGATTTTTCTGCTCCTTGGATGCTGCCTGACCTGCTGTGCTTTTCCAGCACCATTCTAATCATATCTGGATTAACAGTCCAACAATAAAACCACCAGTCTATTGCCTCCCCATCATGCTCAGGACAGCAGACCCAAAAGTAATCATTCAAATGTGGGGCACAAAGAATGTTGGATGTTATGTTAAATAAATACAAGCTGCCTCTTTTGTTAAATTTGGACAGCTTCTTTGATCAGTCCCAAGATGAATGAATCTATTCTGCATTGGTTTGAACCTACAACCTGTGTAATTATTAAAAGCTTGCATTGAAGTTGTTTTAATTCCTAGCATTAGAGCAAAATGACTTGAACAAGGAATGAAATTGAATGAAAGCAATAATTACAGCAATCAAATTACAGAGAGATACCCAGAAACAAAAAAAAATCCAATTTACATTGACATATACCTGACACATCTCCGGAATTAAAAACAAATCCATTTAGAACTTGACAGAACGAAAGGGATATCTAGCAAATGCAAGATGTCCAGAATGACATTTTGTGGCTGTATGAGATGGATTGCTTTGACTCTTTGCTGTAAAACGTACAGAGATTATACTTAAACAGCTGCTATTAGCTGGACACACCCCTAAAGCAAGGAGCCTATCTGAAGTACAGTTGTTTAATTCACTCCAAATATGATCCTCCTTCTCTTTTCCAGTTTTATATGCATCCACCAGTTTGAAGCAATCTTTATATGGAGGCATAGTCATAGAGACACAGCATGGAAACAGACCCTTTGGTCCAACTTGTTCATGCCAACCAGATACCCTAATGTAGTCTCGTCCTATTTGCCAGCACTTGGCCTGTATCCCTCCAAACCCTTCTGTTTATATACACATCCAGATGCCTTTTGAATGCTTTAATTGTAACAGCCTCCACCACTTCCTCTGGCAGCTCATTCCATACACACACCACCCTCTGCATGAAAACTCAGATCCCTTAGATCCCTTTTGTATCTTTCCCTCCTCACCCTGAACCTAGGCCCTCAAGTTCTGGACTCCCCCACCCCAGGGAAAACACCCTGTTTATTCACCCTATCCAGGCCCCTCATGATTTAATAAACCTCTATAAGGTCACCCCTCAGCCTCCGACACTCCAGGGAAAACAGCCCCAGCCTGTTCAGCCTCTCCCTGTAGCTCAAATCCTCCAATCCTGGCAATATCCTTGTAAATATTTTCTGAACCCTTTCAAGTTTCACAACATCCTTACAATAGGAAGGAGACCAAAATTGAATGCAATATTCCAACAGTGGCCTAACCAATGTCCTGTACAGCTGCAACATGACCTCCCAACTCCTGTACTCAATACTCTGACCAATAAAGGAAAGCATACCAAATGCCTTCTTTACTATCCTATCTACCTGCACTCCAAGGTCTCTTTGTTCAGCAACACTCCCTAGGACCTTACCTATAAGTGTATAAATCCTTCTCTGAGTTTTTCCAAAATGCAACACCTTGCATTTATCTACGTTCAACTCCATCTGCCATTCCTCAGCCCATTGGCCCATCTGATCAAGATCCTGTTGTAATCTGAGGTAACTTTCTTCGCTGTCCATTACACCTCCAATTTTGGTGCCATCTGCAAACTAACCTCCTATGTTCAGATCCAAATCATTTATATAAGTGAAGAGAAGTAGTGGACCCAGCACCAATCCTTGTGGAACATCGTTGGTCACAGGGCTTCAGTCTGAAAAAACACCCCTCCACCACCACCCTCTGTCTTCGTCCTTCGACCAGTTCTGTATCCAAATGGCTAATCCTCCCTGTATTCCATGAAATCTAACCTTGCTAACCAGTCTCCCATGGGTAAACTTGTTGAATGCCTTACTGAAGTCCATATAGATCGCATCCACCGCTCTGCCCTCATCAATCCTCTTTGTTACTTCTTCAAAAAACTCAATCAATTTTGTGAGACATGACTTCCCATGCACAAAGCCATGTTGACTATCCCTAATCAGTCCTTGCTTTTCCAAATACATGTAAATCTTGTCCATCAGGACTCCCTCCAGCAACTTGCTCACCACCGATGTCAGGCTCACCAGTCTATAGTTCCCTCACTTTTCATTACCACCCTTCTTAAATGGTGGCACCACATTAGCCAACCTCCAGTCTTCCAGCACCTCACCTGTGACTACTGATGATACAAATATCTCAGCAAGGGTCCCAGCAATCACTTCCTGAGCTTCCCACAGAGATCTAGGGCTTTCACTTTCCACTTTTCCCCTCCATATTTTCCATTTTCTCTTATCGTCATTAGGCAGAAGGTCTATTACATTATTAACTCGAGACAAGAAGCTGCAAAGATTCTGGTGAAATTCGAGTAGTAGAATACACATGGAATCATAAAAGATAGGAGCAGAAGGAGGCTATTCAGCCCCTTAAGCCTGTCCCACCATTTATTGCGATCATGGCCGATCATCCAACTCAGTTGACTAATCCTGCTCTCTCCCCATAATCTTTGATCCCATTTGCCCCAAGTGCTATATCTAGCCACCTGTTGAGAATATTCAATGTTTTGGCATCAACTTCTTCCTGTCGTAACGTATTCCACAGGCTCACCACTCTCTGTGGAATATGTCTCCTCAGCTCCATCCTAAATGGTCCACCCTGAATCCTTAGACTGTGACCCCTGTGATATTTTGCAAAGTCTAACAGCAGTGTGCAGGGTAAAGAGGCTTGTGAGGGCTCTGTGTAGATCACCCAGATCCTGATCATATCTGAAGTCCCACAACGGAACCCTATGGTGCAGGTTCATTATTGGAGACTTCACCAGGACAGTTTAGGAGTAAATTAGCAGCAGATGCTGCAATCTGTACTGAAGAAAAAAAACTGGCAATCACAGTGGGTCAGGCAGCATCCATGGAGAGAGAGCCAGCTAATGTTTCAAGTCTAGCTGAGTCTTCATCAGAGCTGACGTGAAGTGTGAGGGGACAATATTCCTGCAGTATTTGGTGGGGTGGGGGAGTGGGTGCTGGGGATTAAGGATGTTGATAGTTCAGATTAAGTGATTGGAATGTGAGAATTGCAGAACAATGGTTTGTCTCCTGGAAGGAACAGACAGTCCCACTGGGGTGGGTGGGGGGGGGGGGTGTGGGGGGGGGGGGTGGGGTGGGGGGAGGGGGTGGTGGGGATGTGGGGAGTGGGGAGAGAGAGGACACGGTGACAGAGAATGTAACAATAGAGCTAAAATTAAGGGAAGGAATGGGAGTGGGTTCACAATTTGAAGGCATTGAACTCAATATTAAGCCCAGAAGGCTGTAAAGTGCCCAATCTGAAGGTGAGGTGCTGTTCCTCCAGTTTGCGCTGGGATTCACGAGAGCACTGCAGCATGCTGAGGGACTGATATATGGGCATGTGAGCAGGATACTGTGTTAAAATAACTGGCTATGGGAAGGTCAGATTGTGCTTGTGCACAGATCTAGTCTAGATTCAAAATATTAGCTTGCTCACTCTCTCCATAGAGGATCTGGATTGGCATAGGCTTGAAGAGCCGAGGGGCCTGTTCATATGCTGTAATGTTTTTTGTTCTTTGTTCTAATGGGTGCTGCCTGACCCACTGTGTTCTCCAGCATTTGCTGCTTTCACCAAGACGTTATACAGCTGCTTTCACAAGGATTCCAGTGGCCAATACTATCTTATGTAAAGGCTGAGTAATTACTGACCATGTATCTCAGGACTTATTGTCCGAGTCTGTCTTGCCTGTATGGAACCTGGTCTGCCAGAAGCATGGACTGGAATTGCAAATTGTTCTGATCTCAGCTGACATGACTTTCAGAAAAGTCAGATCTCAGAAAGAAATCTGGCCTGATCGATTACATTTCACCTTCATTCATTTAATATAATGACCTTCCACTCAAGCATAAACACACAAGCCTTCAGATTTAGTTGTAACAATAAAACAGAAGCTTATTGAACAAATGAAAAGAAAATAAAAGAAAACTGAGTATAACATAGTTTGGAAGGTTTACAAACACCTGACAAAACAAAACTCCAGAGAAATTCCCTCCTTATCAGATCTGTAGATATGATGCAACAGCTTCTCCTCTATTCCATTCCTGTGGGCTGAGAAACATTTTCCTTGACCCTTGACACAACTGAGAACTTTCAGTTCCTCAGCCTTTGAATAACCTGCAGAGTTCTTCCTAAACACTCCTGGAGATTTCACAAACTACACTCTTCCTCTGATGTAACTTAGTTCCTCAATTGCTCTGAACGATCTCCTTTTCAAGTAGAAATTATCCTCGCTTCTGATTCCAGCCAGGTCTCCTTTGAACTTTCCAAAAGATTTTGAACTAAATTTAGAACTCCCAGACACATTGCTCATCTTAGGTTTTGTGAAGCTAATGGTGTCATGGTTCCTCTCTTCAATTCTAAAGGTCACAGTATAAACAAACTTCCATTAACACGCCAGGAGGCACATACTGGTTAGACTCCTGGTTTCAGAAAGACTGGCCTAGTTAGATTTTGTACTCCAAACTGTCCTCATTTGCTCTTCATCCCTCTGTCTCTTCACCAACGTAATGCCAATGCAGCATTTGTAGTTACCTGGAAGTTGTCATCCCTGTAACAAAAGTAAAAGGTGTAGAACTGGTTTAAAATCTAAACTCTATAAAAGAGGGTAAGATCCATAAATAACACACTTTTCAGCATAAACTAAGGACTGCAGCAGTTCTAGAAGGCAGCCCACCCCCCACCTTCTCAAGGGCAACTAGGGACAGGGCAATAAAAGCCAGTGACACCCACGTCTCATGAGTGAATTAAAAAAAAACAAAATATACTTCAAGGACTTTGCTACATTCTGCACAAAATTTGAAACGCCTTTGATGAAGCAGTGCTTGAAAGGATTCATTTCAAGCCTGGTATGAATCACAAATTGAATTATTTTTAATGTCGTTAAACAAAGACTGATGGAAAATGCTTTCTTGTCTCCAAATGGAACCATGTGACCCATAACGTCAGGCTGTCAGGATTTACTTGAGAATATCATGTAAAGGAAGAATCTCTAAATGTAGAACATATCATAACAGCATGGAAATGTCATCCTCAGACTTATTACTTAATCCTGGCATGGCTTCCATAACCATCTCACTACCCCGACTGAAGGTCACTGGCCTTGTATAACTGAAATGTACCTTTTCCAGTTATTCTCATGTTCGCAAGAACATTGATTGGTTTTTGACTGAGTTACACATCCAGGTGATCAAAGGAAATCATTTTTCGATTCATTCAAATCGTTTTGAATTCAGAAGGATTGAAGGGAATCAGCTGATTTCTTCTTGTAAGAAATAATAATTATTGGCAAGAAATTGTCTCCATGACCTTGTTGATATGTCACCAGGTAAGCAATCAGATTATTTGTAAAGACTGTAGTGTCCCTTATTATTGGGTGTTTGATGGGGTTGGTAGTGGCTTCCATTATTGTGAGTAACTAAACATGCAACTTTCAGTAATGGCAAATTAACAAGAGTGAATTCTTTATTGCAATTGAACTCACACCATCATATCCTCAAAGAACAGATTCAGACAATACAACAGCAATCTTTCCTACCTCAGCTGCTTAAACTGTAAGGTGTTGGCTGTAATGTTTGCAAAGTGTCGGAGGAAGAAACACACTGAAGACTACAATATCTGCAGAATCAAGGGGATTCCAACCACCCAATGAGATATAAAGAAAAAGGAAGAAGAGAAAGTGTTTGTGAGGGATCTACTCAACATTGGAATTTTCTCAGGGAAGTTCCAGCTTTTCATCTTTGCATGATTCCTCATATGATTGTGCACCTCCACTCAGTCACATCCAATATCACAGCTTCCTCACAAACACTCCACCAAGATCAGTACAATTAGGTACCTGTAAGTCCCATCTGTTTCTTCTGTAACGAAACTAAGAGGAATGATACGAGTAGCGCAAAGTGTTGGAACCCTGATCTCTCCCAACTACTTTCAGCAATAGGCTGAAATAAGCTACAGTATGTGGAATGGACTCTGAGAGGAGAAATAGCCGTGCTTTCTAATCCACTCATACAGAGAAAGCAGACATTCGTCCTTTGAAAATCTCTAAGTTAAACTGCTCAGCCTGGACTTAGTGGGCTGAATGGTCACCTTCTGCCCTGGAACAATCCTGTGATTGTCTCACCTTGCATTTGAATAGCTTGCATGATATAAAGAGAAAGTGGCAAAATTGCACAGTGTGAACATTTCACACCTGACATTTGGGTACAACTCCAAATAAGGCAACAAGAATAGAAGTGATCCCTTTTTTAATTTGATATGTACTGGCTGGAAAAAGCTTGAAGTTCTACAAATTTATTTCTGAATCTGCTCAGGCAGTAGCAGTGACAAAGCTTGTGTAGCTCACCTCACGTTAATGGCTACTGCAAAGAACCCGAAGAACTGTGGTGTGGTTGCTAGACATCAAAAGAAACAAAATCGGAAATTGCTGGAAAAATTCAGCATGTCCAGCATCTATGGAAAGAAAGCAAGGTTAATGTTTCGGGTCCAGTGACCCTTCTTCATAACTAGTTTTGAATTTTGTTTCATGCTAGACATGGAATCTACCATTTGTGCTTCCAGAAGACTCTTACCTTGATCATGTCCCTACATTCTGAAGACGGTACAAAATGACTACGAACAGGACTGGGACACACAGTCCCCATTGAGCGTGCTCAGGATTTAAAGGAAAGCTGAAGCAAAGGAATAGAATTGCTGTGAAGGTCACATGAAGATAAAGCTTCCTGGTCTAACATTCAAACCGTGAATTATCATCTCAGGAAATACCACTGTTTTAATGAGTATTTGGGCAAAATATGAATGATTTTACTGGTGTTTGGACAGTGATGGTTTCCCAAGGCAAACTGAAGTTACAGGTCAGTGTGCCACTTAAGAGAAGTGACAGGTTGTTAATGGACCCGTTTAATAGCCAGTCCTCCCCCTGGGGCTTGCAAGCAGATGGATATTAAGTGCTTTCCTCTGGATGGTAGAATTGATGCCCTGCTAATGCCCTGTAGTATTGTCGGAAAGGATAAACTCTCCATATGCCTGTATAGTTAGATTGGATAGGAAGAAAAGGATGAGGGATCAAGGTTAATAGATATTTAAATAGGTTAGGCATATGGTTAAATATCACAGCAGATACTCAGCCCGGTCCTTACAATCTCAGGCATTCTTTGTTTTCAAACAAACTAAAACAGAAAGTTCTGATGAAGGGTCACTAGACTCAAAACGTTAACTGTCCTTTCTTCCCACAGAGGGTGCCAGACCTGCTGAGTTTCTCCAGCAATCTCTGGTTTTGTTTTACATCTCCAGTAATCAAAGAATTTTGTTGATTCTGAGTTTTGACTTTGATGCAGGTATAATCATTCCAGGTTGACCCAATAACTACATGTTCCAGTTAAAGAATTGGTTAACTGTAATCACACTGATGGAGATTATTAAACCATCATTGTACAAGATAATGGATGTGAAAGGATTAACATCTAAGTAGAAACTCCACCCACTCATATGTATAACACAAGCTTTGGTGAGTGCTTCGGAAGTTTGAAATAATCTTGAGGACTCTTGGGGAGTTCTGGGCAGCTGTAGTTGGACCGAGTTATATCTGCTACTCCTCATGTTACCATCAGTATAACATAACCTGTATGTTGTTACTATGCTGTAATAAATTCTTTCTTGTGACCTAATTCTTCTGCTGATACATATTCATGGTCCATCCTTCATCACGAACCACTAGAAAGCCACAGGATTAGTAGAGGAAAGAGGAATGGTAGCAGTATTCTTACCAAGATCCCCAGACTGTATCATCCTCATCATAACAACTGATACATCTTATGGTTTTAAGAATTATTATCATTAAGAATCAGATTAAATGGAAGGACATCATCTGAGCCAGCCTGAAAATGATCAAACCATCCCAAAAACAATTCCCTTATGTTATGTAGACTTTGTGATTTACGTATATTTTAATGTCGTTTATGTTAAGTTCAGATTTTTCAATTTTGAATTCGTGACATATGGGTTTTTCTACATGACTGAATATTTAATTATTAACTTGTAGGTATTTCTGTCACCTAGACACATTTCTTTTAAAATAACTGGTGGGTGTAGCTTTTATGTTCGAAAGGTTTATAATCAAGCAAGGTAAACAATTGCGCATCAAGGTGTCTGTTAGAAAATTACTGGATTTTTCTTTTAAACTGAGGGGCAACACCCATTGCTTGAAAATAAAGGTTTTCTTTTAGTTTAGTTTGTGACAATACTGCCGTAAGTCCTTGGATGAAGATGGATAACGCAGTGCTCCTCAGTAAGGGAGAACATAGCAGAAAAACAGATTATCTCCAAGTATCTCAGAGTTATCCCTGTCGCTCAGAAGGGAAGGGGGGAGAGGAGCAGAGCATTACTCATTGGGGGCTCCATAGTTAGGGAGACAGATAGGAGGTTCTGTGGGAAAGAGAGAGACTCACGATTGGTGTGTTGCCTCCCTGGTGCCAGGGTTTGTGATGTCTCAGATTGTGTTTTTGGGATCCTTCAAGAGGAGGGGGAACAGCCCCAAGTCATGCTCCACATAGGCACCAACGACATAGGCAGGAAAAGAGATGGGGATTTAAGGCAGAAATTTGGGGAGCTAGAATAAGCAGAGTTGTTATCTCTGGTTGGTTACTCGCTCCCTGTGGTAGTGAGGTGAGGAATAGGGAGAGAGATCAGTTAAACATGTAGCTACAGGGATGGTGCAGGAGAGATGGTTCAGATACCTGGATAATTGGGGCTCTTTCTGGGGTAGGTGGGACCTCTACAAACAGGATGGTCTTCATCTGAACCGGTGGGGTACCAATATCCTGGCCTCTTCAGGATAGTTTAAATTAATTCAGCTGGGGAATGGAACCTGAATTGTAGCTCCAGGGTACTGAAGATTGAGAATAGTGAGGTCATAAATAAGGTTTCAAGGTCACAAGACTATACTGGTAGGCAGGAAGGTGGTTTGAAGTGTGTCTACTTCAACGCCAGGAGCATTCTGGAACAAGGTGGGTGAACTTGCAGCATGGGTTGGTACCTGGGACTTTGATGTTGAGTCCATTTCGGAGACATGGATAAACCAGGGACAGGAATGGTTGTTGCAGGTTCCACGGTTTAGATGTTTCAGTAAGAACAGGGAAGGTGGTAAAAGAGAGGGAGGTGTGGCATTGCTAGTCCAGGACAGTATTACGGTGGCAGAAAGGAGGTTTGATGTGGACTCATTTACTGAGGTACTATGGGCTGAGGTTAGAAACAGGAAAGGAGGTCACCCTGCTGGGAGTTTTCTTTCGGCCTCTGAAAAATTTCAGAGATGTAGAGGAAAGGATAGCAAAGATGATTCTGGATAGGACCAAGAGTAACAGGGTAGTTGTTATGGGGCTTTAACTTTTCAAATATTTACTGGAAATACTATAGTTCGAGTACTTCAGATGGGTCAGTTTTTGTCCAGTGTGTGCGGGAGGGTTTCCTGACACAGTATGTAGACAGGCCAACAAGGGGCAAGGCCACATTGGATTCGGTACTGGGTAATGAACCAGACTAAGTGTTAGATTTGGAGATATGTGAGCACTTTGGTGATAATGACCACAACTCGGTTATGTTTACTTTAGCGATGGAAAGGGATAGATATACACCACAGGGCAAGAGTTACAGTTGGGGGAAAGGCAATTATGATACAATTGGGCAAGATTTAGGATGCATAGGATGGGGAAGGAAACTGCAGAGGGTGGGCATAATAGAAATGTGGAGTTTGTTTAACGAACAGCTACTGTGTGTCCTTGATAAGTATGTACCTGTCAGGCAGAGAGGAAGTGGTTGAGGAGGGAGCCATGGTTTACTAAAGTATTTGAATCTTGTGTCAAGAGGAAGAAGGAGGATTATGTTAGGATTAGATGTGAAGGCTCAGTTAGCACGCCTGTGAGTTACACGTTAGCCAGAAAGGACCTAAAGAGAGAGTTAAGAAGAGCCAGGAGGGGTGATGAGAAGTCTTTGGCAGATAGGATCAAGGAAAACCCTAAAGCTTTCTATAGGTATATCAGGAATAAAAGAATGACTAGAGTAATGTTAGGGCCAGTTAAGGACAGTCGTGGGAAGTTGTGCATGGAATCCAAGGAGATAGGCGAGGCAAATATTATTCATCAGTATTCACACTGGAAAAAGACATTGTTGTCGAGGGGAATACTGAGATACTAGATGCGATTGAGGGTGATAAGGAGGAGGTGCTAGCAATTCTGGAAAGTGTGAAAATAGTTAAGTCCCCTGAGCCAGTTGGGAATTATCCTAGGATTCTCTTGGAAGCCAAGGAGGAGATTGCAGAGCCTTTAACTTTGATCTTTATGTCATCATTGTCTACAAGAATAGTGCCAGAAGACTGGAAGATAGCTAATGTTGTCCCCTTGTTCAAGAAGGGGAGTAGAGACAACCCTGGTGATTATAGACCATTGAGCCTTCCTTTGATTGTAGATAAAGTGTTGGAAAAGGTTATAAGAATCCCGACAGTGTGGAAACAGGCCCTTCAGCCCATCAAGTCCATACCGACGTTCCAAAAAACAACCCACCCAGACTTATTCCCCTACTCTATTACTGCATACTTACCCCTGACTAATGCACCTAACCTATGTGTCCCTGAACTCTATGGGCAATTTAGCATGGCCAATTCATCCAGACCTGCACATCTTTGGATTGAGAAATAGGATATAAAAGATAGGATTTATAATCATCGAGAGAGGAATAATTTGATTAGGGATAGACAACACGGTTTTATGAAGGATAGGTCGTGCCTCACAAACCTTACTGAGTTTTTTGAGAAGGTGACCAAACAGGTGGAAGAGGGTAAAGTGGTTGGTATGGTGTATATGGATTTCAGTAAGGCATTTGATAAGGTTCCCCAAGGTAGCCTATTGTACAAAATATGGGAATGAGGGTGATTTAGTGGTTTGGATCAGAAGTTAGCTAGCTGAAAGAAGACAGAAGGTGGTGGTTGATGGGAAATGTTCATCCTGGAGTTCAGTTGCTAGTGGGGTAACACAAGGATCTGTTTTGGGTCTACTGCTGTTTGTCATTTTTATAAATGACCTGGATGAGGGTGTAGAAGGGTGGGTTAGTCAATTTGAGGGTGACACTAAAGTCGGTGAAGTTATGGATAGTGCGGAAGGATGTTGTAGGTTACAGAGGGATGTAGATAAGCCACAGAGCTGGGCTGAGTGGTGGCAAATGGAGTTTAATGCAAAAAAGTGTGAGATGATTCACTTTAGAAGGAGTAACAGGAATACAGAGTACTGGGCTTATGGTAAGATTCTTAGTAGTGTGGATGAGCAGAGAGATCTCAGTGTCGATGTACACAGATCCCTGACAGTTGCCTCCCAGTTTGATAGGGTTGTTGAGGAGGCACACAGTGTGTTAGCTTTTATTGGGAGAGGGATTAAGTTTCAGAAACAAGAGGTCATGCTGCAGTTGTACCAAACTTGGGTGCAGCTACAGTCAGAGAATTGCGTACAGTCCTGGTCTCTGCATTATTGGAAGGATGTGGAAACATTTGAAAGAGTGCAGAGGAGATTTACCAGGATGTTGCCCGGTATGGAGGGAAGGTCATATGAGGAAAGGCTGAGGGACTTGAGGCTGGTTTCGTTAGAGAGAAGAAGATTGAGAGGTGACTTAACAGAGGCATACAAGGTATTCAGAGGGTTAGATAGTGTGGACAGGGAGAGCCTTTTTCCTCAGATGGTGATGGCGAGCATGAGGGGGCATAGCTTTAAATTGAGGGGTGATAGGCAAAGGACAGATGTCAGAGGGAGGCTCTTTACTCAGACAGTAGTAAGGGCATGGAATGCCTTGCCTATAACAGTAGTGGACTCACCAACTTTAAAGATATTTAAATGATAACTGGATAAACATATGGATGATAATAGAATAGTGTAGATTAGATGGGCTTCAGAACGGTTTCACAGGTCGGCGCAACATCGAAGGCCAAAGGGCCTGTACTGTGCTATAATATTCTATGTTAATTTTCTAAGGTGTTCTGTAATAGCTCCAGAGCAGAAGTGTTTGGATAAAACCCTGAAGAAGTGATTTGAAGCTGACCATATTTAAACACAGGTGTATGAAAGCTCCAGCGAAAATGCAATCAAATTTTCCTCACTTGGAGTTGAAGTCACAGTTAAATTAAGTCTATCGAAGTGTGAGAGAATAAAATCTTTTCTGGTGTGTGTCGTACACAAGGGGAGCTTTTTCCGTAATGTACAAAGGCGATTCTTGGTGTTAGTAAAGAAATGTTTTAGGATAATCAGGATTATATTTTAGAATATGTTTCAAAGTCTCTAAGCTTGTGTTTCATGTGAATAGTTTGGGTTTATTCTATTTTCCCTTCATTTATTTTGTGAAATAAACTTCTATTTTATTATTAGAACCAAATAAGTAACATTACTTATATATTTCCATGAGACACCAGCTCATTAAAATGAAAACAAAACAGACTGTGATATAACAAGCCAGGAGTAACAAGTTACTCCTTCTAAAGTGAATCATCTCACACTTTTTTGCATTAAACTCCATTTGCCACCACTCAGCCCAGCTCTGTGGCTTATCTACATCCCTCTGTAACCTACAACATCCTTCCACACTATCCATAACTTCAGAGTAGGATTCAACATGCGCAGTGATAACCTCCGCTGGAATTTGGCACAGTGTTGTGCAAATCCCTTGAACAATGGGCTCTGCTGATGTGAATCTGTTGGCACACCTCTATAATTATATATTTCATAAGGAAAACCAGTCTGACCTTTGAAAATGGACATAGCCATTGACAAGCCAGATTCCAGAAATCACACAATATCTCTTGATAATTCACTGGAAGCTACAAAAGAGACAAACCTGTGTGCTAAATCAAAAAGGAGACTTTCTCTATATACTCCCAATTGTCCTCAATATGACTGCATTGAAGTTCCTGGTCAGATGTAGTGGGTTCACGTTCTATAAATGGAGCTTTCTAATTGCAGACACAGAATCAGTGGCTCCTTGAACTTTTCTGAATTGCCATTTGATAGGAGATCCTGGACAAAATGTTTCAATAACTGCTCAGAAGGATTCTCGTGAAGATTTTGCCAATGGAGGGGAGAGTGAGAATACTCCAGGATCACTGCAAGTTACAGTCATAGAGTCACAGAGATGTTCAACATGAAACCGACCCTTCAGTCCAACTCGTCCATGCCTACCAGATATCCGAACCTAATCTAATCCCATTTGCCAGCTCTTGGCCCATGCCCCTTGAAACCGTCCTATTCATATATCCATCCAGATGCCTTTTTGATGCTGTAATTGCCTTCACCACTTCCTCTGGCAATTCATTCCATACACTCTGCGTGAAAATGTTGCCCAACCCTGGCAACATCCTTATAAATCTTTTCTGAACCTTTCAGGTTTCACAACATCCTTCCAATAAGAAGGAGACCAGAATTGCACACAATATTCCAAAAGTGGTCTAACTAATGTCCTGTACAGCCACAGCATGACCTCCCAACTTCAACACTCAATGCTCTGACCAATAAAGGAAAGCATACCAAACACCTTCTTCATTATCCTAACTACCTGTGACTCCACTTTCAAGGAACTATGAACCTGCATTCCAAAGTCTCTATGTTCAGCAACACTTCCTAGGATCTTACCATTAAGTGTATAAGTCCTGCTAAAATTTGCTTTTCCAAAATGTAGCACCTTGCATTTATCAGAATTAAACTCCAATAGCCACTTCTCAGCCCATTGGCCCATCTGGTCCAGATCCTGTTGTAATCTGAGGTAACCTTCTTCGCTGTCCACTACACCTCCAATTTTGGTGTCATCTGCAAACTTACTAGCTATACCTACCATGTTCACATCCAAATCATTTATATAAATGACGAAAGTAATGGACTCAACACCAATCCTTGTGGCATTCAACTGGTCACAAGCCTCCAGTCTGAAAAACAACCCTCCAGATCACCCTCTGTCTTCATTCTTCAAGTCAGTTCTGTATCCAAATGGCTAGCTCTCCCTGTATTCCATGAGATCTAACCTTGCTAACCAGTATCCCATGGGGAACCTTGTCAAACGCCTTACTGAAGTCCATATAGATTGCATCTACCGCTCTGCCCTCATCAATCCTCTTTGTTACTTCTTCAAAAAACTCAATTAAGTTTGTGAGACATGATTTCCCGCGCACACAGCCATGTTGACTATACCTAATCAGTCCTTGCCTTTCCAACTACATGTACATCCTGTCACTCAGGATTCTCTCCAACAACTTGCCCACTACCAACATCAGGCTCACTGCTCTACAGATCCCTGGCTTTTCCTTGCCAACTTTCTTATATGGTGGCACTACATTAGCCAACCTCCAGTCTTCTGGCACCTCACCTGTGTCTATCGATGATACAAATATCTCAGCAAGGTGCCCAGCAATCACTTGTCCAGCTTCCCATTGAGTTGTAGGGTACACCTGATCAAGTCCTGGTGATTTATCCATGTTTATGCATTTCAAGGCATCCAGCACTTCCTCTTCTATAACATGGATATGTCTCGAGAAGTCACCATCTATTTCCCTACATTTTATATCTTCCATGTCCTTTTCTACAGTAAATACTGATGCAAAATACTTGTTTAGTATCTCCCCCATCTCCTGCAGCTCTGCACAAAGGCCGCCTTGCTGATCTTTGAGAGACCCTATTCTCTCCCTAGTTACCCTTTTGTCCTTACTGTTTTTGTAAAAACCCTTCGGATTGTCCTTAACTCTATTTAGCAAAGCTATCTCATGTCCCCTTTTTGCCCTCCTGATTACCCTCTTAAGTATACTCCTGTTGCCTTCATACTCTTCTAATGTTTCTCTCAATCTCTGCTGTCTATACCTGACATATGCTTCCTTCTATTTCTTAATCAAAATCTCAATTTCTCTAGTCATGCAACATACCCACAAACATGAACCCTTCTCCCCTGCACCAACTCCTCAGCCACACATTCATCTGCTCTATCCTCCTATTACTACCCTCACTACCTCATAGCATTGGGAGCAATCCAGATATTACTACCCTCAAGGACCCGCTTTTTAAATTTCCTATATTTTCCCTTCAGAAACTCATCCTTTTCCCTTCCTACCAGCCTTCCCTTCACCCGAACAGGACTATGTTGTCTCTGGGCTCTGGTTATCTAATTTTTGAAGGCTATCCATTTTCCAGCCGTCCCTTTAACAGCAAGCATCTGCCCCCAATCAGCTTTTGAAAGTTCTTGCCTTGCTCCAATTTAGAACTTCAACTTTTAAATCCAGTCTGTCCTTTTCCATCACTATTTTAAAACTGATAGAATTGTGGTCGCTGTCCCCAAAGTGCTCCCCCACTGACACCTCAGTCACCTGCCCTGCCTTATTTCCCAAGAGTTGGTCAAGTTTTTCACCTTCTCTCACAGGTACATCCACACGCTGAATCAGAAAATTTTCTTGTACACACTTAATAAATTCCTCTCCATTTAAACTCTTAACACAATGGCAGTCCCAGTCTATGTTGGGAAAGTTAAAATCCCCTACCATAACCACCCTATTATTCTTACTGACATCTCCTTACAAATTTGTTTCTCAACTTCCCGTTGACTATTAGGGGATCTATAATACAATCCCAATAAGGTGATTATCCCTTTCTTATTTCTCAGTTACACCCAAATAACTTCCCTGCATGGATTCCCAGGAATATCCTCCCTCAGTACAGCTGGAATGCTATCCCACCAAGAATGCCATTCCCCCTCCTCTCTTGCCTCCCTTTCTAACCTTCCTGTAGCATTTGTATCCTGGAATATTAAGCTGCCAGTCCTGCCCATCCCTGAGCCATGTTTCCGTAATTGCTATGATATCCCAGTCCCATGTTCCTAACCATGCCCTGAGTTCATCTGCCTTCCCTGTTAGGCCCCTTGCATTGAAATAAATGCAGTTTAATTCAGCAATCCTACCTTTTTCTCTGCTTTATCCCTGCCTGCCCTGACTGTTTGATTTGCTCCCTTCCCCACCTGTACCAGTCTCAGATTGATGTATTTTGTCAGTAACTCCCTTGGTCCCACCCCTCACCCCCTCCACCTCCCATCCCACCATACTCGTTTAAATCCTCCTGAGCAGCTCTAACAAATCTCCCTGCCCCAATATATTAGCCCCCTTCCAATTTAGGTGCAATCTCCCCTCTTACAGGTCACTTCTACCCTAGAAGTGATTCCAATGATCCACAAACATGAACCCTTCTCCCCTGCACCAACTCCTCAGCCACACATTCATCTGCTCTATCCTCCTATTACTACCCTCACTACCTCATAGCATTGGAAGCAATCCAGATATTACTACCCTCAAGGACCCACTTTTTAAATTCCTGCTTAATTTTCTATATTCTTCCTTCAGAAACTCACCCTTTTCCCTTCGTATGCTGTTAGTTCCAATGTGTACAATGACATCCTGCTGATCCCTCTCCCCTTTGAGAACATTCCACACCCTCACTGAGATATCCTTGATCCTGGCACCAGGGAGGCAACACATCATTCTGATTTTTCACTGATATCCACAGAAACATCTGTCTGTGCCTCTGACTAGAGAATCCCCATCACAATCAACCGCTTGGAACCCAACATACTTCTCATTACATTAGAGCTTCTCTTGATACCAGAAACTTGGCTGTTCATGCTACATTCCCCTGAGAGTCAATCACCCCCTACATTTTCCAAAACAGCAGATTTATTTGAGATGGGGATAGCCACAGAAGAGTCCTGCACTACCTGCCTACCCCTCCCACCTTTCTGGAGTTAACATATCTACTAGACTCTATTTGCAGCTTTTTTCCCTTCCTACAACTGCCATCCATCACACCCCTAATGTCTTGTAAATTCCTTATGGTCTCTAACTGCCGCTCCAACCAAACCATGCGATACAATAGCATTTGCAACCAAAGACACTTCCTGCAGACATAATCATCAGGAACATGGAAAATCTCTATAAACTCCTTCATCCGACAGGAAGAGCATATCACTCTCCTAAAGGCCATCTTTGCTCCTTCACAATCTACAAACCCAGAAAATCACACTGTCTTTTCGCTCTAAAAAAACATTACTCCAGGCAAATTAGTATTTATATTTTTAAAATTTAATCAAGAGACAGACTTCAATAAAACATATAATCAAGAAAGAACCCACTCAACTCACTCCTTTCTGTTTGTAAGGGTGGACAATGGAAGATCTTTGAGTCCGTGTGTGTGGCTCCCTACTGTGAAATGGATTCTTTGGCTGCTGTGATCTCCAATTTTGGAGATGGCAGTTACCCTATGATAACGATATCAGATGTCATTAAGATAGAAAGTGGCTCAATCTTAGAAATATTAGAACAATGATCATGAGGTGTCCAAGGACATATTTCACCATTCTCTGTTTGCTAATGGCGATATAAAACATCGAACATTACAGCACAGTACATGCCCTTCGGCCCTCAATGTTGTGCCAACCTGTGAAACCAATCTGAAGCCCATCAAACCTACACTCTTCCATTCTCATCCATGTGCCTATCAAATAACCATTTAAATGTTCTTAAAGTTAGCGAGGCTACTGCTGTTGCATGCAGGGTGTTCCAAGCCCTATGTACCTGAGTTGGGCGAACAATGTACCGTGATGTTCTTCTCTGATGCTCAAAGCAATAGCATTATGGGAAAACTGAAGCAATGTGCTAGTCTTCTTCAGGAAAGTCCTACGTCAAGCTCAGTGTTTCGTTTCATTATCAGATCATTTTAAAAAGGGTGAAGTTCACTCATCTCAGCAATGCAGTCTTCTGGGCTGTCTGATTGCTGATGAAATGCACACAAATACTGCAGAAGCATATAACCAACAGCAAGCTTCAGATACCAGTCTGGGAAGCAAAGATCTGAGGAAGAGTCACTTGACCCAAAACATTAACTCTGTTTCTCTTCACAGACGCTGCCAGACTTGCTGACCTTTTCCAGCAATTTGTGTGTGTGTGTGTATACATGTGAGCGAGAGAGAGAGAGAGAGAAAGCATGGAGTTACTTTGACAAAAAGCATCCATGGACATGCCTGAGTAATGAGATTTTTTTGCTGTTGTCACCCTCCTGCGATTCCATATTGTTTCCATAAGTTTGTCTAAGTATAAGTCTAATTTACTGCTGTCACATGTACTGAGATACAATGAAAAGTGTTATTTGTGTCTTACACAGGCAGACAGTACCATACAAAGTGCATCAGGGAGGCAGAACAGTTTGCAGAATGTAGTGTTACAGCCATAGAGAAGGTGCAGAGAGAGAGATCAGAATTAACATTCGAGAAGCCCATACAAAAGTCTGATAACAGCGTGAAGAAGCTGTTCTTGAATCTGTTCATACGTGTATTCAAACTTTTATATATCTGAGGGCATTTCACACTCAGGAATAAGAGAAACAGTCTCTGAGCCAGAAAGGGAGGGACAAGAACAGACCAGAGTTGCAGTTGTCTCTTAAGTGGTAGAACCTTTGCTGTCCCATCAAGCTTCACTTCTTTAAGTGCTAGACTATTCCCATTGGGGTTCTTAACTTCTGAGTCCATTGCTGTTGTCACATCAGGAAGTCCCACCACTGCTGTTCCTCTCAGCCAGTTGTAATCTGTTGGTTATGACATCCAAATTGATATATATGAGGGCTCTGGGACACTAGGGCTACTTTGTAATAATGCCACAGAACTGATCTCCACTGAGTTTAAATAGTATAGTGTGAGTAGAGTTAGTTAGATAGATAGAAGATGGCAAATGGATATGCTAGGGACCCAGGTTCGATTTCACCATCTGGCAAACATCTGTACAGATTTTGCACATTCTCCTCTTGCATCTGTGTGGGTTTCCTCCTGATACTCTGGTTTCCTCCCACAGTCCAAAGATGTGCAGGTTAGGTGAATTCGCCTTGGGAAATCGCCCATAGTGTTCAGGATGTGCAGGCTTAGTGGTTTAGCCATGGGAAATGCAGGGATAGGGTAGGGGGTTGGGTCTGGGTGGAATGGTCTTCGGAGGGTTGGTGTGGATTTGATGGGCTGAATGGCCTACTTCCACGCTGTAAGGATTCAATGATTCTATTCATTGTCTGTTAATAAGGTCACGGTCAGATTAGAGCCCAGTATATCTCAAAGAACCTTGGCTTAGTGCTCAGCATGTTATTCCCTGATCATCCATCAGGAAGCCCAGAAAAATGAGAAGAAAGTCATTATTTTACAAAACAATTATCCTTCAATATGGTAGGCACTGATTTCTTGGCAATGATTCTTGGCTCAGCTTGGCAACTTTATCAGTAGGTTAGAGAAGGACATGGTACAAGATGCCAGTAATTTAATAATGTGGCCTACATAAAGAGTTGGATTATATAAATGAGGATGTTCATTTCGGAACTGAAGTTCCTTTATTTGCAGCTCAGCATTGAGAAACATCCGCATGGCTTCAAATTCTCCAGGAACCACTGTCTGAGTTTCTGCCATTCACCCTCTGCTGGCACTGTTCACCATGATGAATTCTCCTACCCTGCATCTGTAACCATACAACCACCATTGTTTATGATGGAGACTTGAGCTACCTGAGTAACAGCCTGTGAACAACACACTTAGCACATTGGAAACCTGTCAGGAACTTTCAAAAATAATAGTTAGAAATGAACAGAAACAGTTTCTAAGTAACCAAGGATGATATGATAACAGTGCAGCAGTGTCATAGTGAGACTCTCCATACAATCACTATTGATGGAGTTAATATTCCCTTTCAGGACACACAGTGCATTGGCAAGATTATCCAGGAAAGGCTTTATGAATAGTCAGTGAGCATCATTCAGCCACCAAGCCACAAGCAAAGAGTATTTGTGGTTAGCTGACGACACATTGATATACAGAGGCTTAATTCGAGGCTAAGATCATTCAGCTTTCAAATCTGCACTCAACTTCATAAACAACAAACCAAATGGACAAGAGCAAGTTCAAACACAGGAGAATACAAGATTTTAATAAGCAAGCAACAGGACTCACTCAGCAATTATCACAGCACTTTATTTCAGGATTTTGAACTTTCTGCAATTTACTGAACACTAAGTGTGGCTGCTGTCTCTGTGAAAGAGCTCAGTCTAACCCACACGTTCCATGGCTCCTTAACTGAACCCCTTTAAATACCACCTCATTCTTGAGGGCCTCACCAAACATTTCACATGAGAAAGTTATAAATCGATATGGATGAATATTTACTGCTCAGAGTTGACCACGATCAGAGAGTTCATGAAAAATGATGAGAGATAGAGATATAGAAAGAGAGATTAAAAGAGAGAGATAGAGTGAGAAAGACTGATAGGGAGAATGTGTAAATATGATTGAGGGGAACAAACAGGAAGGTATTAACATTAATATTTAAAGTGTAATAGGAACAGATTGTGATAACCTGAAAGAAATTGAGCTGCAATTGGTGTACAAGAAGCAAACATTGCTGAGTATCTGATGAAAAGTGTAAACTGAAATGCATAATAAGCCACAATCACAGATGCATTCAAATAAACATTTCAGCTGTTCCCAGAATATTACTGATCAAACCCTTAAGGACTCCTTTACTATTGTATTTGGAAGTTCTAACATCAAAGACCTTCTGGAAAAATCTCACAGACAACTTCCCACAATTTTGGCTCCACTTTAAATTATTCAGCTCCACAACAACTGGTGTTAGTGGGCTGTCTAACAGAGTTTTGAGTTAATTGACTTTGAGTTTTAAAATCAAAACTTTTGACTGTTGAATAGTTTAAATTTCTAATGAAGACAAACCCAATGTTTGCCAATTATAAATGGCTGTCACCTCTCGTTTTTGTGACTGTCACTGTCCTAACTCTGACCTTATTAGTCCACATGGAACCTTTTGAACCAACATTATGTGAAGTGTTCTGGCAATACCTCGAGTCCAACATTTTACTTAACCAACCAATACACTTTCAATCTTCCCCCAAATCAAAGACAATCTTTAAGGTATTAATGTGAACTCGGTTATTATGACAACAATGGGAGAGTGAGAAAGCTGAAGACAGATTGGAATGAGTATTGCGGTATAGCCTGGGTGTGGGGACTATGTTTGCAGGGCAGGTTCTGGGACCGTGTTTAATGACACCATTAATTTAACCCTCAAATTATCTAATGGCTTCTGAAAAATCAAGGTCTCCATATTCTGCCCCCATCTGACAGGTCAGTGTGAGAAAGTACAGGGTTAGAGAGACCAGGTCAGGCCCTCCAAAGATGAACTATTCTTGAGACTCCAGGAAGAAACTTTTAATGAATAATTCATTTATTTCAGTGTCCTTAAAATAGAACAGAAGATTGCAATGTGTCAGTACCTGAAGCAGCAGCTCGCTAACTTACATCTCAGCATTGTTCAGTGGGCGTTTAGCAATATTATATTTGAAAAGACCCATTGAGCTGATAGCATTAAGAGAATCTGCACTGTGTCACTTCAAATAATATTGTCGCTTGGATCACATTTGATACCCAACTTCATATAAATTTTATTTTAGAAACCAAAAGATTTTGTAACTGAAAGCAAGAGCAAGATGGAGAGAGAGAGAGAGAGAGAGAGATCAAGACCCAGCTCTTGAATGGGAAAGTAACATGTTTAAAGTGCAGCAAAATGTAGCAGACTCTTTTGATTATATTATGCTGGGCAGCAAGAACTTTGACAGGTATTGATGCTTCAGGCTAATTAGTAAATAAACATTATTTTGAACTGTACAATAGTTACTTTACTGAATTTAGTTCAGTGAATTCAAAGGAGATGTATTGGGCATTCAATGCAAATTCCAAAGTGCCAGTACAAAATAAAGGTGTAGTGGAATTATCCATTCTTGCTGGTGATGAGTTTGGAGGCCGGAAGGCCATTTAGTTCGATCAGGATGTGGTGACCTTGAACCATGTATTAAATCCTGGAACATCTCTGAGACAGGAGTTCCTCAGGGGAGTGTCCTAGACCCAACCATCATCAGCTGCTTCATCAATGACCTTCCCTCCGTTATAAGGTCAGAAGTGGGGATGTTTGCTGATGATTGCACAATGTTCAGTACCATTCACAACTTCTCAGTTACTGAAGCAATCCATATTCCAATGCAGCAAGATTAGAATACTATCCATCATTATAACGAGAAATATCAGACTCAAAACGTTCACTCTGTTTTCTCTCCACAGATGCTACCAGACATACTGATCTTCTCCAGCAACATCTGTGCTTGTCTCCAGATACTCAGCTTTGGGCTAAACTGCCAGATAATAGCCATCTCCAATAAGAAACAATTTAACTACCACCCCATGATATTCAATGGCATTACCATCACTAAATCCCTCACTATCAACAGCCTGATGTTGACCATTGACCAGAAATTCAACTGTCTCACTATATAAACACAGTGACCACAGGAGCAAGTTACTGGCTGGGAATCCCACAGCAAGCAACTCACCTCCAGACTCCCCAAAGCCTGTTCACCATCTACAAGGCACAAGTCAGGGGTGTAATGGCACACTCTTCACTTGCCTGGGTGAGTGCAGCTCCAACAGTATTCAGGAGGCTTGACAACATCCAGGACAAAGCAGCCTGCTTGATGGGTATTCATGAACATCCATTCCCTTCATCACTAATGTTCAGTAGCAGCAGTGTATTCTATCTAGAAGATGCACTGCAGAAATTCACCAAAGATTCTCAAACAGCACCTTCCAAAGCTGTGGTCTCTGCCACTGAGATAACCAAGAGCAGCAGACACGTGGGCTCACCATCAGCTGTACAATTTCCTTTCAAAATGTTTTTTTTCAGCAACATGATTCCAGATCCTGGCAAATCCCTGAGTGAATAAAAAGCAATCATGCTCCTCATCTTTCATGTCAATAATTTTAAATCTATGATTGCTGGTTAACCAAGTTGGCAAGGGGAGAAGTTGTTCTCAATCAAAACTAGTTCTGATCGAACTCTTAACGTTCTCCATGAAAAAACACTTATCAAGAGCAGAGTCCCTTAGCCCTGGGAGCACCTTTGTAAAACTCTCCTAGAACCTCAGCCCTGCACCAATGGGTGACATGGACTTACTTTAGGTTTACATTCTGACAGTCCCAGCACGGTTCAGTGCAGGAGGTACTGTTGCACTAATCAGACATTAAATTGCTGTCTTGATCTAAAAGATGCCCTGGCAGTCTTTATAAGTTCTGGTCACCCTACTATAGGAAGGATATTATTAAACAGGTTCAGAGAAGATTTACCAGGATGTTGCTGAGAATGAAGGGTTTGAGTTATGGGAGGGGCTGGATAGGCTGAGAGTTTTCTCACTTGACTGTAGGAGGTTGAGGGGTGACCTTACAGAAATTTATAAAATCATGAGGGGCATAGATAAGGTGAATTGCAGATGTTTTTTTTTCCTGAGAGTGACGGATTTCAAGACTAGGGGCATATTCTTAAGATGAGAGGAGAAAGATTTAAAAAGACATGAGGGGCAACAGAGAGCAGTTCATATATGGAATGAACCTCCAGAGGAAAGAGTGGATGAGTCCAGTTACAACACTTAACAGATAATTAGATATCTATGTAAATAATAAATGTTTGGAGGGACATGGGTGTAGTGCAGGGAGGTGAGATTAGCTAGGAAACTTAGTCAGCATGGACAAATTGGACCGAAGGGTCTGTTCCCATGCTGTATGATTCTATGAGCCTGTGACTCTAAGAGGGACAGAATGTCTCACATCGAAGGGCTCTGTTCAGTCACCCCAGCTACCTCCAGCTCATCCTTTCAGTGGATCACCTTGGAAAACAAGTTCTGAGGCTCACTGAGCAGTGAGGTGTGTGGGTGTGGAACTGGAGCCAGCGAGTGCTCTAGGCTGAGGGAGGACAGCCAGTTCCTGAACTTGAACAGTATCAGCGGACATCATTCCTCTAGCCACCTCTGGTGGGGTGAGGGGGGCAGGGGTTGGTTGGGGAGGGGAGGTTGGTGTTGGTGGGGGTGGGGTTTGTTCATGGCAATCAAACAGTTTCACTAAAACGGTTATGGAGCCCAGATTTTTTAGTTAAATTCAACTATCAGCAAAAAGAAAAGCATTTCGATAGCACATGGGCTGAATGCTTACTTTCAGTTTACAACATCAGCATGAGGCACGTGCAAATCTCCCTGGGGTGTTTTGGCAGTAGGTGCTCCCCATTCCCACACTGACAGATGTGGGACTGCAAACACAAAGCCTCAGCCATCTCTCAATTACACAGTAGCATGGGTGTGAGTACTGCCTCACACTCTGATTAATCAAAACAGGGACGAAAGAGGGGAGACCAGTACCCCCATTACTCCAAACCTCAGTCACACAGGGTCAGAATGGGTTTGGTGTGACCCCCCAGTCTGCAGAGTGAGGAGAGACAGAGATTGAGGACCTCTACAAACTGGCCCTATCCAACAGACAGCATGTATATGGTCCCTATGAGGGGAAGGATAAAGGCCGTTGGAAGAACACCACTCCCTGCAAGTTCCCTCTAAGCTCCTCACCATCCTGACTTGGAAATGTATCGCCGTTCCTTCCCTGTCACTGGGTACAATTCCTGGAATTCCCTCTCTAAGGGCATTGTGGGTCTACCTCCAGCACATGGACTGCAGTGGTTCAAGAAGGCAGCTCACCCCCACCTTCTCCAAGACAATGACAGATAGGTAATAGAAGCTGGCTTGGTGACCAATGCCCACATTCAATGATAAATAAGCAAAATACTGGATAATACAAAAAGTAAATCTTTGTTCATTTGCTTGTTGAATGTAAGCATTGTTGGCAAGTTTACAGCAATTAATTTGTGGTGGTATGGTGGCTCAGTGGTTAGCTCTGCTGCCTCACAGCACCAGGGTCCCAGGTTCGTTTCCAGCCTTGGGCAACTGTCTGTGTGGAGTTTGCACACAGTTTCCTCCCGCAGTCCAAAGATGGGCGGGTCAGGTGAAGGTGAATTGCCCATAGTGTTTGGTGAATTAGTCAGAGGGAAATGGGTCTGGGTGGGTTACTTTTCGGAGGGTCAGTGTGGACTGGTTGGGCCGAAGGGCCTGTTTCCACACTGTAGGGAATCTAATCTATAAAAAACAAGAGATTTGTAACAAGAAATACATAGGTAAAACATCAGAGTGGAAAAAGCAAATGAGTCTAAGGCTCCAGTATTCTCAATATAAACACACAGAGAGTTTAATGAAACGATTCAAATGATTTACTGCTGAAAATTCAACTTGAATTGTACTGCAGGGCAGCCAATGCTAAGATAAGATTGCAGTAGACAGGACTGGGAACTAAATATTCTTGATTATACACATGGAGGATGGTGGGGAAGCAGCTTTAGTGATTAAGGATTAGAGAAATAAAGGAAGCTGTGCATTTATGCAGCACTTTTCCTGACCACTAAACATTTGAAAATACTATAAAAAACGTTTTTTTACCTTAGTGCAATCACTGTGTGTAATAAAAGGAGAGTTGAAAGCCAATTGTACACAGCAAGTTTACACAGACATTAATGTTGGAATGACCAGGTCACCTGCTCATTAAAATAACTCACTAAAATAATATCTGGACTCAGAGATTGTTACAAAGTCAAAGTATAAAATTTAGGAATGGTCTCCCGAAATTTGGAAGTGTGGGAATGCTTAGATCAATGTCTTGTTCAGAGATACCGAACAGATAATTTAGAGAAACGATTTTTGTCGGTTAGGAGTTCAGGAAGAACAAAAATATTCTCATCATTAGAGTCAGACCTCACATGAGACAAATTAACAAACATTTCAACACAAAAGGTGCAAAACGTTCAGAGATCTTTCACAAAAGGTAACTGATACCAGATCAGTCGTTCATTTTATATGTGGGATTAACAAAAGGGATGAGTGATATTGGACGGGGATACAAAGTCAGGTAACAGTGATCAGTCATGATTGTGAATGGCAGAACAGGATCAAGGGACTGAATAGCCTCTCCTTGTTGGGACTTGCATTTATCTTTTGATGCTGGTTTGATCCTCTCCTATAACCATTGGATATGACTTTAAATGCAGCAGGGATTAGGTACTCTAGATATTTTATAATCAACCTGTTTGGGGATAGAGTCATAGAGATGTACAGCACGGAATCAGACCCTTCGGTCCAACTCATCCATGCCGACCAGATATCCCAACCCAATCTAGTCACACCTGCCAGCGCCTGGCCCATATCCCTCCAAAACCTTCCTCTTCATATACCCATCCAAATGCCTCTTAAATGTTGCAATTGTACCAGCCTCCACCACATCCTCTGGCAGCTCATTCCATACACGTACCACCCACTGCGTGAAAAAGTTGCCCCTTAGGTCTCTTTTATATTTTTCCCCTCTCACCATAAACCTATGCCCACTAGTTCTGGACTCCCCGACCCCAGGGAAAAGACTGTCTATTTATCCTATCCATGCCTTTCATGATTTTATAAACCTCTATAAGGTCACCCCTCAGCCTCCGAGGCTCCAGGGAAAACAGCCCCAGCCTATTCAGCCTCCCCCTATAGCTCAGATCCTCCAACCCTGGCAATAACCTTGTAAATCTTTTCTGAACCCTTTCAAGTTTCAAGACATCCTTCCTATAGCAGGCAGACCAGAATTGAACACAGTACTCCAACAGTGGCCTAACTAATGTCCCGTAGAGCCACAACATGACCTCCCAATGTCGATTCCCCTGCTTCTCGGATGCTGCCTGACCTGCTGTGCTTTTTCAGCAGCACACTCTTGACACCAGCTCTTATTCTGAAAGCACTGAATGATAAAGCCAAGCTTACCAAACCCTAATACTAACCCTAACCCTAACCCTATCCTATCTACTTGCGACTCCACTTTCAAGGAGCTATGAACCTGCACTCCAAGGAGTCTTTGTTCAGCAACACTCCCCAGGACCTTACCATTAACTGTATAAGTCCTACCCTGAATTGCGTTTCCAAAATGCAGCACCTCACATTTATCTAACCTATGGCATGATATACCTCTGGAGCACTTGGGACTTAAACCCAGGCCTCCAGGCTCAGATAGAGACACTACCACTATACCACAAGACCCTCTTGATTACATATTCTATATAAAATGCAAAAACATTCCTCATTCTAGGCCACTCAAAAAACCCAAGTTCAAATCCATCTACTTAACTTTCAAGTCTGGTTTATTGAAATTCTGAGTTGCAGGCATTTTTTTTCCAGAGCTCCTGAGTTCCTTTGTACTTCTTCCCAGCAACAGTCAATGTGCTGTGTGTCTATCAACAGTCTAGATGCATATCTGCACAGTCTGTGTACGTATGCATTTGTGTATGTTTTTGTGTGAGCGTGTGAATGGATGAGAGTGGGTGCTTCCGTGTGTTTGTATGGTGTGTGTGTGTGTGTGTGAGTCTGTGTGTGTATGTGAGTGTGTGTGTATGTGAGTGTGTGTGTATGTGTGTTTGAGTGTGTGTGTGTGGTGTGTGTGTGGCTGTGTGTCTGTCTGTGTGTGAGTCTGTGTGTGTGGTGTGTGTGTATGTGAGTGTGTGTGTATGTGAGTGTGTGTGGTGTGTGTGTATGTGAGTGTGTGTGTATGTGCGTGGCTGTGTGTGTGTCTGTGTGTGAGTGTGTGAGTGTGTGTGGTGTGTGTGTGTGTGTTTGAGTGTGTGTGTGTGAGTGTGTTTGGTGTATGTGAGTGTGTGGTGTGTGTGTGTTTGAGTGTGTGTGTGTGAGTGTGTATGGTGTGTGTGAGTGTGTGTGTGATATGTGAGTGTGTGTGTGTGTCTGTGTGTGAGTGTGTGTGAGTGTGTGCGTGATGTGTGTGTATGTGAGTATGTGTGTGAGTGTTTGTGTGTGTGGTGTGTGTGTGAGTGTGTGTTTGTGGTGTGTGAGTGTGTGTGTGTGTGTGAGTGTGTGTGTGAGTGGTGTGTGAGTGTGTGTGTGTGGTGTGTGTGTGTGTGATGTGTGTGTATGTGAGTGCATGTGTGTCTGTGTGTGTGTCTGTGTGAGAGTGTCTGTGTGTGTGTGATGTGTGTGTATGTGAATGTGTGTGTGTCTGTGTGAGAGTGTGTGTGTATGTGAGTGTGTGTGTGTATGTGAGTGCGTGTGTGTCTGTGTGTGTGTCTGTGTGAGAGTGTGTGTGTGTGTGTATGTGAGTGTGTGTGTGTGTGTGATGTGTGTGTGTGAGATGTGTGTGTATGTGAGTGTGTGTGTGTATGTGAGTGTGTGTGTGATGTGTGTGTGTGTGAATGTGTGTGTGTGTGTGTGTGGGGGGTGTGTGTGTATGTGTGTGATGTGTGTGTGTGTGATGTGTGTGTGTGTGAGATGTGTGTGTATGTGAGTGTGTGTGTGTATGTGAGTGTGTGTGATGTGTGTGTGTGTGATGTGTGTGTGTGTGATGTGTGTGTGTGTGAGATGTGTGTGTATGTGAGTGTGTGTGTATGTGAGTGTGTGTGTGTGATGTGTGTGTGTGATGTGTGTGTGTGTGAGATGTGTGTGTATGTGAGTGTGTGTGTGTATGTGAGTGTGTGTGTGTGATGTGTGTGTGTGTGATGTGTGTGTGTGATGTGTGTGTGTGTGAGATGTGTGTGTATGTGAGTGTGTGTGTGTATGTGAGTGTGTGTGTGTGATGTGTGTGTGTGTGTGTGTGTGTGTGAGATGTGTGTGTATGTGAGTGTGTGTGTGTATGTGAGTGTGTGTATGTGAGTGTGTGTGATGTGTGTGTGATATGTGTGTGTGATGTGTGTGTGTGTGAGATGTGTGTGTATGTGAGTGTGTGTGTGTATGTGAGTGTGTGTATGTGAGTGTGTGTGATGTGTGTGTGATGTGTGTGTGTGATGTGTGTGTGTGTGTTCAGGCAGGTGGACTCATTCTATGCAGGAGTCTAGATCTATGCAGGGGGTTAATCCAGGCAGGGTGACCATGTCCACGATTAACTTTAAGACCCAGGTGGATGTGCAATAAAAGGTGTCATAAGACCATAAGACAATAAGACATAGGAGTGGCAGTAAGACCATTCAGCCTATTGAGTCCACTCCACCATCCAATCATGGCTGATGGGCATTTCAACTCCACCTATCCTCACTCTCCCCGTATCCCTTAATTCCTTGTAAGACCAAGAATTTATCAATCTCTGCCTTGAAAACATTTAACATCCCGGCCTCCACTGTGCTCCGTGGCAATGAATTCCACAGACCCCCACTCTCTGGCTAAAGAAATATCTCCTCATTTCCATTCTAAATTGATCCCTTCTGATTCTAAGGCTGTGCCACGGGTCCTGGTCTCCTGGAAACAACTTTCCCACTCTTTCTGAGCAATGCACTATCTTGTAAGTTTCTATTAGATCTCTACTCGACCTTCTAAATTCTAACGACCCTATCCCAGGATCCTCAGCCGTTCATTGTATGTTAAGCCTACCAGGGATTATCCGTGTGAATCTCCGCTAGTCACGCTCCAGTGCCAGTATGCCCTTCCTGAGGTGTGGGGCCCAAACTTGGACACAGTGTTCTAAATGGGACCTAACTCAAGATTTATAAAGTCTCAGAAGAACATTGCTGCTCTTATATTCTAAGCCTCTTGAGATAAATGACAACATTACATTTGCTTTCTTAATCATGGACTCAATCTGCAAATCAACCTTCAGAGAATCCTGGACTAGCACTCCAAGATCCCTTTGTACTTTAGCTTTATGAATTTTCTCACTGTTTAGAAAATAGTCCATGCCTTCCAAAGTGCAAGACCTCGCATTTGCTCATGTTGAATTCCATCACCCATTTCCGGACCACTCTCCCAAACTGTCTAAATCCTTCTGCAGCCTCCCACCTCCTCAGTACTACCTGCCTGTATATCTAATTTTGTATCATTGGCAAACTTTGCCAGAAAGCCCCGAGTCCCTTCATCCAGATCATTAATATATAATGCGAACAGCTGCGGCCCCAACACTGAACCCTGCGGGGCACCACTTGTCACTAGCTGCCATTTCAAAAAAGAACCTTTCATCCCAACTCTCTGCCTCCTGTCAAGACAGCCAATCCCCAATCCATGCCAGTAGGTCATCTCGAACACCATGGGCCCTCACCTTACTCAGCAACCTCCCGTGAGGCACCTTATCAAAGGCTTGTTGGAAGTCTAGACAGATAACATCCACAGGGTTTCCTTGACTAACCTAATTGTTACCTCTTCAAAGAATTCTAACAAATTTGTCAGGCACAACCTCTCCTTACTAGGGCAGCACAGTGGCTTAGTGGTTAGCACTACTGCCTCACAGCACCAGGGTCCCAGCTGCAATTCCAGCCTCAGGTGACTGTGTGGAGTTTGCACATTGTCCCTGTGTCTGTGTGGGTTTCCTCCGAGTGCTCTGGTTTCCTCCCATAGTCCAAAGATGTGCAGGTCAGGTGAATTGGCCATGATAAATTGCCCATAGTGTTAGGTGTATTGGTCAGAGGGAAGTAGGTCTGGGTGGGTTACTCTTCGGAGGGTCGGTGTGGACTGGTTGGATCGAAGGCCTCTTTCCACACTGTAGAGAATCTAATCTAAAATCCATGCTGACTTTGTTCTAATCCAACTCAGCACTTCCAAGAATTTAGAAATCTTATCCTTAACGATGGATTCTAGAAGTTTACCAACAATTGAGGTTAGGCTAATTGGTCTATAACTTTCCATCTTTTGTCTTGATCCTTTCTTGAACAAAGGGGGTTACAACAGTGATTATCCAATCATCTGGGACTTTCCCTGACTCATCACAAACTAATGCCTCCACATCACAACTAATGCCTCCGCTATTTCTTCAGTCACCTCCCTCAGAACTCTAGGATGTAGCCGACCGAAGCCTGGAGACTTATCAGTTTTTAGATCTTTCAGCTTTTCTAGCATTTTCTCTTTTGTAATGGCTACCATATTCAACTCTGCCCTCTGACTCTCCTTAATTATTGGGATATTACTCATGTCTTCCACTGTGAAGACTGACACATAGTATTTGTTAAGTTCTTCAGCTATTTCCTTATCTCCCAGGACTCGCCTTCCTGCATCAATTTGGAGCAGCCCAATGTCTACTTTTGCCCCTCGTTTGTTTCTTATGTATTGAAAGAAACGTTTACTATCATTTCTAATATTACTGGCTAGCTTACCTTCATATTTGAACCTCTCCTTCCTTATTTCTCTCTTTGTTATCCTCTGTTTGTTTTTGTAGTCTTCTCAATCTTCTGATTTCCCAGTGCTCTTGGCCACTTTATAGGCTCTCTCTTTTTCTTTGAGACATTTCCTGACTTCCTTTGTCAGCTCTGGCTGCCTAATTCCACTCCCCTCCCCGCCCTGGATAATCTTTCTTTTCTTTGGGATGAACCTCCGTACTGAGTCCTCAATTACACCCAGAAACTCCTGCCATTGTTGCTCTACAGTCTTCCCCACTAGACTCTGCTTCCAGCCGATTTTGATCAGCTCTTCTCTCATGCCACTTTAATTATGTTTATTAAACTGCAACACCATTACATCTGACTTTGCCTTCTATCATTCAACTGGCAGACTGAACTCTACCATATTATGATCTCTACCTCTTAGGTGTTCCCATACTTTAAGATCTTTTATAAAGTCTGGCTCATTACATAGCACTAAGGCCAGAATAGCCTGCTCTCTTGTGGGCTCCATCACAAGCTGTTCCTGTCAGCATTCCATGAATTTTCTTCCTTTGGATCCACTGGCCTCATCATTTACCCAGTCCACCTGCACAGTGAAGTCCCCAATGATCATCCTGACAGGCAGAGTGGTTTCTCTAAAAGACAGCAGGACATTTTTCACCCAACTTAATGTTGTGGTGAGGTTTTCAGAATTCTGAAGGAGGGTCAACGTATCTGAACAGTTAACTCTGCATTCTCTCCACAGATGCTGCCAGACCTGCTGAATTTCTCCAGTTATCTCTGGCTTTGTTTCAGGTTTCCAGGATCAGCAGTTCTTTGATTTTTTTTTGCTCAATTCTATCATATTATGGTTACTGTTTCATTGGAGCTCATTTAACCAGACTTCATTTAGTCAAACTGACTCATAAATGTTATTACCATTGACAGAATGTATTGTGTTTGATGGTCATAGAGAGAGAAAGGGGTCAAGAGGCAGGAAAATAGACCTAGTCAGGAGGATGGCAGGAGGACTGCTATTCCTTGTCATAAATGATAGCCCTTCAGGGAATTGCAGCAAGCTGGCAGGTGACATTTACCTGCTAATCGAGGTGATGTTCTTGACAATTGCTCAGACAACCACCGGGAATCCAGAGAGCTGGAGCTGCCCATACATTCCGAAAATCAACTAGAGGTCAATGAAGTGATTGTAATTGCTTTAAAAAACTTAAACACCGCACACACTGCCAAACCCTACTGAGAGACTGAGAATCACAATGTGACATGTCTACCATAGCAGTTGTGAATGTGGGGCACGGTGATTTATAACAGAATATGGGGCACAGTGATTTATAACAGAATGTGGGATTGTGTGTTTTATAACAGAATTGTGGGGCACAGTAATTTTTTACAAAATGTAGGGCACGTTGATTGATAATAGAATGTGGGGCAGCGTGAGTTTTAACAAAATGTGGTGTATAGTGATTTATAACAGAATGAAGGGAATGGTAATTAATAACAGAATATGGGGCACGGTGATTTAAAACAGAATGAGGGGTGCAGTGATTTATAACAGAATGTGGGGCACGGTGATTTATAACAGAATGTGGGGTGCAGTGATTTATAACAGAATGTGGGGCGCAGTGATTTATAACAGAATGTGGGGCACGGTGATTTATAACAGAATGTGGGGTGCATTGCTTTATAACAAAATGTTGGGTGGGGTGATTTATAACAGACTATGGGGTGGAGTGATTTATAACAGAAGGTGGGGTGCATTGATTTATAACACAATGTGGGGTGCAGTGATTTATAACAGAATGTAGGGCGCAGTGATTTATAACAGAAGGTGCAGTGCTGTGATTTATAACAGAATGTCGGGCACGGTGATTTATAACGGAATGTGGGGCACGGTACTTTATAACAGAAGGTGGGGTGCATTGATTTATAACAAAATGTGGACACAGTGATTTATAACAGACTATGGGTTGCGGTGATTTATAACAGAAGGTGGGGTGCATTGATTTATAACAGAATGTGGGGAATGGTGATTTAAAACAGAATGTGGGGCACGGTGATTTATAACAGAATGTGGGGTGGGGTGATTTATAACAGAATGTGGGGAATGGTGATTTATAACAGAATGTGGGGTGGGGTGATTTATAACAGAATGTGGGGTGCATTGATTTATAACAGAATGTGGGGCACGGCCATTTATAACAGAATGTGGGGTGCATTGATTTATAACAGAATGTGGGGCGCAGTGATTTATAACAGAATGTGGGGGCACGGTGAATTATAACAGAATGTGGGGCATGGAGATTTATAACAGAAAGTGGGGTGCAGTGATTTATAATAGAATGTGGGGTGCATTGATTAATGACACAATGTGGGGCACGGTGATTTATAACAGAATGTGGGGTGCATTGATTACTAACTGGATGCGGGGAACAGTAATCAATAACAGAATCTGGGGCACGGTGATTTATACCAGAATGTGGGGTGTAGTGATTCATAACAGAATGTAGGATGCATTCACTTATAACAGAATGTGGGGCACGGTGATTAATAACAGAATGTGGGATGCATTGATTGATAACAGAATAAAGGGAACAGTAATTAATAACAGAATTTGGGGGCACAGAGAATTATAACAGAATGTGGGATGGTGTGTTTTATAACAGAATTGTGGGGCACAGTAATTTTTTACAAAATGTGGGGCATGTTGATTTATAATAGAATGTGGGGCGGGTTGAGTTTTAACAAAATGTGGTGTATAGTGATTTATAACAGAATGCAGGGAATGGTAATTAATAACAGAATGTGGGGCACGGTGATTTAAAACAGAATGTGGGGTGTAGTGATTTATAACAGAATGTGGGGCACGGTGATTTATAACAGAATGTGGGGTGCAGTGATTTATAACAAAATGTTGGGCGGGGTGATTTATAACAGACTATGGGGTGCAGTGATTTATAACAGAAGGTGGGGCATGGTGATTTATAACAGAATGTGGGGTGCAGAGATTTATAACAGAATGTGGGGTGCAGTGATTTATAACAAAATGTTGGGTGGGGTGATTTATAACAGACTATGGGGTGCAGTGATTTATAACAGAAGGTGAGGTGCAGTCATTCATAACAGAATGTGGGGCACGGTGATTAATAACACAATGTGGGGCACGGTGATTTATAACAGAATGTGGGGTGCGGTGATTTATAACACAATGTGGGGCACGGTGATTTATAACAGAATGTGGGGCACGGTGATTAATAACACAATGTGGGGCACGGAGATTTATAACAGAATGTGGGGCACGGTACTTTATAACTAAATGTGGGGTGCATTGATTTATAACTAAATGTGGAGCACAGTGATTTATAACAGAATGTGGGGCACGACGATTTATAACAGAATGTGGGGGCACGGTGATTTATAACAGAATGTGGGGCTCGGTGATTTATAACAGAATGTGGGGCACGGTGATTTATAAAAGAATGTAGGGTGCATTCATTTATAACAGAATGTGGGGCACGGTGATTTATAACAGAATGTGGGGTGCATTCATTTATAACAGAATGTGGGGCACGGTGATTTATAACAGAATGGGGGGTGCATTCATTTATAACAGAATGTGGGGCACGGTGATTTATAACAGAATGGGGGGTGCATTCATTTATAACAGAATGTGGGGCACGGTGATTTATAACAGAATGTGGGGTGCATTGATTAATAACAGAATGCGGGGAACAGTAATTAATAGCAGAATGTGGGGCACGGCGATTTATAACAAAATGTGGGGCACGGCGATTTATAACAGAATGT
Source organism: Chiloscyllium punctatum (assembly GCF_047496795.1). NCBI lineage: Eukaryota > Metazoa > Chordata > Chondrichthyes > Orectolobiformes > Hemiscylliidae > Chiloscyllium > Chiloscyllium punctatum. Next base: position 109,498,153 of record NC_092751.1, read on the forward strand.
GGGGCACGGAGATTTATAACAGAATGTGGGGCGTGGTGATTTAGAACGGAATGTGGGGCACGGTGATTTATAAAAGAATGTAGGGTGCATTCATTTATAACAGAATGTGGGGCACGGTGATTGATAACAGAATGTGGGGCACGGTGATTTAAAAAAGAATGTAGGGGTGCATTCATTTATAACAGAATGTGGGGCACGGTGATTTATAACAGAATGTGGGGTGCATTCATTTATAACAGAATGTGGGGCGTGGTGATTAATAACAGAATGTGGGATGCATTGATTAATAACAGAATGAAGGGAACAGTAATTAATAACAGAATTTGGGGGCACGGTGAATTATAACAGAATGTGGGGTACATTAATTTATAACAGAATGTGGGGTGCAGTGATTTATAACAGAATGTGGGATTGTGTGTTTTATAACAGAATTGTGGGGCACAGTAATTTTTTACAAAATGTAGGGCACGTTGATTGATAATAGAATGTGGGGCGGCGTGAGTTTTAACAAAATGTGGTGTATAGTGATTTATAACAGAATGAAGGGAATGGTAATTAATAACAGAATATGGGGCACGGTGATTTAAAACAGAATGAGGGGTGCAGTGATTTATAACAGAATGTGGGGTGCAGTGATTTATAACAGAATGTGGGGCAAAGTGATTTATAACAGAATGTGGGGCACGGTGATTAATAACACAATGTGGGGCACGGTGATTTATAACAGAATGCGGGGCACGGAGATTTATAACAGAATGTGGGGCACGGTACTTTATAACTGAATGTGGGGTGCATTGATTTATAACTAAATGTGGGGCACGGTGATTTATAACAGAATGTAGGGCACGATGATTTATAACAGAATGTGGGGGCACGGTGATTTATAACAAAATGTGGGGTGCATTGATTAATAACACAATGTGGGGCACGGTGATTTAAAACAGAATGTGGGGCACGATGATTTATAACAGAATGTGGGGGCACGGTGATTTATAACAGAATGTGGGGTGCATTGATTAATAACAGAATGCGGAGAACAGTAATTAATAACAGAATGTGGGGCACAGTGATTTATAACAAAATGTGGGGTGCATGCATTTATAACAGAATGTGGGGCATGGTGATTAAAAACAGAATGTGGGGTGCATTGATTTATACCAGAATGAGGGGTATGGTGTTTTATAAGAGAATGTGGGCCGGGGTGATTTATAACAGAAGGTGGGGCATGGTGATTTAAATCAGAATGTGGGGCACGATGATTTATAACAGAATGTGGGGGCACGGTGATTTATAACAGAATGTGGGGTGCATTGATTAATAACAGAATGCGGAGAACAGTAATTAATAACAGAATGTGGGGCACGGTGATTTATAACAAAATGTGGGGTGCATGCATTTATAACAGAATGTGGGGCATGGTGATTAAAAACAGAATGTGGGGTGCATTGATTTATACCAGAATGAGGGGTATGGTGTTTTATAAGAGAATGTGGGCCGGGGTGATTTATAACAGAAGGTGGGGCATGGTGATTTAAATCAGAATGTGGGGCACAGAGATATATAACAGTATGTGAGGTGTGGTGATTTATAACAGAATGTGGGGCACGGTGATTTATAACAGAATGTGGGGCACAGTGATTTATAACAGAATGTGGGGTGCATTGAGTTATAACAGAATGTGGACGCAGTGATTTATAACAGAATGTGGGGGGTGGTGATTTATAACAGAATGTGGGGCACGATGATTTATACCAGAATGTTGGGCATGGTGACTTATACCAGAATGTGGGGCACGGTGATTTATAACAGAATGTGGGGCCCAGTGATTTATAACAGAATGTGGGGTGCATTGATATATAACAAAAAGTGGGGCGCGGTGATTTAGAAAAGAATGCGGGGCAAGGTCATTTATAACATAATGTTGGGTGCATTGATATATAACAGAATGTGTGGCACGGTGATTTATAACAGAATATGGGGCGAGGCGATTTTTAACAGAATGTGGGGTGCATTGATTTATAAAAGAATGCGGGGCACGGTGATTTATAATAGAATTTGGGGTGCAGTGATTTATAACAGATTGTGGGGCAAGTGATTTATAACAGAATGTGGGGCCAGTGATTTATAACAGAACGTGGTGTGCATTGATTTATAACAGAATGTGGGGTGCAGTGATTTATAACAGAATGTGGAGCACGGTGATTTATAACAGAATGTGGGGTGCATTGATATATAACAGAATGTGTGGTGCATTGATTTATAACAGAATGTGGGGGGTGGTGATTTATAACAGAATGTGGGGCACGATGATTTATACCAGAATGTTGGGCATGGTGACTTATACCAGAATGTGGGGCACGGTGATTTATAACAGAATGTGGGGCCCAGTGATTTATAACAGAATGTGGGGTGCATTGATGTATAACGGATTGTGGGGCGGGCTGATTTATGACAGAATGTGGGGTGCATTGATATATAACAAAAAGTGGGGCGCGGTGATTTAGAAAAGAATGCGGGGCAAGGTCATTTATAACATAATGTTGGGTGCATTGATATATAACAATGTGTGGCACGGTGATTTATAACAGAATATGGGGCGAGGCGATTTTTAACAGAATGTGGGGTGCATTGATTTATAAAAGAATGCGGGGCACGGTGATTTATAATAGAATTTGGGGTGCAGTGATTTATAACAGATTGTGGGGCAAGTGATTTATAACAGAATGTGGGGCCAGTGATTTATAACAGAACGTGGTGTGCATTGATTTATAACAGAATGTGGGGTGCAGTGATTTATAACAGAATATGGAGCACGGTGATTTATAACAGAATGTGGGGTGCATTGATATATAACAGAATGTGTGGTGCATTGATTTATAACAGAATGTGGGGCACAGTAATTTATAACAGAATGTGGGGCACGGTGATTTATAACAGAATGTGGGGTGCAGTGATTTATAACAGAATGTGGGGTGCATTGATATATAACAGAATGGGGGGCACAGTAATTTATAACAGATTGTGGGGCACAGTGATTTATAACAAAATGTGGTGTGCATTGATTTATAAGAGAATGAGGGGCACAGTGATTTATAACAGGATGTGGGGCACGGTGATTTATAAGAGAATGTGAGGTGCATTGATTTACAACAGAATGTGGGCACGGTGATTTATAACAGAATGTGGGGTGCATTGATATATAACAGAATGTGTGGTGCATTGATTTATAACAGAATGTGGGGCAAAGTAATTTATAACAGAATGTGGGGCACGGTGATTTATAACAGAATGTGGGGTGCAGTGATTTATAACCGAATGTGGGGTGCATTGATATATAACAGAATGGGGGGCACAGTAATTTATAACAGATTGTGGGGCAAAGTAATTTATAACACAATGTGGGGCACGGTGATTTATAACAGAATGCGGGGCACGGAGATTTATAACAGAATGTGGGGCACGGTACTTTATAACTGAATGTGGGGTGCATTGATTTATAACTAAATGTGGGGCACGGTGATTTATAACAGAATGTAGGGCACGATGATTTATAACAGAATGTGGGGGCACGGTGATTTATAACAAAATGTGGGGTGCATTGATTAATAACACAATGTGGTGCACGGTGATTTAAAACAGAATGTGGGGCACGATGATTTATAACAGAATGTGGGGGCACGGTGATTTATAACAGAATGTGGGGTGCATTGATTAATAACAGAATGCGGAGAACAGTAATTAATAACAGAATGTGGGGCACAGTGATTTATAACAAAATGTGGGGTGCATGCATTTATAACAGAATGTGGGGCATGGTGATTAAAAACAGAATGTGGGGTGCATTGATTTATACCAGAATGAGGGGTATGGTGTTTTATAAGAGAATGTGGGCCGGGGTGATTTATAACAGAAGGTGGGGCATGGTGATTTAAATCAGAATGTGGGGCACGATGATTTATAACAGAATGTGGGGGCACGGTGATTTATAACAGAATGTGGGGTGCATTGATTAATAACAGAATGCGGAGAACAGTAATTAATAACAGAATGTGGGGCACGGTGATTTATAACAAAATGTGGGGTGCATGCATTTATAACAGAATGTGGGGCATGGTGATTAAAAACAGAATGTGGGGTGCATTGATTTATACCAGAATGAGGGGTATGGTGTTTTATAAGAGAATGTGGGCCGGGGTGATTTATAACAGAAGGTGGGGCATGGTGATTTAAATCAGAATGTGGGGCACAGAGATATATAACAGTATGTGAGGTGTGGTGATTTATAACAGAATGTGGGGCACGGTGATTTATAACAGAATGTGGGGCACAGTGATTTATAACAGAATGTGGGGTGCATTGAGTTATAACAGAATGTGGACGCAGTGATTTATAACAGAATGTGGGGGGTGGTGATTTATAACAGAATGTGGGGCACGATGATTTATACCAGAATGTTGGGCATGGTGACTTATACCAGAATGTGGGGCACGGTGATTTATAACAGAATGTGGGGCCCAGTGATTTATAACAGAATGTGGGGTGCATTGATGTATAACGGATTGTGGGGCGGGCTGATTTATGACAGAATGTGGGGTGCATTGATATATAACAAAAAGTGGGGCGCGGTGATTTAGAAAAGAATGCGGGGCAAGGTCATTTATAACATAATGTTGGGTGCATTGATATATAACAGAATGTGTGGCACGGTGATTTATAACAGAATATGGGGCGAGGCGATTTTTAACAGAATGTGGGGTGCATTGATTTATAAAAGAATGCGGGGCACGGTGATTTATAATAGAATTTGGGGTGCAGTGATTTATAACAGATTGTGGGGCAAGTGATTTATAACAGAATGTGGGGCCAGTGATTTATAACAGAACGTGGTGTGCATTGATTTATAACAGAATGTGGGGTGCAGTGATTTATAACAGAATGTGGAGCACGGTGATTTATAACAGAATGTGGGGTGCATTGATATATAACAGAATGTGGGGTGCAGTGATTTATAACAGAATGTGGGGTGCATTGATATATAACAGAATGGGGGGCACAGTAATTTATAACAGATTGTGGGGCACAGTGATTTATAACAAAATGTGGTGTGCATTGATTTATAAGAGAATGAGGGGCACAGTGATTTATAACAGGATGTGGGGCACGGTGATTTATAAGAGAATGTGAGGTGCATTGATTTACAACAGAATGTGGGCACGGTGATTTATAACAGAATGTGGGGTGCATTGATATATAACAGAATGTGTGGTGCATTGATTTATAACAGAATGTGGGGCAAAGTAATTTATAACAGAATGTGGGGCACGGTGATTTATAACAGAATGTGGGGTGCAGTGATTTATAACCGAATGTGGGGTGCATTGATATATAACAGAATGGGGGGCACAGTGATTTACAACAGGATGTGGGGCACGGTGATTTATAAGAGAATGTGAGGTGCATTGATTTACAACAGAATGTGGGCACGGTGATTTATGACGGAATGTGGGGCCCAGAGATTTATAACAGCGTGTGGGGCGTGGTTGTGTACAACAGAATGTCGGGGCATTGATCTATAACAGAACATGAGGCGTGGTGATTTATAACAGAATGCGGGGCACGGTGATTTATAACAGTATGTGGGGCCCAGTGATTTATAACAGTGTGTGGGGCGTGGTGGTGTATAACAGAATGTGAGGTGCATTGATTAATAACAGAATGTGAGGCACAGTGATGTATAACAGAATGTGGGGTGCATTGATTTATAACAGAATGCAGGGCACGGTGATTTATAATAGAATGTGGGGCACGGTGATTTATAACAGAATGTGGGGCATGGAGATTTATAACAAAATGTGGGGTGCATTGATTTATAACAGAATGTGGGGCGCGGTGATTTATAACAGAATGTGGGGTGGGGTGATTTATAACAGAATGTGGGGTGCATTGATTTATAACAGAATGTGGGGTAAGGCCATTTATAACAGAATGTGGGGCACGGTGATTTATAACAGAGTGTGGGGTGCGGTGATTTATAACAGAATGTGGGGCACAGTGATTTATAACAGAATGTGGGGCACGGTGATTTATAATAGAATGTGGGGTGCAGTGATTTATAACAGAATGTGGGGCACGGTGATTTAAATCAGAATGTGGGGCACGGAGATATATAACAGAATGTGAGGTGTGGTGATTTATAACAGAATGTGGGCACAGTGATTTATAACAGAATGTGGGGCACGGTGATTTATAACAGAATGTGGGGTGCAGTGAGTTATAACAGAATGTGGGCGCAGTGATTTATGACAGAATGTGGGGTGCATTGGTTTATACCAGAATGAGGGGTATGGTGTTTTATAAGAGAATGTGGGGCACGGTGATTTATAACAGAATGTGGGGCACGATGATTTATACCAGAATGTGGGGTACGGTGATTTATAACAGAATGTGGGGCAGGGTGATTTATAACAGAATGTGGGGTGCATTGATTTATAACAGATTGTGGGGCACGGTGATTTATAACAGAATGTGGGGTGCATTCATTTATAACAGAATGTGGGGCACGGTGATTTATAACAGAATCTGGGGTGCATAGATTTATAACAGAATGTGGGCACGGTGATTTATATCAGAATGTGGGGTGCATTAATTTATAACAGAATGTGGGGTACGGTAATTTATAACAGAATGTGGGGTGCATTGATATACAACAGAATGTGGGGCCCGGTGATTTATAACAGAATGTGGGGCATGGTGATTTATAACAGAATGTGGGGTGCATTGATTTATAAGAGAATGTGGGGCAGGGTGATTTATAACACAATGCGGGGCATGGTGATTTATAACACAATGTGGGGTGCATTGATTTATAACAGAATGTGGGGCATGGTGATTTATAACAGAATATGGGGTGCATTGATTTACAACAGAATGTGGGGCACGGTGATTTATAACAGAATGTGGGGCATGGTGATTTATAACAGAATGTGGGGTGCATTGATTTACAACAGAATGTGGGGCACGGTGATTTACAACAGAATGTGGGGCACGGTGATTTATAACAGAATGTGGGGTGCATTCATTTCTAATAGAATGCACGGCTCAGTGATTTATAAAAGAATGGGGGTTGCATTCATTTATAACAGAATGTGGGGCACGGTGATTTATAACAGAATATGGGGTGCATTGATTTATACCAGAATGTGGGGTATGGTGTTTTATCAGAGAATGTGGGCCGGGGTGATTTATAACAGAATGTGGGGCACGGTGATTTATACCAGAATGTGGGGCACGGTGATTTATAACAGAATGTGGGCTGGGATGATTTATAACAGAATGTGGGGCATGGTGATTTATAACAGAATGTGGGGCTCGGTGATTTATAACAGAATGTGGGGCTCGGTGATTTATAACAGAATGTGGGCTGCATTGATTTATACCGGTTTGTGGGGCTGGCTGATTTATGACAGAATGTGGGGTGCATTGATTTATAACAAAATGTGGGGCGCGGTGATTTAGAAAAGAAGGTGGGGCATAGTAATTTATAACAGAATGTGGGGCCCAGTGCTTTATAACAGAATGTGGGGCACGGTTATATATAACAGAATATGGGGCGAGGCGATTTTTAACATAATGTGGGCTGCATTGATTTATACCAGATTGTGGGACATGGTGATTTATAACAGAATGTGGGCACGATGATTTATAACAGAATGTGGGGCCCAGTGATTTATAACAGAATGTGGGGCACGGTGATTTATAACAGAATGTGGGGCACGGTTATCTATAACAGAATATGGGGCGAGGCGATTTTTAACATAATGTGGGGCACGGTGAGTTATAACAGAATGTGGGGTGCATTAATTTACAACAGAATGTGGGGCACGGTGATTTATAACAGAATGTGGGGCATGGTGATTTATAACAGAATGTGGGGTGGGGTGATTTATAACAGAATTTGGGGTGCATTGATTAATAACAGAATGCGGGGAACAGTAATTCATAACACAATGTGGGGCACAGTGATTTATAACAGAATGTGGGGCACGGTGATTTATAACAGATTGTGGGGTGCATTCATTTATAACAGAATGTGGCGCTCGGTGATTTATAAAAGAATGGGGGGTGCATTCATTTATAACAGAATGTGGGGCATGGTGATTTATAACAGAATGTGGGGCTCGGTGATTTATAAAAGAATGTGGGGCTCGGTGATTTATAAAAGAATGGGGGTGCATTCATTTATAACAGAATGTGGGGCATGGTGATTTATAACAGAATGTGGGGTGCATTGATTTACAACAGAATGTGGGGCACGGTGATTTATAACAGAATGTGGGGCATGGTGATTTATAACAGAATGTGGGGTGCATTGATTTATAACAGAATGTGGGGTGGGGTGATTTATAACAGAATGTGGGGTGCATTGATTTATAACAGAATGTGGGGCATGGTGATTTATAACAGAATGTGGGGTGCATTGATTTACAACAGAATGTGGGGCACGATGATTTATAGCAGAATGTGGGGCATGGTGATTTATAACAGAATGTGGGGTGCATTGATTTATACCGGATTGTGGGGCACGGTGATTTATGACAAAATGTGGGGTGCATTGATTTATAACAAAATGTGGGCACGATGATTTATAACAGAATGTGGGGCACGGTGATTTATAACAGAATATGGGGCGAGGCGATTTTTAACAGAATGTGGGTTGCATTGATTTATACCAGATTGTGGGACACGGTGATTTATAACAGAATTTTGAGCACAATGATTTATAACAGAATGTGGGGCACGGTGATTTATAACAAAATGTGGGGCCCAGTGATTTATAACAGAATGTGGGGCACGGTTATATATAACAGAATATGGGGCGAGGCGATTTTTAACATAATGTGGGGCACGGTGAGTTATAACAGAATGTGGGGCACGGTGATTTATAACAAAATGTGGGGCCCAGTGATTTATAACAGAATGTGGGGCACGGTTATATATAACAGAATATGGGGCGAGGCGATTTTTAACATAATGTGGGGCACGGTGAGTTATAACAGAATGTGGGGTGCATTAATTTACAATAGAATGTGGGGCACGGTGATTTATAACAGAATGTGTTGCTCGGTGATTTATAAAAGAATGGGGGTGCATTCATTTATAACAGAATGTGGGGCACGGTGATTTATAAAAGAATAGGGGTGCATTCATTTATAACACAATGTGGGGCACGGTGATTTATAAAAGAATGTGGGGTGCATTGATTTATAACACAATGTGGGGCACGGTGATTTATAACAGAATGTGGAGCACGGTGATTTATAACACAGAATGTGGGGTGCATTCATTTTTCACAGAATGTTGTGCACGGTGATTTATAACAGAATGTGGGGTGCATTCATTTATAACAGACTGTGGGGCACGGTGATTTAAAACAGAATGTGGGGTGCATTGATTTATACCAGAATGAGGGGTATGGTGTTTTATAAGAGAATGTGGGCCGGGGTGATTTATAACAGAAGGTGGGGCATGGTGATTTAAATCAGAATGTGGGGCACAGAGATATATAACAGTATGTGAGGTGTGGTGATTTATAACAGAATGTGGGGCACGGTGATTTATAACAGAATGTGGGGCACAGTGATTTATAACAGAATGTGGGGTGCATTGAGTTATAACAGAATGTGGTCGCAGTGATTTATAACAGAATGTGGGGGGTGGTGATTTATAACAGAATGTGGGGCACGATGATTTATACCAGAATGTTGGGCATGGTGACTTATACCAGAATGTGGGGCACGGTGATTTATAACAGAATGTGGGGCCCAGTGATTTATAACAGAATGTGGGGTGCATTGATGTATAACGGATTGTGGGGCGGGCTGATTTATGACAGAATGTGGGGTGCATTGATATATAACAAAAAGTGGGGCGCGGTGATTTAGAAAAGAATGCGGGGCAAGGTCATTTATAACATAATGTTGGGTGCATTGATATATAACAGAATGTGTGGCACGGTGATTTATAACAGAATATGGGGCGAGGCGATTTTTAACAGAATGTGGGGTGCATTGATTTATAAAAGAATGCGGGGCACGGTGATTTATAATAGAATTTGGGGTGCAGTGATTTATAACAGATTGTGGGGCAAGTGATTTATAACAGAATGTGGGGCCAGTGATTTATAACAGAACGTGGTGTGCATTGATTTATAACAGAATGTGGGGTGCAGTGATTTATAACAGAATGTGGAGCACGGTGATTTATAACAGAATGTGGGGTGCATTGATATATAACAGAATGTGTGGTGCATTGATTTATAACAGAATGTGGGGCACAGTAATTTATAACAGAATGTGGGGCACGGTGATTTATAACAGAATGTGGGGTGCAGTGATTTATAACAGAATGTGGGGTGCATTGATATATAACAGAATGGGGGGCACAGTAATTTAGAACAGATTGTGGGGCACAGTGATTTATAACAAAATGTGGTGTGCATTGATTTATAAGAGAATGAGGGGCACAGTGATTTATAACAGGATGTGGGGCACGGTGATTTATAAGAGAATGTGAGGTGCATTGATTTACAACAGAATGTGGGCACGGTGATTTATAACAGAATGTGGGGTGCATTGATATATAACAGAATGTGTGGTGCATTGATTTATAACAGAATGTGGGGCAAAGTAATTTATAACAGAATGTGGGGCACGGTGATTTATAACAGAATGTGGGGTGCAGTGATTTATAACCGAATGTGGGGTGCATTGATATATAACAGAATGGGGGGCACAGTAATTTATAACAGATTGTGGGGCACAGTGATTTATAACAAAATGTGGTGTGCATTGATTTATAAGAGAATGAGGGCACAGTGATTTACAACAGGATGTGGGGCACGGTGATTTATAAGAGAATGTGAGGTGCATTGATTTACAACAGAATGTGGGCACGGTGATTTATGACGGAATGTGGGGCCCAGAGATTTATAACAGCGTGTGGGGCGTGGTTGTGTATAACAGAATGTCGGGGCATTGATCTATAACAGAACATGAGGCGTGGTGATTTATAACAGAATGCGGGGCACGGTGATTTATAACAGTATGTGGGGCCCAGTGATTTATAACAGTGTGTGGGGCGTGGTGGTGTATAACAGAATGTGAGGTGCATTGATTAATAACAGAATGTGAGGCACAGTGATGTATAACAGAATGTGGGGTGCATTGATTTATAACAGAATGCAGGGCACGGTGATTTATAATAGAATGTGGGGCACGGTGATTTATAACAGAATGTGGGGCATGGAGATTTATAACAAAATGTGGGGTGCATTGATTTATAACAGAATGTGGGGCGCGATGATTTATAACAGAATGTGGGGTGGGGTGATTTATAACAGAATGTGGGGTGCATTGATTTATAACAGAATGTGGGGTAAGGCCATTTATCACAGAATGTGGGGCACGGTGATTTATAACAGAGTGTGGGGTGCGGTGATTTATAACAGAATGTGGGGCACAGTGATTTATAACAGAATGTGGGGCACGGTGATTTATAATAGAATGTGGGGTGCAGTGATTTATAACAGAATGTGGGGCACGGTGATTTAAATCAGAATGTGGGGCACGGAGATATATAACAGAATGTGAGGTGTGGTGATTTATAACAGAATGTGGGCACAGTGATTTATAACAGAATGTGGGGCACGGTGATTTATAACAGAATGTGGGGTGCAGTGAGTTATAACAGAATGTGGGCGCAGTGATTTATGACAGAATGTGGGGTGCATTGGTTTATACCAGAATGAGGGGTATGGTGTTTTATAAGAGAATGTGGGGCACGGTGATTTATAACAGAATGTGGGGCAGGGTGATTTATAACAGAATGTGGGGTGCATTGATTTATAACAGATTGTGGGGCACGGTGATTTATAACAGAATGTGGGGTGCATTCATTTATAACAGAATGTGGGGCACGGTGATTTATAACAGAATCTGGGGTGCATTCATTTATAACAGAATGAGGGGCACAGTGATAAATAACAGAAATGTGGGGCACAGTAATTTATTACAAAATGTGGGGCACGTTGATTTATAATAGAATATGGGGCGGGTTGAGTTTTAACAAAATGTGGTGTGTAGTGATTTATAACTGAATGCAGGGAACAGTAATTAATAACAGAATGTGCGGCACGCTGATTTAAAACAGAATGAGGGGTGCAGTGATTTATAACAGAATGTGGGGTGCATTGATTTATAACAGAATGTGGGGTGCAGTGATTTAAAACAGAATGTGGGGTGCAGTGTTTTATAACAGAATGTGGGGCGCAGTGATTTAGAACAGAATGTGGGGTGCATTGATTTATAACAGAATGTGGGGCACGGTGATTTAAAACAGAATGTGGGGTGCATAGATTTATAACAGAATGTGGGTACGGTGATTTATAACAGAATGTGGGGTGCATTAATTTATAACAGAATGTGGGGTACGGTAATTTATAACAGAATGTGGGGTGCATTGATATACAACAGAATGTGGGGCCCGGTGATTTATAACAGAATGTGGGGCATGGTGATTTATAACACAATGTGGGGTGCATTGATTTATAACAGAATGTGGGGCATGGTGATTTATAACAGAATGTGGGGTGCATTGATTTACAACAGAATGTGGGGCACGGTGATTTATAACAGAATGTGGGGCATGGTGATTTATAACAGAATGTGGGGTGCATTGATTTACAACAGAATGTGGGGCACGGTGATTTACAACAGAATGTGGGGCACGGTGATTTATAACAGAATGTGGGGTGCATTCATTTCTAATAGAATGCACGGCTCAGTGATTTATAAAAGAATGGGGGTTGCATTCATTTATAACAGAATGTGGGGCACGGTGATTTATAACAGAATATGGGGTGCATTGATTTATACCAGAATGAGGGGTATGGTGTTTTATCAGAGAATGTGGGCCGGGGTGATTTATAACAGAATGTGGGGCACGGTGATTTATACCAGAATGTGGGGCACGGTGATTTATAACAGAATGTGGGCTGGGATGATTTATAACAGAATGTGGGGCATGGTGATTTATAACAGAATGTGGGGCTCGGTGATTTATAACAGAATGTGGGGCTCGGTGATTTATAACAGAATGTGGGCTGCATTGATTTATACCGGTTTGTGGGGCTGGCTGATTTATGACAGAATGTGGGGTGCATTGATTTATAACAAAATGTGGGGCGCGGTGATTTAGAAAAGAAGGTGGGGCATAGTAATTTATAACAGAATGTGGGGCCCAGTGCTTTATAACAGAATGTGGGGCACGGTTATATATAACAGAATATGGGGCGAGGCGATTTTTAACATAATTTGGGCTGCATTGATTTATACCAGATTGTGGGACATGGTGATTTATAACAGAATGTGGGCACGATGATTTATAACAGAATGTGGGGCCCAGTGATTTATAACAGAATGTGGGGCCCAGTGATTTATAACAGAATGTGGGGCACGGTGATTTATAACAGAATGTGGGGCACGGTTATCTATAACAGAATATGGGGCGAGGCGATTTTTAACATAATGTGGGGCACGGTGAGTTATAACAGAATGTGGGGTGCATTAATTTACAACAGAATGTGGGGCACGGTGATTTATAACAGAATGTGGGGCATGGTGATTTATAACAGAATGTGGGGTGGGGTGATTTATAACAGAATTTCGGGTGCATTGATTAATAACAGAATGCGGGGAACAGTAATTCATAACACAATGTGGGGCACAGTGATTTATAACAGAATGTGGGGTACGGTGATTTATAACAGATTGTGGGGTGCATTCATTTATAACAGAATGTGGCGCTCGGTGATTTATAAAAGAATGGGGGGTGCATTCATTTATAACAGAATGTGGGGCACGGTGATTTATAACAGAATGTGGGGCTCGGTGATTTATAAAAGAATGTGGGGCTCGGTGATTTATAAAAGAATGGGGGTGCATTCATTTATAACAGAATGTGGGGCATGGTGATTTATAACAGAATGTGGGGTGCATTGATTTACAACAGAATGTGGGGCACGGTGATTTATAACAGAATGTGGGGCATGGTGATTTATAACAGAATGTGGGGTGCATTGATTTATAACAGAATGTGGGGTGGGGTGATTTATAACAGAATGTGGGGTGCATTGATTTATAACAGAATGTGGGGCATGGTGATTTATAACAGAATGTGGGGTGCATTGATTTACAACAGAATGTGGGGCACGATGATTTATAGCAGAATGTGGGGCATGGTGATTTATAACAGAATGTGGGGTGCATTCATTTATACCGGATTGTGGGGCACGGTGATTTATGACAAAATGTGGGGTGCATTGATTTATAACAAAATGTGGGCACGATGATTTATAACAGAATGTGGGGCACGGTGATTTATAACAGAATATGGGGCGAGGCGATTTTTAACAGAATGTGGGTTGCATTGATTTATACCAGATTGTGGGACACGGTGATTTATAACAGAATTTTGAGCACAATGATTTATAACAGAATGTGGGGCACGGTGATTTATAACAAAATGTGGGGCCCAGTGATTTATAACAGAATGTGGGGCACGGTTATATATAACAGAATATGGGGCGAGGCGATTTTTAACATAATGTGGGGCACGGTGAGTTATAACAGAATGTGGGGTGCATTAATTTACAATAGAATGTGGGGCACGGTGATTTATAACAGAATGTGTTGCTCGGTGATTTATAAAAGAATGGGGGTGCATTCATTTATAACAGAATGTGGGGCACGGTGATTTATAAAAGAATAGGGGTGCATTCATTTATAACACAATGTGGGGCACGGTGATTTATAAAAGAATGTGGGGTGCATTGATTTATAACACAATGTGGGGCACGGTGATTTATAACAGAATGTGGAGCACGGTGATTGATAACACAGAATGTGGGGTGCATTCATTTTTAACAGAATGTTGTGCACGGTGATTTATAACAGAATGTGGGGTGCATTCATTTATAACAGACTGTGGGGCACGGTGATTTAAAACAGAATGTGGGGTGCATTGATTTATACCAGAATGAGGGGTATGGTGTTTTATAAGAGAATGTGGGCCGGGGTGATTTATAACAGAAGGTGGGGCATGGTGATTTAAATCAGAATGTGGGGCACAGAGATATATAACAGTATGTGAGGTGTGGTGATTTATAACAGAATGTGGGGCACGGTGATTTATAACAGAATGTGGGGCACAGTGATTTATAACAGAATGTGGGGTGCATTGAGTTATAACAGAATGTGGACGCAGTGATTTATAACAGAATGTGGGGGTGGTGATTTATAACAGAATGTGGGGCACGATGATTTATACCAGAATGTTGGGCATGGTGACTTATACCAGAATGTGGGGCACGGTGATTTATAACAGAATGTGGGGCCCAGTGATTTATAACAGAATGTGGGGTGCATTGATATATAACAAAAAGTGGGGCGCGGTGATTTAGAAAAGAATGCGGGGCAAGGTCATTTATAACATAATGTTGGGTGCATTGATATATAACAGAATGTGTGGCACGGTGATTTATAACAGAATATGGGGCGAGGCGATTTTTAACAGAATGTGGGGTGCATTGATTTATAAAAGAATGCGGGACACGGTGATTTATAATAGAATTTGGGGTGCAGTGATTTATAACAGATTGTGGGGCAAGTGATTTATAACAGAATGTGGGGCCAGTGATTTATAACAGAACGTGGTGTGCATTGATTTATAACAGAATGTGGGGTGCAGTGATTTATAACAGAATGTGGAGCACGGTGATTTATAACAGAATGTGGGGTGCATTGATATATAACAGAATGTGTGGTGCATTGATTTATAACAGAATGTGGGGCACAGTAATTTATAACAGAATGTGGGGCACGGTGATTTATAACAGAATGTGGGGTGCAGTGATTTATAACAGAATGTGGGGTGCATTGATATATAACAGAATGGGGGGCACAGTAATTTATAACAGATTGTGGGGCACAGTGATTTATAACAAAATGTGGTGTGCATTGATTTATAAGAGAATGAGGGGCACAGTGATTTATAACAGGATGTGGGGCACGGTGATTTATAAGAGAATGTGAGGTGCATTGATTTACAACAGAATGTGGGCACGGTGATTTATAACAGAATGTGGGGTGCATTGATATATAACAGAATGTGTGGTGCATTGATTTATAACAGAATGTGGGGCAAAGTAATTTATAACAGAATGTGGGGCACGGTGATTTATAACAGAATGTGGGGTGCAGTGATTTATAACCGAATGTGGGGTGCATTGATATATAACAGAATGGGGGGCACAGTAATTTATAACAGATTGTGGGGCACAGTGATTTATAACAAAATGTGGTGTGCATTGATTTATAAGAGAATGAGGGGCACAGTGATTTACAACAGGATGTGGGGCACGGTGATTTATAAGAGAATGTGAGGTGCATTGATTTACAACAGAATGTGGGCACGGTGATTTATGACGGAATGTGGGGCCCAGAGATTTATAACAGCGTGTGGGGCGTGGTTGTGTATAACAGAATGTCGGGGCATTGAACTATAACAGAACATGAGGCGTGGTGATTTATAACAGAATGCGGGGCACGGTGATTTATAACAGTATGTGGGGCCCAGTGATTTATAACAGTGTGTGGGGCGTGGTGGTGTATAACAGAATGTGAGGTGCATTGATTAATAACAGAATGTGAGGCACAGTGATGTATAACAGAATGTGGGGTGCATTGATTTATAACAGAATGCAGGGCACGGTGATTTATAATAGAATGTGGGACACGGTGATTTATAACAGAATGTGGGGCATGGAGATTTATAACAAAATGTGGGGTGCATTGATTTATAACAGAATGTGGGGCGCGATGATTTATAACAGAATGTGGGGTGGGGTGATTTATAACAGAATGTGGGGTGCATTGATTTATAACAGAATGTGGGGTAAGGCCATTTATAACAGAATGTGGGGCACGGTGATTTATAACAGAATGTGGGGCACGGTGATTTATAATAGAATGTGGGGTGCAGTGATTTATAACAGAATGTGGGGCACGGTGATTTAAATCAGAATGTGGGGCACGGAGATATATAACAGAATGTGAGGTGTGGTGATTTATAACAGAATGTGGGCACAGTGATTTATAACAGAATGTGGGGCACGGTGATTTATAACAGAATGTGGGGTGCAGTGAGTTATAACAGAATGTGGGCGCAGTGATTTATGACAGAATGTGGGGTGCATTGGTTTATACCAGAATGAGGGGTATGGTGTTTTATAAGAGAATGTGGGGCACGGTGATTTATAACAGAATGTGGGGCACGATGATTTATACCAGAATGTGGGGTACGGTGATTTATAACAGAATGTGGGGCAGGGTGATTTATAACAGAATGTGGGGTGCATTGATTTGTAACAGATTGTGGGGCACGGTGATTTATAACAGAATGTGGGGTGCATTCATTTATAACAGAATGTGGGGCACGGTGATTTATAACAGAATCTGGGGTGCATTCATTTATAACAGAATGAGGGGCACAGTGATAAATAACAGAAATGTGGGGCACACTAATTTATTACAAAATGTGGGGCACGTTGATTTATAATAGAATATGGGGCGGGTTGAGTTTTAACAAAATGTGGTGTGTAGTGATTTATAACTGAATGCAGGGAACAGTAATTAATAACAGAATGTGCGGCACGCTGATTTAAAACAGAATGAGGGGTGCAGTGATTTATAACAGAATGTGGGGTGCATTGATTTATAACAGAATGTGGGGTGCAGTGATTTAAAACAGAATGTGGGGTGCAGTGTTTTATAACAGAATGTGGGGCGCAGTGATTTAAAACAGAATGTGGGGTGCATTGATTTATAACAGAATGTGGGGCACGGTGATTTAAAACAGAATGTGGGGTGCATAGATTTATAACAGAATGTGGGCACGGTGATTTATAACAGAATGTGGGGTGCATTAATTTATAACAGAATGTGGGGTACGGTAATTTATAACAGAATGTGGGGTGCATTGATATACAACAGAATGTGGGGCCCGGTGATTTATAACAGAATGTGGGGCATGGTGATTTATAACAGAATGTGGGGTGCATTGATTTATAAGAGAATGTGGGGCAGGGTGATTTATAACACAATGCGGGGCATGGTGATTTATAACACAATGTGGGGTGCATTGATTTATAACAGAATGTGGGGCATGGTGATTTATAACAGAATGTGGGGTGCATTGATTTACAACAGAATGTGGGGCACGGTGATTTATAACAGAATGTGGGGCATGGTGATTTATAACAGAATGTGGGGTGCATTGATTTACAACAGAATGTGGGGCACGGTGATTTATAACAGAATGTGGGGTGCATTCATTTCTAATAGAATGCACGGCTCAGTGATTTATAAAAGAATGGGGGTTGCATTCATTTATAACAGAATGTGGGGCACGGTGATTTATAACAGAATATGGGGTGCATTGATTTATACCAGAATGAGGGGTATGGTGTTTTATCAGAGAATGTGGGCCGGGGTGATTTATAACAGAATGTGGGGCACGGTGATTTATACCAGAATGTGGGGCACGGTGATTTATAACAGAATGTGGGCTGGGACGATTTATAACAGAATGTGGGGCATGGTGATTTATAACAGAATGTGGGGCTCGGTGATTTATAACAGAATGTGGGGCTCGGTGATTTATAACAGAATGTGGGCTGCATTGATTTATACCGGTTTGTGGGGCTGGCTGATTTATGACAGAATGTGGGGTGCATTGATTTATAACAAAATGTGGGGCGCGGTGATTTAGAAAAGAAGGTGGGGCATAGTAATTTATAACAGAATGTGGGGCCCAGTGCTTTATAACAGAATGTGGGGCACGGTTATATATAACAGAATATGGGGCGAGGCGATTTTTAACATAATGTGGGCAGCATTGATTTATACCAGATTGTGGGACATGGTGATTTATAACAGAATGTGGGCACGATGATTTATAACAGAATGTGGGGCCCAGTGATTTATAACAGAATGTGGGGCCCAGTGATTTATAACAGAATGTGGGGCACGGTGATTTATAACAGAATGTGGGGCACGGTTATCTATAACAGAATATGGGGCGAGGCGATTTTTAACATAATGTGGGGCACGGTGAGTTATAACAGAATGTGGGGTGCATTAATTTACAACAGAATGTGGGGCACGGTGATTTATAACAGAATGTGGGGCATGGTGATTTATAACAGAATGTGGGGTGCATTGATTAATAACAGAATGCGGGGAACAGTAATTCATAACACAATGTGGGGCACAGTGATTTATAACAGCATGTGGGGCACGGTGATTTATAACAGATTGTGGGGTGGATTCATTTATAACAGAATGTGGCGCTCGGTGATTTATAAAAGAATGTGGGGCTCGGTGATTTATAAAAGAATGTGGGGCTCGGTGATTTATAAAAGAATGGGGGTGCATTCATTTATAACAGAATGTGGGGTGCATTCATTTATAACAGAATGTGGGGCACGGTGATTTATAACAGAATGTGGGGCTCGGTGATTTATAAAAGAATGTGGGGCTCGGTGATTTATAAAAGAATGGGGGTGCATTCATTTATAACAGAATGTGGGGCATGGTGATTTATAACAGAATGTGGGGTGCATTGATTTACAACAGAATGTGGGGCACGGTGATTTAAAACAGAATGTGGGGCATGGTGATTTATAACAGAATGTGGGGTGCATTCATTTATAACAGAATGTGGGGCACGGTGATTTATAACAGAATGTGGGGCACGGTTATCTATAACAGAATATGGGGCGAGGCGATTTTTAACATAATGTGGGGCACGGTGAGTTATAACAGAATGTGGGGTGCATTAATTTACAATAGAATGTGGGGCACGGTGATTTATAACAGAATGTGTTGCTCGGTGATTTATAAAAGAATGGGGGTGCATTCATTTATAACAGAATGTGGGGCACGGTGATTTATAAAAGAATAGGGGTGCATTCATTTATAACACAATGTGGGGCACGGTGATTTATAAAAGAATGTGGGGTGCATTGATTTATAACACAATGTGGGGCACGGTGATTTATAACAGAATGTGGAGCACGGTGATTTATAACACAGAATGTGGGGTGCATTCATTTTTAACAGAATGTTGTGCACGGTGATTTATAACAGAATGTGGGGTGCATTCATTTATAACAGACTGTGGGGCACGGTGATTTAAAACAGAATGTGGGGTGCATTGATTTATAACAGAATGTAGGGTACGGTGATTTGTAACAGAATGTGGGGTGCAGTGATTTATAACAGAATGTGGGGCACGGTGATTTATAACAGAATGTGGGGCCCAGTGATTTTTAACAGAATGTGGGGCCAGTGATTTATAACAGAATGTGGGGTACAGTGATTGATAACAGAATGTGGGGCATGGTGATTTATAACAGAATGTGGGGTACAGTGATTGATAACAGAATGTGGGGCACAGTGATTGATAACAGAATGTGGGGCATGGTGATTTATAACAGAATGTGGGGTGCAGTGATTTCAAAAAGAATTGGGGGTGCATTGATCAATAACAGAATGCGGGGTGCATTCATTTATAACAGAATGTGGGCACGGTGATTTATAACAGAATGTGGGGTGCAGTGATTTATAAAAGAATGGGGGGTGCATACATTTATAACAGAATGTGGGGCACGGTGATTTATAACAGAATGTGGGGAGCATTCATTTATAACAGAATATTGGGCACGGTGATTTATAACAGAATGTGGGATGCATTCATTTATAACAGAATGTGGGGTGCAGTGATATATAAAAGAATGTGTGGCACGGTGATTTATAACAGAATGTGGGGTGCAGTGATATATAAAAGAATGTGGGGTGCATTCATTTATAACAGAATGTTGTGCACGGTGATTTATAACAGAATGTGGGGTGCATTCATTTATAACAGAATGTGGGGCACGGTGATTTAAAACAGCATGTGGGGTGCATTGATTTATAACAGAATGTAGGGTACGGTGATTTATAACAGAATGTGTGGTGCATTGATTTATAACAGAATGTGGGGTGGGGTGATTTTTAACAGAATGTGGGGTGCATTAATTTATAACAGAATGTGGGCACGATGATTTATAACAGAATGTGGGGCGCAGTGATTTATAACAGAATGTGGGGTGGGGTGATATTTAACAGAATGTGGGGCCCAGTGATTTATAACAGAATGTGGGGCACGGTAATTTATAACATAATGTGGGGCCCAGTGATTTATAACAGAATAAGGGGCCCAGTGATATATAACAGAATATGGGGCGAGGCGATTTTTAACATAATGTGGGCTGCATTGATTTATACCAGATTGTGGGACACGGTGATTTATAACAGAATTTTGAGCACAATGATTTATAACAGAATGTGGGGCACGGTGATTTATAACAGAATATGGGGCGAGGCGATTTTTAACATAATGTGGGCTGCATTGATTTATACCAGTTTATGGGACACGGTGATTTATAACAGAATTTTGGGCACAGTGATTTATAACAGAATGTGGGGTGCAGTGATTTATAACAGAATGTGGGGCACGGTGATTTATAACAGAATGTGGGGCCCAGTGATTTTTAACAGAATGTGGGGCCAGTGATTTATAACAGAATGTGGGGTATAGTGATTGATAACAGAATGTGGGGCATGGTGATTTATAACAGAATGTGGGGTGCAGTGATTTATAAAAGAATGGGGGGTGCATTGATCAATAACAGAATGCGGGGTGCATTCATATATAACAGAATGTGGGCACGATGATTTATAACAGAATGTGGGGTGCAGTGATTTATAAACGAATGGGGGGTGCATTCATTTATAACAGAATATTGGGCACGGTGATTTATAACAGAATGTGGGATGCATTCATTGATAACAGAATGTGGGGCATGGTGATTTATAAAAGAATGTGTGGCACGGTGATTTATAACATAATGTCGGGTGCAGTGATATATAAAAGAATGTGGGGTGCATTCATTTATAACAGAATGTGGGGCACGGTGATTTATAAAAGAATGTGCGGTGCAGTGATTTATAAAAGAATGGGGGGTGCATTCATTTATAACAGAATGTTGGACACGGTGAATTATACCAGAATGTGGGGCGCATTCATTTATAACACAATGTGGGGCACGGTGATTTATAAAAGAATGTGGGGTGCATTGATTTATAACACAATGTGGGGCACGGTGATTTATAACAGAATGTGGAGCACTGTGATTTATAACAGAATGTGGGGTGCATTGATTTATAACAGAATGTAGGGTACGGTGATTTATAACACAATGTGTGGTGCATTGATTTATAACAGAATGTGGGGCACGGTGATTTAAAACAGAATGTGGGGTGCATTGATTTATAACAGAATGTAGGGTACGGTGATTTATAACACAATGTGTGGTGCATTGATTTATAACAGAATGTGGGGTGGGGTGATTTTTAACAGAATGTGGGGTGCATTAATTTATAACAGAATGTGGGCACGATGATTTATAACAGAATGTGGGGTTGGGTGATTTATAACAGAATGTGGAGCCCAGTGATTTATAACAGAATGTGGGGCACGGTGATATATAACAGAATATGGGGCAAGGCGATTTTTAACATAATGTGGGCTGCATTGATTTATACCAGATTGTGGGACACGGTGATTTATAACAGAATTTTGGGCACAGTGATTTATAACAGAATGTGGGGTGCAGTGATTTATAACAAAATGTGGGGCTCGGTGATTTAGAAAAAAAGGTGGGGCACAATAATTTATAACAGAATGCGGGGCAAGGTAATTTATAACATAATGTGGGGCCCAGTGATTTATAACAGAATGTGGGGCACGGTGATTTATAACAGAATATGGGGCGAGGCGATTTTTAACAGAATGTGGGCTGCATTGATTTATACCAGATTGTGGGACACGGTGATTCATAACAGAATTTTGATAACAATGATTTATAACAGAATGTGGGGCACGGTGATTTATAACAAAATGTGGGGCCCAGTGATTTATAACAGAATGTGGGGCACGGTGATTTATAACAGAATATGGGGCAAGGCGATTTTTAACATAATGTGGGCTGCATTGATTTATACCAGATTATGGGACACGGTGATTTATAACAGAATTTTGGGCACAGTGATTTATAACAGAATGTGGGGCACGGTGATTTATAATATAATGTGGGGCCCAGTGATTTATAACAGAATGTGGGGCACAGTGATTGATAACAGAATGTGGGGCATGGTGATTTATAACAGAATGTGGGGTGCATTGATCAATAACAGAATGCGGGGTGCATTCATTTATAACAGAATGTGGGCACGGTGATTTATAACAAAATGTGGGGTGCAGTGATTTATAAAAGAATGGGGGATGCATTCATTTATAACAGAATGTTGAGCACGGTGATTTATAACAGAATGTGGGATGTATTCATTTATAACAGAATGTGGGGCATGGTGATTTATAACAGAATATGGGGCACGGTGTTATATAACGGAATTTGGGGTGCATTGATTAATAACAGAATGCGGGGAACAGTAATTCATAACACAATGTGTGGCACGGTGATTTATAACAGAATGTGGGGTGCAGTGATATATAAAAGAATGTGGGGTGCATTCATTTATAACAGAATGTGGGGCACGGTGATTTATAACAGAATGTGGGGCTCGGTGATTTATAAAAGAATGGGGGTGCATTCATTTATAACAGAATGTGGGGCACGGTGATTTATAAAAGAATGGGGGTGCATTCATTTAGAACAGAATGTGGGGCACGGTGATTTATAAAAGAATGTGCGGTGCAGTGATTTATAAAAGAATGGGGGGTGCATTCATTTATAACAGAATTTTGGACACGGTGATTTATACCAGAATGTGGGGCGCATTCATTTATAACACAATGTGGGGCACGGTGATTTATAAAAGAATGTGGGGTGCATTGATTTATAACACAATGTGGGGCACGTTGATTTATAACAGAATGTGGAGCACGGTGATTTATAACAGAATGTGGGGTGCAGTGATTTATAAAAGAATGGGGGGTGCATTCATTTATAACAGAATGTTGTGCACGGTGATTTATAACAGAATGTGGAGTGCATTCATTTAGAACAGAATGTGGGGCACGGTGATTTAAAACAGAATGTGGGGTGCATTGATTTATAACAGAATGTAGGGTATGGTGATTTATAACAGAAAGTGTGGTGCATTGATTTATAACAGAATGTGGGGTGGGGTGATTTTTAACAGAATGTGGGGTGCATTAATTTATAACAGAATGTAGGCACGATGATTAATAACAGAATGTGGGGCGCAGTGACTTAAAACAGAATGTGGGGCATGGTGATTTATAACAGAATGTGGGGTGGGGTGATTTATAACAGAATGTGGGGTGCATTGATCAATAACAGAATGCGGGGTGCATTCATTTATAACAGAATGTGGGCATGGTGATTTATAACAGAATATGGGGTGCAGTGATTTATAAAAGAATGGGGGTTGCATTCATTTATAACAGAATGTGGGGCACGGTGATTTATAACAGAATATGGGGTGCATTGATTTATACCAGAATGAGGGGTATGGTGTTTTATCAGAGAATGTGGGCCGGGGTGATTTATAACAGAATGTGGGGCACGGTGATTTATACCAGAATGTGGGGCACGGTGATTTATAACAGAATGTGGGCTGGGATGATTTATAACAGAATGTGGGGCATGGTGATTTATAACAGAATGTGGGCTGGGATGATTTATAACAGAATGTGGGGCATGGTGATTTATAACAGAATGTGGGGCTCGGTGATTTATAACAGAATGTGGGCTGGGATGATTTATAACAGAATGTGGGGCATGGTGATTTATAACAGAATGTGGGGCTCGGTGATTTATAACAGAATGTGGGGCTCGGTGATTTATAACAGAATGTGGGCTGGGATGATTTATACCAGAATGTGGGGCACGGTGATTTATAACAGAATGTGGGCTAGGCTGATTTATAACAGAATGTGGGGCATGGTGATTTATAACAGAATGTGGGGCTCGGTGATTTATAACAGAATGTGGGGCTCGGTGATTTATAACAGAATGTGGGCTGCATTGATTTATACCGGTTTGTGGGGCTGGCTGATTTATGACAGAAGGTGGGGTGCATTGATTTATAACAAAATGTGGGGCGCGGTGATTTAGAAAAGAAGGTGGGGCATAGTAATTTATAACAGAATGTGGGGCCCAGTGCTTTATAACAGAATGTGGGGCACGGTTATATATAACAGAATATGGGGCGAGGCGATTTTTAACATAATGTGGGCTGCATTGATTTATACCAGATTGTGGGACATGGTGATTTATAACAGAATGTGGGCACGATGATTTATAACAGAATGTGGGCACGATGATTTATAACAGAATGTGGGGCCCAGTGATTTATAACAGAATGTGGGGCCCAGTGATTTATAACAGAATGTGGGGCACGGTGATTTATAACAGAATGTGGGGCACGGTTATCTATAACAGAATATGGGGCGAGGCGATTTTTAACATAATGTGGGGCACGGTGAGTTATAACAGAATGTGGGGTGCATTAATTTACAACAGAATGTGGGGCACGGTGATTTATAACAGAATGTGGGGCATGGTGATGTATAACAGAATGTGGGGTGGGGTGATTTATAACAGAATTTGGGGTGCATTGATTAATAACAGAATGCGGGGAACAGTAATTCATAACACAATGTGGGGCACAGTGATTTATAACAGAATGTGGGGCACGGTGATTTATAACAGATTGTGGGGTGCATTCATTTATAACAGAATGTGGCGCTCGGTGATTTATAAAAGAATGGGGGGTGCATTCATTTATAACAGAATGTGGGGCACGGTGATTTATAACAGAATGTGGGGCTCGGTGATTTATAAAAGAATGTGGGGCTCGGTGATTTATAAAAGAATGGGGGTGCATTCATTTGTAACAGAATGTGGGGCATGGTGATTTATAACAGAATGTGGGGTGCATTGATTTACAACAGAATGTGGGGCACGGTGATTTATAACAGAATGTGGGGCATGGTGATTTATAACAGAATGTGGGGTGCATTGATTTATAACAGAATGTGGGGTGGGGTGATTTATAACAGAATGTGGGGTGCATTGATTTATAACAGAATGTGGGGCATGGTGATTTATAACAGAATGTGGGGTGCATTGATTTACAACAGAATGTGGGGCACGGTGATTTATAACAGAATGTGGGGCATGGTGATTTATAACAGAATGTGGGGTGCATTGATTTATAACAGAATGTGGGGCATGGTGATTTATAACAGAATGTGGGGTGCATTGATTTACAACAGAATGTGGGGCACGGTGATTTATAACAGAATGTGGGGCATGGTGATTTATAACAGAATATGGGGTGCATTGATTTACAACAGAATGTGGGGCACGATGATTTATAGCAGAACGTGGGGCATGGTGATTTATAACAGAATGTGGGGTGCATTCATGTCTAATAGAATGCAGGGCTCGGTGATTTATAAAAGAATGGGGGTTGCATTCATTTATAACAGAATGTGGGGCACGGTGATTTATAACAGAATATGGGGTGCATTGATTTATACCAGAATGAGTGGTATGGTGTTTTATAAGAGAATGTGGGCCGGAATGATTTATAACAGAATGTGGGGTTCAGTGATTTATAACAGAATGTGGGGTACATTGATTTATACCGGATTGTGGGGCACGGTGATTTATGACAAAATGTGGGGTGCATTGATTTATAACAAAATGTGGGCACGATGATTTATAACAAAATGTGGGGCACGGTGATTTATCACAGAATATGGGGCGAGGCGATTTTTAACAGAATGTGGGTTGCATTGATTTATACCAGATTGTGGGACGCGGTGATTTATAACAGAATTTTGAGCACAATGATTTATAACAGAATGTGGGGCACGGTGATTTATAACAAAATGTGGGGCCCAGTGATTTATAACAGAATGTGGGGCACGGTTATATATAACAGAATATGGGGCGAGGCGATTTTTAACATAATGTGGGGCACGGTGAGTTATAACAGAATGTGGGGTGCATTAATTTACAATAGAATATGGGGCACGGTGATTTATAACAGAATGTGTTGCTCGGTGATTTATAAAAGAATGGGGGTGCATTAATTTATAACAGAATGTGGGGCACGGTGATTTATAAAAGAATGTGGGGTGCATTGATTTATAACACAATGTGGGGCACGGTGATTTATAACAGAATGTGGAGCACGGTGATTTATAACACAGAATGTGGGGTGCATTCATTTTTAACAGAATGTTGTGCACGGTGATTTATAACAGAATGTGGGGTGCATTCATTTATAACAGACTGTGGGGCACGGTGATTTAAAACAGAATGTGGGGTGCATTGATTTATAACAGAATGTAGGGTACGGTGATTTGTAACAGAATGTGGGGTGCAGTGATTTATAACAGAATGTGGGGCACGGTGATTTATAACAGAATGTGGGGCCCAGTGATTTTTAACAGAATGTGGGGCCAGTGATTTATAGCAGAATGTGGGGTACAGTGACTGATAACAGAATGTGGGGCACAGTGATTGATAACAGAATGTGGGGCATGGTGATTTATAACAGAATGTGGGGTACAGTGATTGATAACAGAATGTGGGGCACAGTGATTGATAACAGAATGTGGGGCATGGTGATTTATAACAGAATGTGGGGTACAGTGATTGATAACAGAATGTGGGGCACAGTGATTGATAACAGAATGTGGGGCATGGTGATTTATAACAGAATGTGGGGTGCAGTGATTTCAAAAAGAATTGGGGGTGCATTGATCAATAACAGAATGCGGGGTGCATTCATTTATAACAGAATGTGGGCACGGTGATTTATAACAGAATGTGGGGTGCAGTGATTTATAAAAGAATGGGGGGTGCATACATTTATAACAGAATGTGGGGCACGGTGATTTATAACAGAATGTGGGGAGCATTCATTTATAACAGAATATTGGGCACGGTGATTTATAACAGAATGTGGGATGCATTCATTTATAACAGAATGTGGGGTGCAGTGATATATAAAAGAATGTGTGGCACGGTGATTTATAACAGAATGTGGGGTGCAGTGATATATAAAAGAATGTGGGGTGCATTCATTTATAACAGAATGTTGTGCACGGTGATTTATAACAGAATGTGGGGTGCATTCATTTATAACAGAATGTGGGGCACGGTGATTTAAAACAGAATGTGGGGTGCATTGATTTATAACTGAATGTAGGGTATGGTGATTTATAACAGAATGTGTGGTGCATTGATTTATAACAGAATGTGGGGTGGGGTGATTTTTAACAGAATGTGGGGTGCATTAATTTATAACAGAATGTGGGCACGATGATTTATAACAGAATGTGGGGCGCAGTGATTTATAACAGAATGTGGGGTGGGGTGATATTTAACAGAATGTGGGGCCCAGTGATTTATAACAGAATGTGGGGCACGGTGATATATAACAGAATATGGGGCGAGGCGATTTTTAACATAATGTGGGCTGCATTGATTTATACCAGATTGTGGGACACGGTGATTTATAAAAGAATTTTGGGCACAGTGATTTATAACAGAATGTGGGGTGGAGTGATTTATAACAAAATGTGGGGCTCGGTGATTTAGAAAAGAAGGTGGGGCACATTAATTTATAAGAGAATGCGGGGCAAGGTAATTTATAACATAATGTGGGGCCCAGTGATTTATAACAGAATAAGGGGCCCAGTGATATATAACAGAATATGGGGCGAGGCGATTTTTAACATAATGTGGGCTGCATTGATTTATACCAGATTGTGGGACACGGTGATTTATAACAGAATGTTGAGCACAATGATTTATAACAGAATGTGGGGCACGGTGATTTATAACAAAATGTGCGGCCCAGTGATTTATAACAGAATGTGGGGCACGGTGATTTATAACAGAATATGGGGCGAGGCGATTTTTAACATAATGTGGGCTGCATTGATTTATACCAGATTATGGGACACGGTGATTTATAACAGAATTTTGGGCACAGTGATTTATAACAGAATGTGGGGTGCAGTGATTTATAACAGAATGTGGGGCACGGTGATTTATAACAGAATGTGGGGCCCAGTGATTTTTAACAGAATGTGGGGCCAGTGATTTATAACAGAATGTGGGGTATAGTGATTGATAACAGAATGTGGGGCATGGTGATTTATAACAGAATGTGGGGTGCAGTGATTTATAAAAGAATGGGGGGTGCATTGATCAATAACAGAATGCGGGGTGCATTCATATATAACAGAATGTGGGCACGATGATTTATAACAGAATATTGGGCACGGTGATTTATAACAGAATGTGGGATGCATTCATTTATAACAGAATGTGGGGCATGGTGATTTATAAAAGAATGTGTGGCACGGTGATTTATAACATAATGTCGGGTGCAGTGATATATAAAAGAATGTGGGGTGCATTCATTTATAACAGAATGTGGGGCACGGTGATTTATAAAAGAATGTGCGGTGCAGTGATTTATAAAAGAATGGGGGGTGCATTCATTTATAACAGAATGTGGGGCACGGTGATTTATAAAAGAATGTGCGGTGCAGTGATTTATAAAAGAATGGGGGGTGCATTCATTTATAACAGAATGTAGTGCACGGTGATTTATAACAGAATGTGGGGTGCATTCATTTATAACAGAATGTGGGGCACGGTGATTTAAAACAGAATGTGGGGTGCATTGATTTATAACAGAATGTAGGGTACGGTGATTTATAACACAATGTGTGGTGCATTGATTTATAACAGAATGTGGGGTGGGGTGATTTTTAACAGAATGTGGGGTGCATTAATTTATAACAGAATGTGGGCACGATGATTTATAACAGAATGAGGGGTTGGGTGATTTATAACAGAATGTGGAGCCCAGTGATTTATAACAGAATGTGGGGCACGGTAATATATAACAGAATATGGGGCAAGGCGATTTTTAACATAATGTGGGCTGCATTGATTTATACCAGATTGTGGGACACGGTGATTTATAACAGAATTTTGGGCACAGTGATTTATAACAGAATGTGGGGTGCAGTGATTTCTAACAAAATGTGGGGCTCGGTGATTTAGAAAAAAAGGTGGGGCACAATAATTTATAACAGAATGCGGGGCAAGGTAATTTATAACATAATGTGGGGCCCAGTGATTTATAACAGAATGTGGGGCACGGTGATTTATAACAGAATATGGGGCGAGGCGATTTTTAACAGAATGTGGGCTGCATTGATTTATACCAGATTGTGGGACACGGTGATTCATAACAGAATTTTGAGCACAATGATTTATAACAGAATGTGGGGCACGGTGATTTATAACAAAATGTGGGGCCCAGTGATTTATAACAGAATGTGGGGCACGGTGATTTAGAACAGAATATGGGGCGAGGCGATTTTTAACAGAATGTGGGGTGCATTGATCAATAACAGAATGCGGGGTGCATTCATTTATAACAGAATGTGGGCACGGTGATTTATAACAAAATGTGGGGTGCAGTGATTTATAAAAGAATGGGGGATGCATTCATTTATAACAGAATGTTGGGCACGGTGATTTATAACAGAATGTGGGATGTATTCATTTGTAACAGAATGCGGGGCATGGTGATTTATAACAGAATATGGGGCACGGTGATATATAACGGAATTTGGGGTGCATTGATTAATAACAGAATGCGGGGAACAGTAATTCATAACACAATGTGTGGCACGGTGATTTATAACAGAATGTGGGGTGCAGTGATATATAAAAGAATGTGGGGTGCATTCATTTATAACAGAATGTGGGGCACGGTGATTTATAACAGAATGTGGGGCTCGGTGATTTATAAAAGAATGGGGGTGCATTCATTTATAACAGAATGTGGGGCACGGTGATTTATAAAAGAATGGGGGTGCATTCATTTAGAACAGAATGTGGGGCACGGTGATTTATAAAAGAATGTGCAGTGCAGTGATTTATAAAAGAATGGGGGGTGCATTCATTTATAACGGAATTTTGGACACGGTGATTTATACCGGAATGTGGGGCGCATTCATTTATAACACAATGTGGGGCACGGTGATTTATAAAAGAATGTGGGGTGCATTGATTTATAACACAATGTGGGGCACGTTGATTTATAACAGAAAGTGGAGCACGGTGATTTATAACAGAATGTGGGGTGCATTCATTTATAACAGAATGTTGTGCACGGTGATTTATAAGAGAATGTGGGGTGCATTCATTTAGAACAGAATGTGGGGCACGGTGATTTAAAACAGAATGTGGGGTGCATTGATTTATAACAGAATGTAGGGTATGGTGATTTATAACAGAAAGTGTGGTGCATTGATTTATAACAGAATGTGGGGTGGGGTGATTTTTAACAGAATGTGGGGTGCATTAATTTATAACAGAATGTAGGCACGATGATTAATAACAGAATGTGGGGCGCAGTGACTTAAAACAGAATGTGGGGCATGGTGATTTATAACAGAATGTGGGGTGGGGTGATTTATAACAGAATGTGGGGCCCAGTGATTTATAACAGAATGTGGAGCACGGTGATATATAACGGAATATGGGGCGAGGCGATTTTTAACATAATGTGGGCTGCATTGATTTATACCAGATTGTGGGACACGGTGATTTATAACAGAATTTTGGGCACAGTGATTCATAACAGAATGTGGGGTGCAGTGATTTATAACAAAATGTGGGGCTCGGTGATTTAGAAAAGAAGGTGGGGCACAGTAATTGATAAGAGAATGTGGGGCCCAGTGATTTATAACAGAATGTGGGGTGCAGTGATTTATAACAAAATGTGGGGCGCAGTGATTTAGAAAAGAAGGTGGGGCACATTAATTTATAACAGAATGCGGGGCAAGGTGATTTATAACAAAACGTGGGGCCCAGTGATTTATAACAGAATGTGGGGCACGGTGATTTATAACAGAATATGGGGCGAGGCGATTTTTAACAGAATGTGGGCTGCATTGATTTATACCAGATTGTGGGACACGGTGATTTATAACAGAATTTTGAGCACAATGATTTATAACAGAATGTGGGGCACGGTGATTTATAACAAAACGTGGGGCCCAGTGATTTATAACAGAATGTGGGGCACGGTGATTTATAACAGAATATGGGGCGAGGCGATTTTTAACATAATGTGGGCTGCATTGATTTATACCAGATTATGGGACACGGTGATTTATAACAGAATTTTGGGCACAGTGATTTATAACAGAATGTGGGGTGCAGTGATTTATAACAGAATGTGGGGCACGGTGATTTATAATAGAATGTGGGGCATGGTGATTTATAACAGAATGTGGGGTGCATTGATCAATAACAGAATGTGGGGCACAGTGATTGATAACAGAATGTGGGGCACGGTGATTTATAACAGAATGTGGGGTGCATTGATCAATAGCAGAATGCGGGGTGCATTCATTTATAACAGAATGTTGGGCACGGTGATTTATAACAGAATGTGGGTTGCATTCATTTATAACAGAATGTGGGGCATGGTGATTTATAACAGAATGTGGGTTGGGGTGATATATAACGGAATTTGGGGTGCATTGATTAATAACAGAATGCGGGGAACAGGAATTCATAACACAATGTGTGGCACGGTGATTTATAACAGAATGTGGGGTGCAGTGATATATAAAAGAATGTGGGGTGCATTCATTTATAACAGAATGTGGGGTGGGGTAATTTTTAACAGAATGTGGGGTGCATTAATTTATAACAGAATGTGGGCATGATGATTTATATCAGAATGTGGGGTTGGGTGATTTATGACAGAATGTGGGGCCCAGTGATTTATTCCAGAATGTGGGGCACGGTGATATATAACAGAATATGGGGCAAGGCGATTTTTAACATAATGTGGGCTGCATTGATTTATACCAGATTGTGGGACACGGTGATTTATAACAGAATTTTGGGCACAGTGATTTATAACAGAATGTGGGGTGCAGTGATTTATAACAAAATGTGGGGCTCGGTGATTTAGAAAAAAAGGTGGGGCACATTAATTTATAACAGAATGCGGGGCAAGGTAATTTATAACATAATGTGGGGCCCAGTGATGTATAACAGAATGTGGTGCACGGTGATTTATAACAGAATATGGGGCGAGGCGATTTTTAACAGAATGTGGGCTGCATTGATTTATACCAGATTGCGGGACACGGTGATTTATAACAGAATTTTGAGCACAATGATTTATAACAGAATGTGGGGCACGGTGATTTATAACAAAATGTGGGGCCCAGTGATTTATAACAGAATGTGGGGCACGGTGATTTATAACAGAATTTTGGGCACAGTGATTCATAACAGAATGTGGGGTGCAGTGATTTATAACAAAATGTGGGGCTCGGTGATTTAGAAAAGAAGGTGGGGCACAGTAATTTATAAGAGAATGTGGGGCCCAGTGATTTATAACAGAATGTGGGGTGCAGTGATTTATAACATAATGTGGGGCCCAGTGATTTATAACAGAATGTGGGGCACGGTGATTTATAACAGAATATGGGGCGAGGCGATTTTTAACAGAATGTGGGCTGCATTGATTTATACCAGATTGTGGGACACGGTGATTTATAACAGAATTTTGAGCACAATGATTTATAACAGAATGTGGGGCACGGTGATTTATAACAGAATATGGGGCGAGGCGATTTTTAACATAATGTGGGCTGCATTGATTTATACCAGATTATGGGACACGGTGATTTATAACAGAATTTTGGGCACAGTGATTTATAACAGAATGTGGGGCACGGTGATTTATAACAGAATATGGGGCGAGGCGATTTTTAACATAATGTGGGCTGCATTGATTTATACCAGATTATGGGACACGGTGATTTATAACAGAATTTTGGGCACAGTGATTTATAACAGAATGTGGGGCACGGTGATTTATAATAGAATGTGGGGCCCAGTGATTTATAACAGAATGTGGGGCACAGTGATTGATAACAGAATGTGGGGCATGGTGATTTATAACAGAATGTGGGGTGCATTGATCAATAACAGAATGCGGAGTGCATTCATTTATAACAGAATGTGGGCACGGTGATTTATAACAGAATGTGGGGTGCACTGATTTATAAAAGAATGGGGGATGCATTCATTTATAACAGAATGTTGGGCACGGTGATTTCTAACAGAATGTGGGATGCATTCATTTATAACAGAATGTGGGGCATGGTGATTTCTAACAGAATATGGGGCACGGTGATATATAACGGAATTTGGGGTGTATTGATTAATAACAGAATGCGGGGAACAGTAATTCATCACACAATGTGTGGCACGGTGATTTATAACAGAATGTGGGGTGCAGTGATATATAAAAGAATGTGGGGTGCATTCATTTATAACAGAATGTGGGGCACGGTGACTTATAACAGAATGTGGGGCTCGGTGATTTATAAAAGAATGGGGGTGCATTCATTTATAACAGAATGTGGGGCACGGTGATTTATAAAAGAATGGGCTGCATTCATTTAGAACAGAATGTGGGGCACGGTGATTTATAAAAGAATGTGCGGTGCAGTGATTTATAAAAGAATGGGGGGTGCATTCATTTATAACAGAATTTTGGACACGGTGATTTATACCAGAATGTGGGGCGCATTCATTTATAACACAATGTGGGGCACGGTGATTTATAAAAGAATGTGGGGTGCATTGATTAATAACACAATGTGGGGCACGGTGATTTATAACCGAATGTGGAGCACGGTGATTGATAACAGAATGTGGGGTGCATTCATTTATAACAGAATGTTGTGCACGGTGATTTATAACAGAATGTGGAGTGCATTCATTTATAACAGAATGTGGGGCACGGTGATTTAAAACAGAATGACGGGTGCATTGATTTATAACAGAATGTAGGGTATGGTGATTTATAACAGAAAGTGTGGTGCATTGATTTATAACAGAATGTGGGGTGGGGTGATTTTTAACAGAATGTGGGGTGCAGTGATTTATAACAAAATGTGGGGCGCAGTGATTTAGAAAAGAAGGTGGGGCACATTAATTTATAACAGAATGTGGGGCAAGGTAATTTATAACATAATGTGGGGCCCAGTGATTTATAACAGAATGTAGGCACGATGATTAATAACAGAATGTGGGGCGCAGTGACTTAAAATAGAATGTGGGGCATGGTGATTTATAACAGAATGTGGGGTGGGGTGATTTATAACAGAATGTGGGGCACGGTGATATATAACGGAATATGGGGCGAGGCGATTTTTAACATAATGTGGGCTGCATTGATTTATACCAGATTGTGGGACACGGTGATTTATAACAGAATTTTGGGCACAGTGATTCATAACAGAATGTGGGGTGCAGTGATTTATAACAAAATGTGGGGCTCGGTGATTTAGAAAAGAAGGTGGGGCAC
Organism: Chiloscyllium punctatum; assembly: GCF_047496795.1. Lineage (NCBI taxonomy): Eukaryota > Metazoa > Chordata > Chondrichthyes > Orectolobiformes > Hemiscylliidae > Chiloscyllium > Chiloscyllium punctatum. The sequence continues at coordinate 109,533,816 of NC_092751.1, forward strand.
AGTAATTTATAAGAGAATGTGGGGCCCAGTGATTTATAACAGAATGTGGGGTGCAGTGATTTATAACATAATGTGGGGCCCAGTGATTTATAACAGAATGTGGGGCACGGTGATTTATAACAGATTATGGGGCGAGGCGATTTTTAACAGAATGTGGGCTGCATTGATTTATACCAGATTGTGGGACACGGTGATTTATAACAGAATTTTGAGCACAATGATTTATAACAGAATGTGGGGCACGGTGATTTATAACAGAATATGGGGCGAGGCGATTTTTAACATAATGTGGGCTGCATTGATTTATACCAGATTATGGGACACGGTGATTTATAACAGAATTTTGGGCACAGTGATTTATAACAGAATGTGGGGCACGGTGATTTATAATAGAATGTGGGGCCCAGTGATTTATAACAGAATGTGGGGCCAGTGATTTATAACAGAATGTGGGGCACAGTGATTGATAACAGAATGTGGGGCATGGTGATTTATAACAGAATGTGGGGTGCATTGATCAATAACAGAATGCGGGGTGCATTCATTTATAACAGAATGTGGGCACGGTGATTTATAACAGAATGTGGGGTGCAGTGATTATAAAAGAATGGGGGGTGCATTCATTTATAACAGAATGTTGGGCACGGTAATTTATAACAGAATGTGGGATGCATTCATTTATAACAGAATGTGGGGCATGGTGATTTATAACAGAATGTGGGGCACGGTGATATATAACGGAATTTGGGGTGCATTGATTAATAACAAAATGCGGGGAACAGTAATTCATCACACAATGTGTGGCAGGGTGATTTATAACAGAATGTGGGGTGCAGTGATATATAAAAGAATGTGGGGTGCATTCATTTATAACAGAATGTGGGGCACGGAGATTTATAACAGAATGTGGGGCTCGGTGATTTATAAAAGAATGGGGGTGCATTCATTTAGAACAGAATGTGGGGCACGGTGATTTATAAAAGAATGTGCGGTGCCGTGATTTATAAAAGAATGGGGGGTGCATTCATTTATAACAGAATTTTGGACACGGTGATTTATACCAGAATGTGGGGCGCATTCATTTATAACACAATGTGGGGCACGGTGATTTATAAAAGAATGTGGGGTGCATTGATTTATAACACAATGTGGGGCACGGTGATTTATAACAGAATGTGGAGCACGGTGATTTATAACAGAATGTGGAGTGCATTCATTTATAACAGAATGTAGTGCACGGTGATTTATAACAGAATGTGGAGTGCATTCATTTATAACAGAATGTGGGGCACGGTGATTTAAAACAGAATGTGGGGTGCATTGATTTATAACAGAATGTAGGGTATGGTGATTTATAACAGAAAGTGTGGTGCATTGATTTATAACAGAATGTGGGGTGGGGTGATTTTTAACAGAATGTGGGGTGCATTAATTTATAACAGAATGTAGGCACGATGATTAATAACAGAATGTGGGGCGCAGTGACTTAAAACAGAATGTGGGGCATGGTGATTTATAACAGAATGTGGGGTGGGGTGATTTATAACAGAATGTGGGGCCCAGTGATTTATAACAGAATGTGGGGCACGGTGATATATAACGGAATATGGGGCGAGGCGATTTTTAACATAATGTGGGCTGCATTGATTTATACCAGATTGTGGGACACGGTGATTTATAACAGAATTGTGGGCACAGTGATTCATAACAGAATGTGGGGTGCAGTGATTTATAACAAAATGTGGGGCTCGGTGATTTAGAAAAGAAGGTGGGGCACAGTAATTTATAAGAGAATGTGGGGCCCAGTGATTTATAACAGAATGTGGGGTGCAGTGATTTATAACAAAATGTGGGGCGCAGTGATTTAGAAAAGAAGGTGGGGCACATTAATTTATAACAGAATGCGGGGCAAGGTAATTTATAACATAATGTGGGGCCCAGTGATTTATAACAGAATGTGGGGCACGGTGATTTATAACAGAATATGGGGCAAGGCGATTTTTAACAGAATGTGGGCTGCATTGATTTATACCAGATTGTGGGACACGGTGATTTATAACAGAATTTTGAGCACAATGATTTATAACAAAATGTGGGGTGCAGTGATTTATAACAGAATGTGGGGCACGGTGATTTATAACAGAATGTGGGGCCCAGTTATTTATAACAGAATGTGGGGCCAGTGATTTATAACAGAATGTGGGGCACAGTGATTGATAACAGAATGTGGGGCATGATGATTTATAACAGAATGTAGGGTGCATTGATCAATAACAGAATGCGGGGTGCATTCATTTATAACAGAATGTGGGCACGGTGATTTATAACAGAATGTGGGGTGCAGTGATTTATAAAAGAATGGGGGGTGCATTCATTTATAACAGAATGTTGGGCACGGTGATTTATAATAGAATGTGAGATGCATTCATTTATAACAGAATGTGGGGCATGGTGATTTATAACAGAATATGGGGTGGGGTGATTTATAACAGAATTTGGGGTGCATTGATTAATAACAGAATGCGGGGAACAGTAATTCATAACACAATGTGTGGCACGGTGATTTATAACAGAATGTGGGGTGCAGTGATATATAAAAGAATGTGGGGTGCATTCATTTATAACAGAATGTGGGGCACGGTGATTTATAACAGAATGCGGGGCACGGTGATTTATAACAGAATGTGGGGCTCGGTGATTTATAAAAGAATGCGGGTGCATTCATTTATAACAGAATGTGGGGCACGGTGATTTATAAAAGAATGTGCGGTGCAGTGATTTATAAAAGAATGGGGGGTGCATTCATTTATAACAGAATGTTGGACACGGTGATTTATACCAGAATGTGGGGCGCATTCATTTATAACACAATATGGGGCACGGTGATTTATAAAAGAATGTGGGGTGCATTGATTTATAACAAAATGTGGGGCACGGTGATTTATAACAGAATGTGGAGCACGGTGATTTATAACAGAATGTGGGGCACGGTTATATATAACAGAATATGGGGCGAGGCGATTTTTAACATAATGTGGGGCACGGTGAGTTATAACAGAATGTGGGGTGCATTAATTTACAATAGAATGTGGGGCACGGTGATTTATAACAGAATGTGGGGTGCAGTGATATATAAAAGAATGTGGGGTGCATTGATTTATAACAGAATGTGGGGCACGGTGATTTATAACAGAATGTGGGGCTCGGTGATTTATAAAAGAATGGGGGTGCACTCATTTATAACAGAATGTGGGGCTCGGTGATTTATAAAAAAATGGGGGTGCATTCATTTATAACACAATGTGGGGCACGGTGATTTATAAAAGAATGTGGGGTGTATTGATTTATAACACAATGTGGGGCACGGTGATTTATAACAGAATGTGGAGCACCGTGATTTATAACACAGAATGTGGGGTGCATTCATTTATAACACAATGTTGTGCACGGTGATTTATAACAGAATGTGGGGTGCATTCATTTATAACAGACTGTGGGGCACGGTGATTTAAAACAGAATGTGGGGTGCATTGATTTATAACACAATGTAGGGTACGGTGATTTGTAACAGAATGTTTGGTGCATTGATTTATAACAGAATGTGGGGTGGGGTGATTTTTAACAGAATGTGGGGTGCATTAATTTATAACAGAATGTGGGCACGATGATTTATAACAGAATGTGGGGCCAGTGATTTCTAACAGAATGTGGGGCATGGTGATTTATAACAGAATGTGGGGCGCAGTGATTTATAACAGAATGTGGGGCATGGTGATTTATAACAGAATGTGGGGTTGGGTGATTTATAACAGAATGTGGGGCCCAGTGATTTATTATAGAATGTGGGGCGCGGTGATATATAACAGAATATGGGGCGAGGCGATTTTTAACATAATGTGGGCTGCATTGATTTATACCAGATTATGGGACACGGTGATTTATAACAGAATTTTGGGCACAGTGATTTATAACAGAATGTGGGGTGCAGTGATTTATAACAGAATGTGGGGCACGGTGATTTATAATAGAATGTGGGGCCCAGTGATTTATAACAGAATGTGGGGCACGGTGATTTATAACAGAATATGGGGCGAGGCGATTTTTAACATAATGTGGGCTGCATTGATTTATACCAGATTATGGGACACGGTGATTTATAACAGAATTTTGGGCACAGTGATTTATAACAGAATGTGGGGTGCAGTGATTTATAACAGAATGTGGGGCACGGTGATTTATAACAGAATGTGGGGCCCAGTGATTTATAACAGAATGTGGGGCCAGTGATTTATAACAGAATGAGGGGCACAGTGATTTATAACAGAATGTGGGGCCAGTGATTTATAACAGAATGTGGGGCACAGTGATTGATAACAGAATGTGGGGCATGGTGATTTATAACAGAATGTGGGGTGCAGTGATTTATAAAAGAATGGGGGGTGCATTGATCAATAACAGAATGTGGGGTGCATTCATTTATAACAGAATGTGGGCACGGTGATTTATAACAGAATGTGGGGTGCAGTGATTTATAAACGAATGGGGGGTGCATTCATTTATAACAGAATATTGGGCACGGTGATTTATAACAGAATGTGGGATGCATTCATTGATAACAGAATGTGGGGCATGGTGATTTATAAAAGAATGTGTGGCACGGTGATTTATAACAGAATGTGGGGTGCAGTGATATATAAAAGAATGTGGGGTGCATTCATTTCTAACAGAACGTGGGGCACGGTGATTTATAAAAGAATGTGCGGTGCAGTGATTTATATAAGAATGGGGGGTGCATTCATTTATAACAGAATGTTGGACACGGTGATTTATACCAGAATGTGGGGCGCATTCATTTATAACACAATGTGGGGCACGGTGATTTACAAAAGAATGTGGGGTGCATTGATTTATAACACAATGTGGGGCACGGTGATTTATAACAGAATGTGGAGCACGGTGATTTATAACAGAATGTGGGGTGCATTCATTTATAACAGAATGTTGTGCACGGTGATTTATAATAGAATGTGGGGTGCATTCATTTATAACAGAATGTGGGGTGGGGTGATTTTTAAAAGAATGTGGGGTGCATTAATGTATAACAGAATGTGGGCACGATGATTTATAACAGAATGTGGGGCACAGTGATTTATAACAGAATGTGGGGTGGGGTGATTTATAACAGAATGTGGGGCGCAGTGATTTATAACAGAATGTGGGGTGGGGTGATATTTAACAGAATGTGGGGCCCAGTGATTTATAACAGAATGTGGGGCACGGTGATATATAACAGAATGTGGGGTGCAGTGATATATAAAAGAATGTGGGGTGCATTCATTTATAACAGAATGTGGGGCACGGTGATTTAAAACAGAATGTGGGGTGCATTGATTTATAACAGAATGTAGGGTACGGTGATTTATAACAGAATGTGTGGTGCATTGATTTATAACAGAATGTGGGGTGGGGTGATTTTTAACAGAATGTGGGGTGCATTGATTTATAACAGAATGTGGGCACGATGATTTATAACAGAATGTGGGGCGCAGTGATTTATAACAGAATGTGGGGTGGGGTGATATTTAACAGAATGTGGGGCCCAGTGATTTATAACAGAATGTGGGGCACGGTGATATATAACAGAATATGGGGCGAGGCGATTTTTAACATAATGTGGGCTGCATTGATTTATACCAGATTGTGGGACACGGTGATTTATAAAAGAATTTTGGGCACAGTGATTTATAACAGAATGTGGGGTGCAGTGATTTATAACAAAATGTGGGGCTCGGTGATTTAGAAAAGAAGGTGGGGCACGTTAATTTATAAGAGAATGCGGGGCAAGGTAATTTATAACATAATGTGGGGCCCAGTGATTTATAACAGAATGTGGGGCCCAGTGATATATAACAGAATATGGGGCGAGGCGATTTTTAACATAATGTGGGCTGCATTGATTTATACCAGATTGTGGGACACGGTGATTTATAACAGAATTTTGAGCACAATGATTTATAACAGAATGTGGGGCACGGTGATTTCTAACAAAATGTGCGGCCCAGTGATTTATAACAGAATGTGGGGCACGGTGATTTATAACAGAATATGGGGCGAGGCGATTTTTAACATAATGTGGGCTGCATTGATTTATACCAGATTATGGGACACGGTGATTTATAACAGAATTTTGGGCACAGTGATTTATAACAGAATGTGGGGTGCAGTGATTTATAACAGAATGTGGGGCACGGTGATTTATAACAGAATGTGGGGCCCAGTGATTTATAACAGAATGTGGGGCCAGTGATTTATAACAGAATGAGGGGCACAGTGATTTATAACAGAATGTGGGGCCAGTGATTTATAACAGAATGTGGGGCACAGTGATTGATAACAGAATGTGGGGCATGGTGATTTATAACAGAATGTGGGTTGCAGTGATTTATAAAAGAATGGGGGGTGCATTGATCAATAACAGAATGTGGGGTGCATTCATTTATAACAGAATGTGGGCACGGTGATTTATAACAGAATGTGGGGTGCAGTGATTTATAAACGAATGGGGGGTGCATTCATTTATAACAGAATATTGGGCACGGTGATTTATAACAGAATGTGGGATGCATTCATTGATAACAGAATGTGGGGCATGGTGATTTATAAAAGAATGTGTGGCACGGTGATTTATAACAGAATGTGGGGTGCAGTGATATATAAAAGAATGTGGGGTGCATTCATTTCTAACAGAACGTGGGGCACGGTGATTTATAAAAGAATGTGCGGTGCAGTGATTTATATAAGAATGGGGGGTGCATTCATTTATAACAGAATGTTGGACACGGTGATTTATACCAGAATGTGGGGCGCATTCATTTATAACACAATGTGGGGCACGGTGATTTATAAAAGAATGTGGGGTGCATTGATTTATAACACAATGTGGGGCACGGTGATTTATAACAGAATGTGGAGCACGGTGATTTATAACAGAATGTGGGGTGCATTCATTTATAACAGAATGTTGTGCACGGTGATTTATAACAGAATGTGGGGTGCATTCATTTATAACAGAATGTGGGGTGGGGTGATTTTTAAAAGAATGTGGGGTGCATTAATGTATAACAGAATGTGGGCACGATGATTTATAACAGAATGTGGGGCACAGTGATTTATAACAGAATGTGGGGTGGGGTGATTTATAACAGAATGTGGGGCCCAGTGATTTATAACAGAATGTGGGGCACGGTGATATATAACAGAATGTGGGGTGGGGTGATTTATAACAGAATGTGGGGCCCAGTGATTTATAACAGAATGTGGGCTGCATTGATTTATACCAGATTGTGGGGTGGGGTGATTTATAACAGAATGTGGGGCCCAGTGATTTATAACAGAATGTGGGGCACGGTGATTTATAACAGAATGTGGGATGCATTCATTTATAACAGAATGTGGGGTGCAGTGATATATAAAAGAATGTGTGGCACGGTGATTTATAACAGAATGTGGGGTGCAGTGATATATAAAAGAATGTGGGGTGCATTCATTTATAACAGAATGTTGTGCACGGTGATTTATAACAGAATGTGGGGTGCATTCATTTATAACAGAATGTGGGGCACGGTGATTTAAAACAGAATGTGGGGTGCATTGATTTATAACAGAATGTAGGGTACGGTGATTTATAACAGAAAGTGTGGTGCATTGATTTATAACAGAATGTGGGGTGGGGTGATTTTTAACAGAATGTGGGGTGCATTGATTTATAACAGAATGTGGGCACGATGATTTATAACAGAATGTGGGGCGCAGTGATTTATAACAGAATGTGGGGTGGGGTGATATTTAACAGAATGTGGGGCCCAGTGATTTATAACAGAATGTGGGGCATGGTGATATATAACAGAATATGGGGCGAGGCGATTTTTAACATAATGTGGGCTGCATTGATTTATACCAGATTGTGGGACACGGTGATTTATAAAAGAATTTTGGGCACAGTGATTTATAACAGAATGTGGGGTGCAGTGATTTATAACAAAATGTGGGGCTCGGTGATTTAGAAAAGAAGGTGGGGCACATTAATTTATAAGAGAATGCGGGGCAAGGTAATTTATAACATAATGTGGGGCCCAGTGATTTATAACAGAATGTGGGGCCCAGTGATATATAACAGAATATGGGGCGAGGCAATTTTTAACAGAATGTGGGCTGCATTGATTTATACCAGATTGTGGGACACGGTGATTTATAACAGAATTTTGAGCACAATGATTGATAACAGAATGTGGGGCACGGTGATTTATAACAAAATGTGCGGCCCAGTGATTTATAACAGAATGTGGGGCACGGTGATTTATAACAGAATATGGGGCGAGGCGATTTTTAACATAATGTGGGCTGCATTGATTTATACCAGATTATGGGACACGGTGATTTATAACAGAATTTTGGGCACAGTGATTTATAACAGAATGTGGGGTGCAGTGATTTATAACAGAATGTGGGGCACGGTGATTTATAACAGAATGTGGGGCCCAGTGATTTTTAACAGAATGTGGGGCCAGTGATTTATAACAGAATGTGGGGTATAGTGATTGATAACAGAATGTGGGGCATGGTGATTTATAACAGAATGTGGGGTGCAGTGATTTATAAAAGAATGGGGGGTGCATTGATCAATAACAGAATGCGGGGTGCATTCATATATAACAGAATGTGGGCACGATGATTTATAACAGAATGTGGGGTGCAGTGATTTATAAACGAATGGGGGGTGCATTCATTTATAACAGAATATTGGGCACGGTGATTTATAACAGAATGTGGGATGCATTCATTTATAACAGAATGTGGGGCATGGTGATTTATAAAAGAATGTGTGGCACGGTGATTTATAACATAATGTCGGGTGCAGTGATATATAAAAGAATGTGGGGTGCATTCATTTATAACAGAATGTGGGGCACGGTGATTTATAAAAGAATGTGCGGTGCAGTGATTTATAAAAGAATGGGGGGTGCATTCATTTATAACAGAATGTTGGACACGGTGAATTATACCAGAATGTGGGGCGCATTCATTTATAACACAATGTGGGGCACGGTGATTTATAAAAGAATGTGGGGTGCATTGATTTATAACACAATGTGGGGCACGGTGATTTATAACAGAATGTGGAGCACGGTGATTTATAACAGAATGTGGGGTGCATTCATTTATAACAGAATGTAGTGCACGGTGATTTATAACAGAATGTGGGGTGCATTCATTTATAACAGAATGTGGGGCACGGTGATTTAAAACAGAATGTGGGGTGCATTGATTTATAACAGAATGTAGGGTACGGTGATTTATAACACAATGTGTGGTGCATTGATTTATAACAGAATGTGGGGTGGGGTGATTTTTAACAGAATGTGGGGTGCATTAATTTATAACAGAATGTGGGCACGATGATTTATAACAGAATGTGGGGTTGGGTGATTTATAACAGAATGTGGAGCCCAGTGATTTATAACAGAATGTGGGGCACGGTGATATATAACAGAATATGGGGCAAGGCGATTTTTAACATAATGTGGGCTGCATTGATTTATACCAGATTGTGGGACACGGTGATTTATAACAGAATTTTGGGCACAGTGATTTATAACAGAATGTGGGGTGCAGTGATTTATAACAAAATGTGGGGCTCGGTGATTTAGAAAAAAAGGTGGGGCACAATCATTTATAACAGAATGCGGGGCAAGGTAATTTATAACATAATGTGGGGCCCAGTGATTTATAACAGAATGTGGGGCACGGTGATTTATAACAGAATATGGGGCGAGGCGATTTTTAACAGAATGTGGGCTGCATTGATTTATACCAGATTGTGGGACACGGTGATTCATAACAGAATTTTGAGCACAATGATTTATAACAGAATGTGGGGCATGGTGATTTATAACAAAATGTGGGGCCCAGTGATTTATAACAGAATGTGGGGCACGGTGATTTATAACAGAATATGGGGCGAGGCGATTTTTAACATAATGTGGGCTGCATTGATTTATACCAGATTATGGGACACGGTGATTTATAACAGAATTTTGGGCACAGTGATTTATAACAGAATGTGGGGCACGGTGATTTATAATAGAATGTGGGGCCCAGTGATTTATAACAGAATGTGGGGCACAGTGATTGATAACAGAATGTGGGGCATGGTGATTTATAACAGAATGTGGGGTGCATTGATCAATAACAGAATGCGGGGTGCATTCATTTATAACAGAATGTGGGCACGGTGATAAATAACAAAATGTGGGGTGCAGTGATTTATAAAAGAATGGGGGGTGCATTCATTTATAACAGAATGTTGGGCACGGTGATTTATAACAGAATGTGGGATGTATTCATTTATAACAGAATGTGGGGCATGGTGATTTATAACAGAATATGGGGCACGGTGATATATAACGGAATTTGGGGTGCATTGATTAATAACAGAATGCGGGGAACAGTAATTCATAACACAATGTGTGGCACGGTGATTTATAACAGAATGTGGGGTGCAGTGATATATAAAAGAATGTGGGGTGCATTCATTTATAACAGAATGTGGGGCACGGTGATTTATAACAGAATGTGGGGCTCGGTGATTTATAAAAGAATGGGGGTGCATTCATTTATAACAGAATGTGGGGCACGGTGATTTATAAAAGAATGGGGGTGCATTCATTTAGAACAGAATGTGGGGCACGGTGATTTATAAAAGAATGTGCGGTGCAGTGATTTATAAAAGAATGGGGGGTGCATTCATTTATAACAGAATTTTGGACACGGTGATTTATACCAGAATGTGGGGCGCATTCATTTATAACACAATATGGGGCACGGTGATTTATAAAAGAATGTGGGGTGCATTGATTTATAACACAATGTGGGGCACGTTGATTTATAACAGAATGTGGAGCACGGTGATTTATACCAGAATGTGGGGTGCATTCATTTATAACAGAATGTTGTGCACGGTGATTTATAACAGAATGTGGGGTGCATTCATTTAGAACAGAATGTGGGGCACGGTGATTTAAAACAGAATGTGGGGTGCATTGATTTATAACAGAATGTAGGGTATGGTGATTTATAACAGAAAGGGTGGTGCATTGATTTATAACAGAATGTGGGGTGGGGTGATTTTTAACAGAACGTGGGGTGCATTAATTTATAACAGAATGTAGGCACGATGATTAATAACAGAATGTGGGGCGCAGTGACTTAAAACAGAATGTGGGGCATGGTGATTTATAACAGAATGTGGGGTGGGGTGATTTATAACAGAATGTGGGGCCCAGTGATTTATAACAGAATGTGGGGCACGGTGATATATAACGGGATATGGGGCGAGGCGATTTTTAACATAATGTGGGCTGCATTGATTTATACCAGATTGTGGGACACGGTGATTTACAACAGAATTTTGGGCACAGTGATTCATAACAGAATGTGGGGTGCAGTGATTTATAACAAAATGTGGGGCTCGGTGATTTAGAAAAGAAGGTGGGGCACAGTAATTGATAAGAGAATGTGGGGCCCAGTGATTTATAACAGAATGTGGGGTGCAGTGATTTATAACAAAATGTGGGGCGCAGTGATTTAGAAAAGAAGGTGGGGCACATTAATTTATAACAGAATGCGGGGCAAGGTAATTTATAACATAATGTGGGGCCCAGTGATTTATAACAGAATGTGGGGCACGGTGATTTATAACAGAATATGGGGCGAGTCGATTTTTAACAGAATGTGGGCTGCATTGATTTATACCAGATTGTGGGACACGGTGATTTATAACAGAATTTTGAGCACAATGATTTATAACAGAATGTGGGGCACGGTGATTTATAACAGAATGTGGGGTATAGTGATTGATAACAGAATGTGGGGCATGGTGATTTATAACAGAATGTGGGGTGCAGTGATTTATAAAAGAATGGGGGGTGCATTGATCAATAACAGAATGCGGGGTGCATTCATATATAACAGAATGTGGGCACGATGATTTATAACAGAATGTGGGGTGCAGTGATTTATAAACGAATGGGGGGTGCATTCATTTATAACAGAATATTGGGCACGGTGATTTATAACAGAATGTGGGATGCATTCATTTATAACAGAATGTGGGGCATGGTGATTTATAAAAGAATGTGTGGCACGGTGATTTATAACATAATGTCGGGTGCAGTGATATATAAAAGAATGTGGGGTGCATTCATTTATAACAGAATGTGGGGCACGGTGATTTATAAAAGAATGTGCGGTGCAGTGATTTATAAAAGAATGGGGGGTGCATTCATTTATAACAGAATGTTGGACACGGTGAATTATACCAGAATGTGGGGCGCATTCATTTATAACACAATGTGGGGCACGGTGATTTATAAAAGAATGTGGGGTGCATTGATTTATAACACAATGTGGGGCACGGTGATTTATAACAGAATGTGGAGCACGGTGATTTATAACAGAATGTGGGGTGCATTCATTTATAACAGAATGTAGTGCACGGTGATTTATAACAGAATGTGGGGTGCATTCATTTATAACAGAATGTGGGGCACGGTGATTTAAAACAGAATGTGGGGTGCATTGATTTATAACAGAATGTAGGGTACGGTGATTTATAACACAATGTGTGGTGCATTGATTTATAACAGAATGTGGGGTGGGGTGATTTTTAACAGAATGTGGGGTGCATTAATTTATAACAGAATGTGGGCACGATGATTTATAACAGAATGTGGGGTTGGGTGATTTATAACAGAATGTGGAGCCCAGTGATTTATAACAGAATGTGGGGCACGGTGATATATAACAGAATATGGGGCAAGGCGATTTTTAACATAATGTGGGCTGCATTGATTTATACCAGATTGTGGGACACGGTGATTTATAACAGAATTTTGGGCACAGTGATTTATAACAGAATGTGGGGTGCAGTGATTTATAACAAAATGTGGGGCTCGGTGATTTAGAAAAAAAGGTGGGGCACAATCATTTATAACAGAATGCGGGGCAAGGTAATTTATAACATAATGTGGGGCCCAGTGATTTATAACAGAATGTGGGGCACGGTGATTTATAACAGAATATGGGGCGAGGCGATTTTTAACAGAATGTGGGCTGCATTGATTTATACCAGATTGTGGGACACGGTGATTCATAACAGAATTTTGAGCACAATGATTTATAACAGAATGTGGGGCACGGTGATTTATAACAAAATGTGGGGCCCAGTGATTTATAACAGAATGTGGGGCACGGTGATTTATAACAGAATATGGGGCGAGGCGATTTTTAACATAATGTGGGCTGCATTGATTTATACCAGATTATGGGACACGGTGATTTATAACAGAATGTTGGGCACAGTGATTTATAACAGAATGTGGGGCACGGTGATTTATAATATAATGTGGGGCCCAGTGATTTATAACAGAATGTGGGGCACAGTGATTGATAACAGAATGTGGGGCATGGTGATTTATAACAGAATGTGGGGTGCATTGATCAATAACAGAATGCGGGGTGCATTCATTTATAACAGAATGTGGGCACGGTGATTTATAACAAAATGTGGGGTGCAGTGATTTATAAAAGAATGGGGGGTGCATTCATTTATAACAGAATGTTGAGCACGGTGATTTATAACAGAATGTGGGATGTATTCATTTATAACAGAATGTGGGGCATGGTGATTTATAACAGAATATGGGGCACGGTGATATATAACGGAATTTGGGGTGCATTGATTAATAACAGAATGCGGGGAACAGTAATTCATAACACAATGTGTGGCACGGTGATTTATAACAGAATGTGGGGTGCAGTGATATATAAAAGAATGTGGGGTGCATTCATTTATAACAGAATGTGGGGCACGGTGATTTATAACAGAATGTGGGGCTCGGTGATTTATAAAAGAATGGGGGTGCATTCATTTATAACAGAATGTGGGGCACGGTGATTTATAAAAGAATGGGGGTGCATTCATTTAGAACAGAATGTGGGGCACGGTGATTTACAAAAGAATGTGCGGTGCAGTGATTTATAAAAGAATGGGGGGTGCATTCATTTATAACAGAATTTTGGACACGGTGATTTATACCAGAATGTGGGGCGCATTCATTTATAACACAATATGGGGCACGGTGATTTATAAAAGAATGTGGGGTGCATTGATTTATAACACAATGTGGGGCACGTTGATTTATAACAGAATGTGGAGCACGGTGATTTATAACAGAATGTGGGGTGCATTCATTTATAACAGAATGTTGTGCACGGTGATTTATAACAGAATGTGGGGTGCATTCATTTAGAACAGAATGTGGGGCACGGTGATTTAAAACAGAATGTGGGGTGCATTGATTTATAACAGAATGTAGGGTATGGTGATTTATAACAGAAAGTGTGGTGCATTGATTTATAACAGAATGTGGGGTGGGGTGATTTTTAACAGAATGTGGGGTGCATTAATTTATAACAGAATGTAGGCACGATGATTAATAACAGAATGTGGGGCGCAGTGACTTAAAACAGAATGTGGGGCATGGTGATTTATAACAGAATGTGGGGTGGGGTGATTTATAACAGAATGTGGGGCCCAGTGATTTATAACAGAATGTGGGGCACGGTGATTTATAACAGAATATGGGGCGGGTCGATTTTTAACAGAATGTGGGCTGCATTGATTTATACCAGATTGTGGGACACGGTGATTTATAACAGAATTTTGAGCACAATGATTTATAACAGAATGTGGGGCCCAGTGATTTATAACAAAACGTGGGGCCCAGTGATTTATAACAGAATGTGGGGCACGGTGATTTATAACAGAATATGGGGCGAGGCGATTTTTAACATAATGTGGGCTGCATTGATTTATACCAGATTATGGGACACGGTGATGTATAACAGAATTTTGGGCACAGTGATTTATAACAGAATGTGGGGTGCAGTGATTTATAAAAGAATGTGGGGCACGGTGATTTCTAATAGAATGTGGGGCATGGTGATTTATAACAGAATGTGGGGTGCATTGATCAATAACAGAATGTGGGGCACAGTGATTGATAACAGAATGTGGGGCACGCTGATTTATAACAGAATGTGGGGTGCATTGATCAATAGCAGAATGCGGAGTGCATTCATTTATAACAGAATGTTGGGCACGGTGATTTATAACAGAATGTGGGTTGCATTCATTTATAACAGAATGTGGGGCATGGTGATTTATAACAGAATGTGGGGTGGGGTGATATATAACGGAATTTGGGGTGCATTGATTAATAACAGAATGCGGGGAACAGGAATTCATAACACAATGTGTGGCACGGTGATTTATAACAGAATGTGGGGTGCAGTGATATATAAAAGAATGTGGGGTGCATTAATTTATAACAGAATGTGGGGTGGGGTAATTTTTAACAGAATGTGGGGTGCATTAATTTATAACAGAATGTGGGCACGATGATTTATATCAGAATGTGGGGTTGGGTGATTTATAACAGAATGTGGGGCCCAGTGATTTATTTCAGAATGTGGGGCACGGTGATATATAACAGAATATGGGGCAAGGCGATTTTTAACATAATGTGGGCTGCATTGATTTATACCAGATTGTGGGACACGGTGATTTATAACAGAATTTTGGGCACAGTGATTTATAACAGAATGTGGGGTGCAGTGATTTATAACAAAATGTGGGGCTCGGTGATTTAGAAAAAAAGGTGGGGCACATTAATTTATAACAGAATGCGGGGCAAGGTAATTTATAACATAATGTGGGGCCCAGTGAGGTATAACAGAATGTGGGGCACGGTGATTTATAACAGAATATGGGGCGAGGCGATTTTTAACAGAATGTGGGCTGCATTGATTTATACCAGATTGTGGGACACGGTGATTTATAACAGAATTTTGAGCACAATGATTTATAACAGAATGTGGGGCACGGTGATTTATAACAAAATGTGGGGCCCAGTGATTTATAACAGAATGTGGGGCACGGTGATTTATAACAGAATATGGGGCGAGGCGATTTTTAACATAATGTGGGCTGCATTGATTTATACCAGATTATGGGACACGGTGATTTATAACAGAATTTTGGGCACAGTGATTTATAACAGAATGTGGGGCACGGTGATTTATAACAGAATGTGGGGCACAGTGATTGATAACAGAATGTGGGGCATGGTGATTTATAACAGAATGTGGGGTGCATTGATCAATAACAGAATGCGGAGTGCATTCATTTATAACAGAATGTGGGCACGGTGATTTATAACAGAATGTGGGGTGCAGTGATTTATAAAAGAATGGGGGATGCATTCATTTATAACAGAATGTTGGGCATGGTGATTTATAACAGAATATGGGGCACGGTGATATATAACGGAATTTGGGGTGTATTGATTAATAACAGAATGCGGGGAACAGTAATTCCTCACACAATGTGTGGCACGGTGATTTATAACAGAATGTGGGGTGCAGTGATATATAAAAGAATGTGGGGTGCATTCATTTATAACAGAATGTGGGGCACGGTGATTTATAACAGAATGTGGGGCTCGGTGATTTATAAAAGAATGGGGGTGCATTCATTTATAACAGAATGTGGGGCACGGTGATTTATAAAAGAATGGGGTGCATTCATTTAGAACAGAATGTGGGGCACGGTGATTTATAAAAGAATGGGGGGTGCATTCATTTATAACAGAATTTTGGACACGGTGATTTATACCAGAATGTGGGGCGCATTCATTTATAACACAATGTGGGGCACGGTGATTTATAAAAGAATGTGGGGTGCATTGATTTATAACACAATGTGGGGCACGGTGATTTATAACCGAATGTGGAGCACGGTGATTTATAACAGAATGTGGGGTGCATTCATTTATAACAGAATGTTGTGCACGGTGATTTATAACAGAATGTGGAGTGCATTCATTTATAACAGAATGTGGGGCACGGTGATTTAAAACAGAATGTGGGGTGCATTGATTTATAACAGAATGTAGGGTATGGTGATTTATAACAGAAAGTGTGGTGCATTGATTTATAACAGAATGTGGGGTGGGGTGATTTTTAACAGAATGTGGGGTGCAGTGATTTATAACAAAATGTGGGGCGCAGTGATTTAGAAAAGAAGGTGGGGCACATTAATTTATAACAGAATGCGGGGCAAGGTAATTTATAACATAATGTGGGGCCCAGTGATTTATAACAAAATGTAGGCACGATGATTAATAACAGAATGTGGGGCGCAGTGACTTAAAATAGAATGTGGTGCAAGGTGATTTATAACAGAATGTGGGGTGGGGTGATTTATAACAGAATGTGGGGCACGGTGATATATAACGGAATATGGGGCGAGGCGATTTTTAACATAATGTGGGCTGCATTGATTTATACCAGATTGTGGGACACGGTGATTTATAACAGAATTTTGGGCACAGTGATTCATAACAGAATGTGGGGTGCAGTGATTTATAACAAAATGTGGGGCTCGGTGATTTAGAAAAGAAGGTGGGGCACAGTAATTTATAAGAGAATGTGGGGCCCAGTGATTTATAACAGAATGTGGGGTGCAGTGATTTATAACAAAATGTGGGGCGCAGTGATTTAGAAAAGAAGGTGGGGCACATTAATTTATAACAGAATGCGGGGCAAGGTAATTTATAACATAATGTGGGGGCCAGTGATTTATAACAGAATGTGGGGCACGGTGATTTATAACAGAATATGGTGCGAGGCGATTTTTAACAGAATGTGGGCTGCATTGATTTATACCAGATTGTGGGACACGGTGATTTATAACAGAATTGTGAGCACAATGATTTATAACAGAATGTTGTGCACGGTGATTTATAACAGAATGTGGAGTGCATTCATTTATAACAGAATGTGGGGCACAGTGATTGATAACAGAATGTGGGGCATGGTGATTTATAACAGAATGTGGGGTGCATTGATCAATAACAGAATGCGGGGTGCATTCATTTATAACAGAATGTGGGCACGGTGATTTATAACAGAATGTGGGGTGCAGTGATTATAAAAGAATGGGGGGTGCATTCATTTATAACAGAATGTTGGGCACGGTAATTTATAACAGAATGTGGGATGCATTCATTTATAACAGAATGTGGGGCATGGTGATTTATAACAGAATGTGGGGCACGGTGATATATAACGGAATTTGGGGTGCATTAATTAATAACAGAATGCGGGGAACAGTAATTCATCACACAATGTGTGGCACGGTGATTTATAACAGAATGTGGGGTGCAGTGATATATAAAAGAATGTGGGGTGCATTCATTTATAACAGAATGTGGGGCACGGAGATTTATAACAGAATGTGGGGCACGGTGATTTATAACAGAATGTGGGGCTCGGTGATTTATAAAAGAATGGGGGTGCATTCATTTATAACAGAATGTGGGGCTCGGTGATTTATAAAAGAATGGGGGTGCATTCATTTAGAACAGAATGTGGGGCACGGTGATTTATAAAAGAATGTGCGGTGCAGTGATTTATAAAAGAATGGGGGGTGCATTCATTTATAACAGAATTTTGGACACGGTGATTTATACCAGAATGTGGGGCGCATTCATTTATAACACAATGTGGGGCACGGTGATTTATAAAAGAATGTGGGGTGCATTGATTTATAACACAATGTGGGGCACGGTGATTTATAACAGAATGTGGAGCACGGTGATTTATAACAGAATGTGGAGTGCATTCATTTATAACAGAATGTAGTGCACGGTGATTTATAACAGAATGTGGGGTGCATTCATTTATAACAAAATGCGGGGCAAGGTAATTTATAACAGAATGTGGGGCCCAGTGATTTATAACAGAATGTGGGGCACGGTGATTTATAACAGAATGTGGGGCACAGTGATTGATAACAGAATGTGGGGCATGGTGATTTATAACAGAATGTGGGGTGCATTGATCAATAACAGAATGCGGAGTGCATTCATTTATAACAGAATGTGGGCACGGTGATTTATAACAGAATGTGGGGTGCAGTGATTTATAAAAGAATGGGGGATGCATTCATTTATAACAGAATGTTGGGCATGGTGATTTATAACAGAATATGGGGCACGGTGATATATAACGGAATTTGGGGTGTATTGATTAATAACAGAATGCGGGGAACAGTAATTCCTCACACAATGTGTGGCACGGTGATTTATAACAGAATGTGGGGTGCAGTGATATATAAAAGAATGTGGGGTGCATTCATTTATAACAGAATGTGGGGCACGGTGATTTATAACAGAATGTGGGGCTCGGTGATTTATAAAAGAATGGGGGTGCATTCATTTATAACAGAATGTGGGGCACGGTGATTTATAAAAGAATGGGGTGCATTCATTTAGAACAGAATGTGGGGCACGGTGATTTATAAAAGAATGGGGGGTGCATTCATTTATAACAGAATTTTGGACACGGTGATTTATACCAGAATGTGGGGCGCATTCATTTATAACACAATGTGGGGCACGGTGATTTATAAAAGAATGTGGGGTGCATTGATTTATAACACAATGTGGGGCACGGTGATTTATAACCGAATGTGGAGCACGGTGATTTATAACAGAATGTGGGGTGCATTCATTTATAACAGAATGTTGTGCACGGTGATTTATAACAGAATGTGGAGTGCATTCATTTATAACAGAATGTGGGGCACGGTGATTTAAAACAGAATGTGGGGTGCATTGATTTATAACAGAATGTAGGGTATGGTGATTTATAACAGAAAGTGTGGTGCATTGATTTATAACAGAATGTGGGGTGGGGTGATTTTTAACAGAATGTGGGGTGCAGTGATTTATAACAAAATGTGGGGCGCAGTGATTTAGAAAAGAAGGTGGGGCACATTAATTTATAACAGAATGCGGGGCAAGGTAATTTATAACATAATGTGGGGCCCAGTGATTTATAACAAAATGTAGGCACGATGATTAATAACAGAATGTGGGGCGCAGTGACTTAAAATAGAATGTGGTGCAAGGTGATTTATAACAGAATGTGGGGTGGGGTGATTTATAACAGAATGTGGGGCACGGTGATATATAACGGAATATGGGGCGAGGCGATTTTTAACATAATGTGGGCTGCATTGATTTATACCAGATTGTGGGACACGGTGATTTATAACAGAATTTTGGGCACAGTGATTCATAACAGAATGTGGGGTGCAGTGATTTATAACAAAATGTGGGGCTCGGTGATTTAGAAAAGAAGGTGGGGCACAGTAATTTATAAGAGAATGTGGGGCCCAGTGATTTATAACAGAATGTGGGGTGCAGTGATTTATAACAAAATGTGGGGCGCAGTGATTTAGAAAAGAAGGTGGGGCACATTAATTTATAACAGAATGCGGGGCAAGGTAATTTATAACATAATGTGGGGGCCAGTGATTTATAACAGAATGTGGGGCACGGTGATTTATAACAGAATATGGTGCGAGGCGATTTTTAACAGAATGTGGGCTGCATTGATTTATACCAGATTGTGGGACACGGTGATTTATAACAGAATTGTGAGCACAATGATTTATAACAGAATGTTGTGCACGGTGATTTATAACAGAATGTGGAGTGCATTCATTTATAACAGAATGTGGGGCACAGTGATTGATAACAGAATGTGGGGCATGGTGATTTATAACAGAATGTGGGGTGCATTGATCAATAACAGAATGCGGGGTGCATTCATTTATAACAGAATGTGGGCACGGTGATTTATAACAGAATGTGGGGTGCAGTGATTATAAAAGAATGGGGGGTGCATTCATTTATAACAGAATGTTGGGCACGGTAATTTATAACAGAATGTGGGATGCATTCATTTATAACAGAATGTGGGGCATGGTGATTTATAACAGAATGTGGGGCACGGTGATATATAACGGAATTTGGGGTGCATTAATTAATAACAGAATGCGGGGAACAGTAATTCATCACACAATGTGTGGCATGGTGATTTATAACAGAATGTGGGGTGCAGTGATATATAAAAGAATGTGGGGTGCATTCATTTATAACAGAATGTGGGGCACGGAGATTTATAACAGAATGTGGGGCACGGTGATTTATAACAGAATGTGGGGCTCGGTGATTTATAAAAGAATGGGGGTGCATTCATTTATAACAGAATGTGGGGCTCGGTGATTTATAAAAGAATGGGGGTGCATTCATTTAGAACAGAATGTGGGGCACGGTGATTTATAAAAGAATGTGCGGTGCAGTGATTTATAAAAGAATGGGGGGTGCATTCATTTATAACAGAATTTTGGACACGGTGATTTATACCAGAATGTGGGGCGCATTCATTTATAACACAATGTGGGGCACGGTGATTTATAAAAGAATGTGGGGTGCATTGATTTATAACACAATGTGGGGCACGGTGATTTATAACAGAATGTGGAGCACGGTGATTTATAACAGAATGTGGAGTGCATTCATTTATAACAGAATGTAGTGCACGGTGATTTATAACAGAATGTGGGGTGCATTCATTTATAACAAAATGCGGGGCAAGGTAATTTATAACAGAATGTGGGGCCCAGTGATTTATAACAGAATGTGGGGCACGGTGATTTATAACAGAATATGGGGCGAGGCGATTTTTAACAGAATGTGGGCTGCATTGATTTATACCAGATTGTGGGACACGGTGATTTATAACAGAATTTTGAGCACAATGATTTATAACAGAATGTGGGGCACGGTGATTTATAACAAAACGTGGGGCCCAGTGATTTATAACAGAAAGTGGGGCACGGTGATTTATAACAGAATATGGGGCGAGGCGATTTTTAACATAATGTGGGCTGCATTGATTTATACCAGATTATGGGACACGGTGATTTATAACAGAATTTTGGGCACAGTGATTTATAACACAATGTGGGGCACGGTGATTTATAATAGAATGTGGGGCCCAGTGATTTATAACAGAATGTGGGGCCAGTGATTTATAACAGAATGTGGGGCACAGTGATTGATAACAGAATGTGGGGCATAGTGATTTATAACAGAATGTGGGGTGCATTGATCAATAACAGAATGCGGGGTGCATTCATTTATAACAGAATGTGGTCACGGTGATTTATAACAGAATGTGGGGTGCAGTGATTATAAAAGAATGGGGGGTGCATTCATTTATAACAGAATGTTGGGCACGGTAATTTATAACAGAATGTGGGATGCATTCATTTATAACAGAATGTGGGGCATGGTGATTTATAACAGAATGTGGGGCACGGTGATATATAACGGAATTTGGGGTGCATTGATTAATAACAGAATGCGGGGAACAGTAATTCATCACACAATGTGTGGCACGGTGATTTATAACAGAATGTGGGGTGCAGTGATATATAAAAGAATGTGGGGTGCATTCATTTATAACAGAATGTGGGGCACGGAGATTTAGAACATAATGTGGGGCACGGTGATTTATAACAGAATGTGGGGCTCGGTGATTTATAAAAGAATGGGGGTGCATTCATTTATAACAGAATGTGGGGCACGGTGATTTATAAAAGAATGTGCGGTGCAGTGATTTATAAAAGAATGGGGGGTGCATTCATTTATAACAGAATTTTGGACACGGTGATTTATACCAGAATGTGGGGCGCATTCATTTATAACACAATGTGGGGCACGGTGATTTATAAAAGAATGTGGGGTGCATTGATTTATAACACAATGTGGGGCACGGTGATTTATAACAGAATGTGGAGCACGGTGATTTATAACAGAATGTGGAGTGCATTCATTTATAACAGAATGTAGTGCACGGTGATTTATAACAGAATGTGGAGTGCATTCATTTAGAACAGAATGTGGGGCACGGTGATTTAAAACAGAATGTGGGGTGCATTGATTTATAACAGAATGTAGGGTATGGTGATTTATAACAGAAAGTGTGGTGCATTGATTTATAACAGAATGTGGGGTGGGGTGATTTTTAACAGAATGTGGGGTGCATTAATTTATAACAGAATGTAGGCACGATGATTAATAACAGAATGTGGGGCGCAGTGACTTAAAACAGAATGTGGGGCATGGTGATTTATAACAGAATGTGGGGTGGGGTGATTTATAACAGAATGTGGGGCCCAGTGATTTATAACAGAATGTGGGGCACGGTGATATATAACGGAATATGGGGCGAGGCGATTTTTAACATAATGTGGGCTGCATTGATTTATACCAGATTGTGGGACACGGTGATTTATAACAGAATTTTGGGCACAGTGATTCATAACAGAATGTGGGGTGCAGTGATTTATAACAAAATGTGGGGCTCGGTGATTTAGAAAAGAAGGTGGGGCACAGTAATTTATAAGAGAATGTGGGGCCCAGTGATTTATAACAGAATGTGGGGTGCAGTGATTTATAACAAAATGTGGGGCGCAGTGATTTAGAAAAGAAGGTGGGGCACATTAATTTATAACAGAATGCGGGGCAAGGTAATTTATAACATAATGTGGGGCCCAGTGATTTATAACAGAATGTGGGGCACGGTGATTTATAACAGAATATGGGGCAAGGCGATTTTTAACAAAATGTGGGCTGCATTGATTTATACCAGATTGTGGGACACGGTGATTTATAACAGAATTTTGAGCACAATGATTTATAACAAAATGTGGGGTGCAGTGATTTATAACAGAATGTGGGGCACGGTGATTTATAACAGAATGTGGGGCCCAGTGATTTATAACAGAATGTGGGGCCAGTGATTTATAACAGAATGTGGGGCACAGTGATTGATAACAGAATGTGGGGCATGATGATTTATAACAGAATGTAGGGTGCATTGATCAATAACAGAATGCGGGGTGCATTCATTTATAACAGAATGTGGGGCACGGTGATTTATAACAGAATATGGTGCGAGGCGATTTTTAACAGAATGTGGGCTGCATTGATTTATACCAGATTGTGGGACACGGTGATTTATAACAGAATTGTGAGCACAATGATTTATAACAGAATGTTGTGCACGGTGATTTATAACAGAATGTGGAGTGCATTCATTTATAACAGAATGTGGGGCACAGTGATTGATAACAGAATGTGGGGCATGGTGATTTATAACAGAATGTGGGGTGCATTGATCAATAACAGAATGCGGGGTGCATTCATTTATAACAGAATGTGGGCACGGTGATTTATAACAGAATGTGGGGTGCAGTGATTATAAAAGAATGGGGGGTGCATTCATTTATAACAGAATGTTGGGCACGGTAATTTATAACAGAATGTGGGATGCATTCATTTATAACAGAATGTGGGGCATGGTGATTTATAACAGAATGTGGGGCACGGTGATATATAACGGAATTTGGGGTGCATTAATTAATAACAGAATGCGGGGAACAGTAATTCATCACACAATGTGTGGCACGGTGATTTATAACAGAATGTGGGGTGCAGTGATATATAAAAGAATGTGGGGTGCATTCATTTATAACAGAATGTGGGGCACGGAGATTTATAACAGAATGTGGGGCACGGTGATTTATAACAGAATGTGGGGCTCGGTGATTTATAAAAGAATGGGGGTGCATTCATTTATAACAGAATGTGGGGCTCGGTGATTTATAAAAGAATGGGGGTGCATTCATTTAGAACAGAATGTGGGGCACGGTGATTTATAAAAGAATGTGCGGTGCATTGATTTATAAAAGAATGTGGGGTGGGGTGATTTTTAACAGAATGTGGGGTGCATTAATTTATAACAGAATGTAGGCACGATGATTAATAACAGAATGTGGGGCGCAGTGACTTAAAACAGAATGTGGGGCATGGTGATTTATAACAGAATGTGGGGTGGGGTGATTTATAACAGAATGTGGGGCCCAGTGATTTATAACAGAATGTGGGGCACGGTGATATATAACGGAATATGGGGCGAGGCGATTTTTAACATAATGTGGGCTGCATTGATTTATACCAGATTGTGGGACACGGTGATTTATAACAGAATTTTGGGCACAGTGATTCATAACAGAATGTGGGGTGAAGTGATTTATAACAAAATGTGGGGCTCGGTGATTTAGAAAAGAAGGTGGGGCACAGTAATTTATAAGAGAATGTGGGGCCCAGTGATTTATAACAGAATGTGGGGTGCAGTGATTTATAACAAAATGTGGGGCGCAGTGATTTAGAAAAGAAGGTGGGGCACATTAATTTATAACAGAATGCGGGGCAAGGTAATTTATAACATAATGTGGGGCCCAGTGATTTATAACAGAATGTGGGGCACGGTGATTTATAACAGAATATGGGGCGAGGCGATTTTTAACAGAATGTGGGCTGCATTGATTTATACCAGATTGTGGGACACGGTGATTTATAACAGAATTTTGAGCACAATGATTTATAACAGAATGTGGGGCACGGTGATTTATAACAAAACGTGGGGCCCAGTGATTTATAACAGAAAGTGGGGCACGGTGATTTATAACAGAATATGGGGCGAGGCGATTTTTAACATAATGTGGGCTGCATTGATTTATACCAGATTATGGGACACGGTGATTTATAACAGAATTTTGGGCACAGTGATTTATAACAGAATGTGGGGCACGGTGATTTATAATAGAATGTGGGGCCCAGTGATTTATAACAGAATGTGGGGCCAGTGATTTATAACAGAATGTGGGGCACAGTGATTGATAACAGAATGTGGGGCATAGTGATTTATAACAGAATGTGGGGTGCATTGATCAATAACAGAATGCGGGGTGCATTCATTTATAACAGAATGTGGTCACGGTGATTTATAACAGAATGTGGGGTGCAGTGATTATAAAAGAATGGGGGGTGCATTCATTTATAACAGAATGTTGGGCACGGTAATTTATAACAGAATGTGGGATGCATTCATTTATAACAGAATGTGGGGCATGGTGATTTATAACAGAATGTGGGGCACGGTGATATATAACGGAATTTGGGGTGCATTGATTAATAACAGAATGCGGGGAACAGTAATTCATCACACAATGTGTGGCACGGTGATTTATAACAGAATGTGGGGTGCAGTGATATATAAAAGAATGTGGGGTGCATTCATTTATAACAGAATGTGGGGCACGGAGATTTAGAACATAATGTGGGGCACGGTGATTTATAACAGAATGTGGGGCTCGGTGATTTATAAAAGAATGGGGGTGCATTCATTTATAACAGAATGTGGGGCACGGTGATTTATAAAAGAATGTGCGGTGCAGTGATTTATAAAAGAATGGGGGGTGCATTCATTTATAACAGAATTTTGGACACGGTGATTTATACCAGAATGTGGGGCGCATTCATTTATAACACAATGTGGGGCACGGTGATTTATAAAAGAATGTGTGGTGCATTGATTTATAACACAATGTGGGGCACGGTGATTTATAACAGAATGTGGAGCACGGTGATTTATAACAGAATGTGGAGTGCATTCATTTATAACAGAATGTAGTGCACGGTGATTTATAACAGAATGTGGAGTGCATTCATTTAGAACAGAATGTGGGGCACGGTGATTTAAAACAGAATGTGGGGTGCATTGATTTATAACAGAATGTAGGGTATGGTGATTTATAACAGAAAGTGTGGTGCATTGATTTATAACAGAATGTGGGGTGGGGTGATTTTTAACAGAATGTGGGGTGCATTAATTTATAACAGAATGTAGGCACGATGATTAATAACAGAATGTGGGGCGCAGTGACTTAAAACAGAATGTGGGGCATGGTGATTTATAACAGAATGTGGGGTGGGGTGATTTATAACAGAATGTGGGGCCCAGTGATTTATAACAGAATGTGGGGCACGGTGATATATAACGGAATATGGGGCGAGGCGATTTTTAACATAATGTGGGCTGCATTGATTTATACCAGATTGTGGGACACGGTGATTTATAACAGAATTTTGGGCACAGTGATTCATAACAGAATGTGGGGTGCAGTGATTTATAACAAAATGTGGGGCTCGGTGATTTAGAAAAGAAGGTGGGGCACAGTAATTTATAAGAGAATGTGGGGCCCAGTGATTTATAACAGAATGTGGGGTGCAGTGATTTATAACAAAATGTGGGGCGCAGTGATTTAGAAAAGAAGGTGGGGCACATTAATTTATAACAGAATGCGGGGCAAGGTAATTTATAACATAATGTGGGGCCCAGTGATTTATAACAGAATGTGGGGCACGGTGATTTATAACAGAATATGGGGCAAGGCGATTTTTAACAAAATGTGGGCTGCATTGATTTATACCAGATTGTGGGACACGGTGATTTATAACAGAATTTTGAGCACAATGATTTATAACAAAATGTGGGGTGCAGTGATTTATAACAGAATGTGGGGCACGGTGATTTATAACAGAATGTGGGGCCCAGTGATTTATAACAGAATGTGGGGCCAGTGATTTATAACAGAATGTGGGGCACAGTGATTGATAACAGAATGTGGGGCATGATGATTTATAACAGAATGTAGGGTGCATTGATCAATAACAGAATGCGGGGTGCATTCATTTATAACAGAATGTGGGCACGGTGATTTATAACAGAATGTGGGGTGCAGTGATTTATAAAAGAATGGGGGGTGCATTCATTTATAACAGAATGTTGGGCACGGTGATTTATAATAGAATGTGAGATGCATTCATTCATAACAGAATGTGGGGCATGGTGATTTATAACAGAATATGGGGTGGGGTGATTTATAACAGAATTTGGGGTGCATTGATTAATAACAGAATGCGGGGAACAGTAATTCATAACACAATGTGTGGCACGGTGATTTATAACAGAATGTGGGGTGCAGTGATATATAAAAGAATGTGGGGTGCATTCATTTATAACAGAATGTGGGGCACGGTGATTTATAACAGAATGTGGGGCTCGGTGATTTATAAAAGAATGCGGGTGCATTCATTTATAACAGAATGTGGGGCACGGTGATTTATAAAAGAATGTGCGGTGCAGTGATTTATAAAAGAATGGGGGGTGCATTCATTTATAACAGAATGTTGGACACGCTGATTTATACCAGAATGTGGGGCGCATTCATTTATAACACAATATGGGGCACGGTGATTTATAAAAGAATGTGGGGTGCATTGATTTATAACACAATGTGGGGCACGGTGATTTATAACAGAATGTGGAGCACGGTGATTTATAACAGAATGTGGGGCACGGTTATATATAACAGAATATGGGGCGAGGCGATTTTTAACATAATGTGGGGCACGGTGAGTTATAACAGAATGTGGGGTGCATTAATTTACAATAGAATGTGGGGCACGGTGATTTATAACAGAATGTGGGGTGCAGTGATATATAAAAGAATGTGGGGTGCATTGATTTATAACAGAATGTGGGGCACGGTGATTTATAACAGAATGTGGGGCTCGGTGATTTATAAAAGAATGGGGGTGCATTCATTTATAACAGAATGTGGGGCTCGGTGATTTATAAAAAAAATGGGGGTGCATTCATTTATAACACAATGTGGGGCACGGTGATTTATAAAAGAATGTGGGGTGCATTGATTTATAACACAATGTGGGGCACGGTGATTTATAACAGAATGTGGAGCACGGTGATTTATAACACAGAATGTGGGGTGCATTCATTTATAACACAATGTTGTGCACGGTGATTTATAACAGAATGTGGGGTGCATTCATTTATAACAGAATGTGGGGCACGGTGATTTAAAACAGAATGTGGGGTGCATTGATTTATAACACAATGTAGGGTACGGTGATTTGTAACAGAATGTTTGGTGCATTGATTTATAACAGAATGTGGGGTGGGGTGATTTTTAACAGAATGTGGGGTGCATTAATTTATAACAGAATGTGGGCACGATGATTTATAACAGAATGTGGGGCCAGTGATTTCTAACAGAATGTGGGGCATGGTGATTTATAACAGAATGTGGGGCGCAGTGATTTATAACAGAATGTGGGGCATGGTGATTTATAACAGAATGTGGGGTTGGGTGATTTATAACAGAATGTGGGGCCCAGTGATTTATTATAGAATGTGGGGCACGGTGATATATAACAGAATATGAAGCGAGGCGATTTTTAACATAATGTGGGCTGCATTGATTTATACCAGATTGTGGGACACGGTGATTTATAACAGAATTTTGGGCCCAGTGATTTATAACAGAATGTGGGGCACGGTGATTTATAACAGAATGTGGGGCCCAGTGATTTATAACAGAATGTGGGGCCAGTGATTTATAACAGAATGAGGGGCACAGTGATTTATAACAGAATGTGGGGCCAGTGATTTATAACAGAATGTGGGGCACAGTGATTGATAACAGAATGTGGGGCATGGTGATTTATAACAGAATGTGGGGTGCAGTGATTTATAAAAGAATGGGGGGTGCATTGATCAATAACAGAATGTGGGGTGCATTCATTTATAACAGAATGTGGGCACGGTGATTTATAACAGAATGTGGGGTGCAGTGATTTATAAACGAATGGGGGGTGCATTCATTTATAACAGAATATTGTGCACGGTGATTTATAACAGAATGTGGGATGCATTCATTTATAACAGAATGTGGGGCATGGTGATTTATAAAAGAATGTGTGGCACGGTGATTTATAACAGAATGTGGGGTGCAGTGATATATAAAAGAATGTGGGGTGCATTCATTTATAACCGAATGTGGGGCACGGAGATTTATAACAAAATGTGGGGCACGGTGATCTATAACAGAATGTGGGGCTCGGTGATTTATAAAAGAATGGGGGTGCATTCATTTCTAACAGAATGTGGGGCTCGGTGATTTATAAAAGAATGGGGGTGCATTCATTTAGAACAGAATGTGGGGCACGGTGATTTATAAAAGAATGTGCGGTGCAGTGATTTATAAAAGAATGGGGGGTGCATTCATTTATAACAGAATTTTGGACACGGTGATTTATACCAGAATGTGGGGTGCATTGATTTATAACACAATGTGGGGCACGGTGATTTATAACAGAATGTGGAGCACGGTGATTTATAACAGAATGTGGAGTGCATTCATTTATAACAGAATGTGGGGCACGGTGATTTAAAACAGAATGTGGGGTGCATTGATTTATAACAGAATGTAGGGTATGGTGATTTATAACAGAAAGTGTGGTGCATTGATTTATAACAGAATGTGGGGTGGGGTGATTTTTAACAGAATGTGGGGTGCATTAATTTATAACAGAATGTAGGCACGATGATTAATAACAGAATGTGGGGCGCAGTGACTTAAAACAGAATGTGGGGCATGGTGATTTATAACAGAATGTGGGGTGGGGTGATTTATAACAGAATGTGGGGCCCAGTGATTTATAACAGAATGTGGGGCACGGTGATATATAACGGAATATGGGGCGAGGCGATTTTTAACATAATGTGGGCTGCATTGATTTATACCAGATTGTGGGACACGGTGATTTATAACAGAATTTTGGGCACAGTGATTCATAACAGAATGTGGGGTGCAGTGATTTATAACAAAATGTGGGGCTCGGTGATTTAGAAAAGAAGGTGGGGCACAGTAATTTATAAGAGAATGTGGGGTGCAGTGATTTATAACAAAATGTGGGGCGCAGTGATTTAGAAAAGAAGGTGGGGCACATTAATTTATAACAGAATGCGGGGCAAGGTAATTTATAACATAATGTGGGGCCCAGTGATTTATAACAGAATGTGGGGCACGGTGATTTATAACAGAATATGGGGCAAGGCGATTTTTAACAAAATGTGGGCTGCATTGATTTATACCAGATTGTGGGACACGGTGATTTATAACAGAATTTTGAGCACAATGATTTATAACAAAATGTGAGGCCCAGTGATTTATAACAGAATGTGGGGCCAGTGATTTATAACAGAATGTGGGGCACAGTGATTGATAACAGAATGTGGGGCATGATGATTTATAACAGAATGTAGGGTGCATTGATCAATAACAGAATGCGGGGTGCATTCATTTATAACAGAATGTGGGCACGGTGATTTATAACAGAATGTGGGGTGCAGTGATTTATAAAAGAATGGGGGGTGCATTCATTTATAACAGAATGTTGGGCACGGTGATTTATAATAGAATGTGAGATGCATTCATTTATAACAGAATGTGGGGCATGGTGATTTATAACAGAATATGGGGTGGGGTGATTTATAACAGAATTTGGGGTGCATTGATTAATAACAGAATGCGGGGAACAGTAATTCATAACACAATGTGTGGCACGGTGATTTATAACAGAATGTGGGGTGCAGTGATATATAAAAGAATGTGGGGTGCATTCATTTATAACAGAATGTGGGGCACGGTGATTTATAACAGAATGTGGGGCACGGTGATTTATAACAGAATGTGGGGCTCGGTGATTTATAAAAGAATGCGGGTGCATTCATTTATAACAGAATGTGGGGCACGGTGATTTATAAAAGAATGTGCGGTGCAGTGATTTATAAAAGAATGGGGGGTGCATTCATTTATAACAGAATGTTGGACACGCTGATTTATACCAGAATGTGGGGCGCATTCATTTATAACACAATATGGGGCACGGTGATTTATAAAAGAATGTGGGGTGCATTGATTTATAACACAATGTGGGGCACGGTGATTTATAACAGAATGTGGAGCACGGTGATTTATAACAGAATGTGGGGCACGGTTATATATAACAGAATATGGGGCGAGGCGATTTTTAACATAATGTGGGGCACGGTGAGTTATAACAGAATGTGGGGTGCATTAATTTACAATAGAATGTGGGGCACGGTGATTTATAACAGAATGTGGGGTGCAGTGATATATAAAAGAATGTGGGGTGCATTGATTTATAACAGAATGTGGGGCACGGTGATTTATAACAGAATGTGGGGCTCGGTGATTTATAAAAGAATGGGGGTGCATTCATTTATAACAGAATGTGGGGCTCGGTGATTTATAAAAAAAATGGGGGTGCATTCATTTATAACACAATGTGGGGCACGGTGATTTATAAAAGAATGTGGGGTGCATTGATTTATAACACAATGTGGGGCACGGTGATTTATAACAGAATGTGGAGCACGGTGATTTATAACACAGAATGTGGGGTGCATTCATTTATAACACAATGTTGTGCACGGTGATTTACAACAGAATGTGGGGTGCATTCATTTATATCAGACTGTGGGGCACGGTGATTTAAAACAGAATGTGGGGTGCATTGATTTATAACACAATGTAGGGTACGGTGATTTGTAACAGAATGTTTGGTGCATTGATTTATAACAGAATGTGGGGTGGGGTGATTTTTAACAGAATGTGGGGTGCATTAATTTATAACAGAATGTGGGCACGATGATTTATAACAGAATGTGGGGCCAGTGATTTCTAACAGAATGTGGGGCATGGTGATTTATAACAGAATGTGGGGCGCAGTGATTTATAACAGAATGTGGGGCATGGTGATTTATAACAGAATGTGGGGTTGGGTGATTTATAACAGAATGTGGGGCCCAGTGATTTATTATAGAATGTGGGGCACGGTGATATATAACAGAATATGAAGCGAGGCGATTTTTAACATAATGTGGGCTGCATTGATTTATACCAGATTGTGGGACACGGTGATTTATAACAGAATTTTGGGCCCAGTGATTTATAACAGAATGTGGGGCACGGTGATTTATAATAGAATGTGGGGCCCAGTGATTTATAACAGAATGTGGGGCACGGTGATTTATAACAGAATATGGGGCGAGGCGATTTTTAACATAATGTGGGCTGCATTGATTTATACCAGATTATGGGACACGGTGATTTATAACAGAATTTTGGGCACAGTGATTTATAACAGAATGTGGGGTGCAGTGATTTATAACAGAATGTGGGGCACGGTGATTTATAACAGAATGTGGGGCCCAGTGATTTATAACAGAATGTGGGGTGCATTCATTTATAACAGAATGTGGGCACGGTGATTTATAACAGAATGTGGGGTGCAGTGATTTATAAACGAATGGGGGGTGCATTCATTTATAACAGAATGTGGGGCACGGTGATTTATAACAGAATGTGGGATGCATTCATTTATAACAGAATGTGGGGCATGGTGATTTATAAAAGAATGTGTGGCACGGTGATTTATAACAGTATGTGGGGTGCAGTGATATATAAAAGAATGTGGGGTGCATTCATTTATAACAGAACGTGGGGCACGGTGATTTATAAAAGAATGTGCGGTGCAGTGATTTATAAAAGAATGGGGGGTGCATTCATTTATAACAGAATGTTGGGCACGGTGATTTATACCAGAATGTGGGGCGCATTTATTTATAACACAATGTGGGGCACGGTGATTTATAAAAGAATGTGTGGTGCATTGATTTATAACACAATGTGGGGCACGGTGATTTATAACAGAATGTGGAGCACGGTGATTTATAACAGAATGTGGGGTGCATTCATTTATAACAGAATGTTGTGCACGGTGATTTATAACAGAATGTGGGGTGCATTCATTTATAACAGAATGTGGGGTGGGGTGATTTTTAAAAGAATGTGGGGTGCATTAATGTATAACAGAATGTGGGCACGATGATTTATAACAGAATGTGGGGCACAGTGATTTATAACAGAATGTGGGGTGGGGTGATTTATAACAGAATGTGGGGCCCAGTGATTTATAACAGAATGTGGGGCACGGTGATATATAACAGAATGTGGGGTGGGGTGATTTATAACAGAATGTGGGGCCCAGTGATTTATAACAGAATGTGGGCACGGTGATTTATAACAGAATGTGGGGCCCAGTGATAGAAAACAGAATATGGGGCGAGGCGATTTTTAACATAATGTGGGCTGCATTGATTTATACCAGATTGTGGGACACGGTGATTTATAAAAGAATTTTGGGCACAGTGATTTATAACAGAATGTCGGGTGCAGTGATTTATAACAAAATGTGGGGCTCGGTGATTTTTAAAAGAAGGTGGGGCACATTAATTTATAAGAGAATGCGGGGCAAGGTAATTTATAACATAATGTGTGGCCCAGTGATTTATAACAGAATGTGGGGCCCAGTGATATATAACAGAATATCGGGCGAAGCGATTTTGAACATAATGTGGGCTGCATTGATTTATACCAGATTGTGGGACACGGTGATTTATAACAGAATTTGGGGTGCATTGATTAATAACAGAATGTGGGGTGCAGTGATTTATAACAGAATGTGGGGTGCAGTGATATATAAAAGAATGTGGGGTGCATTCATTTATAACAGAATGTGGGGCACGGTGATTTATAACAGAATGTGGGGCTTGGTGATTTATAAAAGAATGGGGGTGCATTCATTTATAACAGAATGTGGGGCACGGTGATTTATAAAAGAATGGGGGTGCATTCATTTAGAACAGAATGTGGGGCACGGTGATTTAGAAAAGAATGTGCGGTGCAGTGATTTATAAAAGAATGGGGGGTGCATTCATTTATAACAGAATGTTGGACACGGTGATTTATACCAGAATGTGGGGCGCATTCATTTATAACACAATGTGGGGCACGGTGATTTATAAAAGAATGTGGGGTGCATTGATTTATAACAGAATGTGGGGCACGGCGATTTATAACAGAATGTGGAGCACGGTGATTTATAACAGAATGTGGGGTGCATTCATTTATAACAGAATGTAGTGCACGGTGATTTATAACAGAATGTGGGGTGCATTCATTTATAACAGAATGTGGGGCACGGTGATTAAAAACAGAAAGTGGGGTGCATTGATTTATAACAGAATGTAGGGTATGGTGATTTATAACAGAATGTGGAGTGCATTGATTTATAACAGAATGTGGGGTGCATTAATTTATTACAGAATGTGGGCACGATGATTTCTAACAGAATGTGGGGCCAGTGATTTCTCACAGAATGTGGGGCATGGTGATTTATAACAGAATGTGGGGTGCAGTGATTTATAACAGAATGTGGGGCATGGTGATATATAACAGAATGTGGGGTTGGGTGATTTATAACAGAATGTGGGGCCCAGTGATTTATTACAGAATGTGGGGCACGGTGATATATAACAGAATATGAGGCGAGGCGATTTTTAACATAATGTGGGCTGCATTGATTTATACCAGATTGTGGGACACGGTGATTTATAACAGAATTTTGGGCCCAGTGATTTATTACAGAATGTGGGGCACGGTGATTTATAGCAAAATGTGGGGCCCAGTGATTTATAACAGAATGTGGGGCACGGTGATTTATAACAGAATATGGGGCGAGGCGATTTTTAACATAATGTGGGCTGCATTGATTTATACCAGATTATGGGACACGGTGATTTATAACAGAATTTTGGGCACAGTGATTTATAACAGAATGTGGGGTGCAGTGATTTATAACAGAATGTGGGGCACGGTGATTTATAACAGAATGTGGGGCCCAGTGATTTATAACAGAATGTGGGGCCAGTGATTTATAACAGAATGTGGGGCACAGTGATTGATAACAGAATGTGGGGCATGGTGATTTATAACAGAATGTGGGGTGCAGTGATTTATAAAAGAATGGGGGGTGCATTGATCAATAACAGAATGTGGGGTGCATTCATTTATAACAGAATGTGGGCACGGTGATTTATAACAGAATGTGGGGTGCAGTGATTTATAAACGAATGGGGGGTGCATTCATTTATAACAGAATATTGGGCACGGTGATTTATAACAGAATGTGGGATGCATTCATTGATAACAGAATGTGGGGCATGGTGATTTATAAAAGAATGTGTGGCACGGTGATTTATAACAGAATGTGGGGTGCAGTGATATATAAAAGAATGTGGGGTGCATTCATTTATAACAGAACGTGGGGCACGGTGATTTATAAAAGAATGTGCGGTGCAGTGATTTATAAAAGAATGGGGGGTGCATTCATTTATAACAGAATGTTGGACACGGTGATTTATACCAGAATGTGGGGCGCATTCATTTATAACACAATGTGGGGCACGGTGATTTATAAAAGAATGTGGGGTGCATTGATTTATAACACAATGTGGGGCACGGTGATTTATAACAGAATGTGGAGCATGGTGATTTATAACAGAATGTGGGGTGCATTCATTTATAACAGAATGTAGTGCACGGTGATTTATAACAGAATGTGGGGTGCATTCATTTATAACAAAATGTGGGGCACGGTGATTTAAAACAGAATGTGGGGTGCATTGATTTATAACAGAATGTAGGGTACGGTGATTTATAACAGAATGTGTGGTGCATTGATTTATAACAGAATGTGGGGTGCATTAATTTGTAACAGAATGTGGGCACGATGATTTATAACAGAATGTGGGGCCAGTGATTTCTCACAGAATGTGGGGCATGGTGATTTATAACAGAATGTGGGGTGCAGTGATTTATAACAGAATGTGGGGCATGGTGATTTATAACAGAATGTGGGGTTGGGTGATTTATAACAGAATGTGGGGCCCAGTGATTTATTACAGAATGTGGGGCACGGTGATATATAACAGAATATGAGGCGAGGCGATTTTTAACATAATGTGGGCTGCATTGATTTATACCAGATTGTGGGACACGGTGATTTATAACAGAATTTTGGGCCCAGTGATTTATAACAGAATGTGGGGCACGGTGATTTATAGCAAAATGTGGGGCCCAGTGATTTATAACAGAATGTGGGGCACGGTGATTTATAACAGAATATGGGGCGAGGCGATTTTTAACATAATGTGGGCTGCATTGATTTATACCAGATTATGGGACACGGTGATTTATAACAGAATTTTGGGCACAGTGATTTATAACAGAATGTGGGGTGCAGTGATTTATAACAGAATGTGGGGCACGGTGATTTATAACAGAATGTGGGGCCCAGTGATTTATAACAGAATGTGGGGCCAGTGATTTATAACAGAATGTGGGGCACAGTGATTGATAACAGAATGTGGGGCATGGTGATTTATAACAGAATGTGGGGTGCAGTGATTTATAAAAGAATGGGGGGTGCATTGATCAATAACAGAATGTGGGGTGCATTCATTTATAACAGAATGTGGGCACGGTGATTTATAACAGAACGTGGGGTGCAGTGATTTATAAACGAATGGGGGGTGCATTCATTATAACAGAATATTGGGCACGGTGATTTATAACAGAATGTGGGATGCATTCATTTGTAACAGAATGTGGGGCATAGTGATTTATAAAAGAATGTGTGGCACGGTGATTTATAACAGAATGTGGGGTGCAGTGATATATAAAAGAATGTGGGGTGCATTCATTTATAACAGAATGTGGGGCACGGTGATTTATAAAAGAATGTGCGGTGCAGTGATTTATAAAAGAATCGGGGGTGCATTCATTTATAACAGAATGTTGGACACGGTGATTTATACCAGAATGTGGGGCGCATTCATTTATAACACAATGTGGGGCACGGTGATTTATAAAAGAATGTGGGGTGCATTGATTTATACCACAATGTGGGGTGCATTCATTTATAACAGAATGTTGTGCACGGTGATTTATAACAGAATGTGGGGTGCATTCATTTATAAAAGAATGTGGGGTGGGGTGATTTTTAACAGAATGTGGGGTGCATTAATGTATAACAGAATGTGGGCACGATGATTTAGAACAGAATGTGGGGCACAGTGATTTATAACAGAATGTGGGGCATGGTGATTTATAACAGAATGTGGGGCGCAGTGATTTATAACAGAATGTGGGGTGCATTGATTTATACCAGATTGTGGGACACGGTGATTTATAAAAGAATTTTGGGCACAGTGATTTATAACAGAATGTGGGGTGCAGTGATTTATAACAAAATGTGAGCCTCGGTGATTTAGAAAAGAAGGTGGGGCACATTAATTTATAAGAGAATGCGGGGCAAGGTAATTTATAACAAAATGTGGGGCCCAGTGGTTTATAATAGAATGTGGCGCCCAGTGATATATAACAGAATATGGGGCGAGGCGATTTTTAACATAATGTGGGCTGCATTGATTTATACCAGATTGTGGGACACGGTGATTTATAACAGAATTTGGGGTGCATTGATTACTAACAGAATGTGGGGTGCAGTGATTTATAACAGAATGTGGGGTGCAGTGATATATAAAAGAATGTGGGGTGCATTCATTTATAACAGAATGTGGGGCACGGTGATTTATAACAGAATGTGGGGCTCGATGATTTATAAAAGAATGGGGGTGCATTCATTGATAACAGAATGTGGGGCTCGGTGATTTATAAAAGAATGGGGGTGCATTCATTGATAACAGAATGTGGGGCACGGTGATTTATAAAAGAATGTGCGGTGCAGTGATTTATAAAAGAATGGGGGGTGCATTCATTTATAACAGAATGTTGGACACGGTGATTTATACCAGAATGTGGGGCGCATTCATTTATAACACAATGTGGGGCACGGTGATTTATAAAAGAATGTGGGGTGCATTGATTTATAACACAATGCGGGGCACGGTGATTTATAACAGAATGTGGAGCACGGTGATTTATAACAGAATGTGGGGTGCATTCATTTATAACAGAATGTAGTGCACGGTGATTTATAACAGAATGTGGGGTGCATTCATTTATAACAAAATGTGGGGCACGGTGATTTAAAACAGAATGTGGGGTGCATTGATTTATAACAGAATGTAGGGTACGGTGATTTATAACACAATGTGTGGTGCATTGATTTATAACAGAATGTGGGGTGGGGTGATTTTTAACAGAATGTGGGGTGCATTAATTTATAACAGAATGTGGGCATGATGATTTATAACAGAATGTGGGGTTGGGTGATTTATAACAGAATGTGGGGCCCAGTGATTTATAACAGAATGTGGGGCACGGTGATTTATAACAGAATATGGGGCGAGGCGATTTTTAACATGATGTGGGCTGCATTGATTCATACCAGATTGTGGGACACGGTGATTTATAATAGAATTTTGGGCACAGTGATTTATTACAGAATGTGGGGTGCAGTGATTTATAACAAAATGTGGGGCTCGGTGATTTAGAAAAGAAGGTGGGGCACATTAATTTATAACAGAATGCGGGGCAAGGTAATTTATAACATAATGTGGGGCCCAGTGATTTATAACAGAATGTGGGGCACGGTGATTTATAACAGAATATGGGGCGAGGCAATTTTTAACAGAATGTGGGCTGCATTGATTTATACCAGATTGTGGGACACGGTGATTTATAACAGAATTTTGAGCACAATGATTTATAACAGAATGTGGGGCACAGTGATTTATAACAGAATGTGGGGCCCAGTGATTTAGAACAGAATGTGGGGCACGGTGATTTATAACAGAATATGGGGCGAGGCGATGTTTAACATAATGTGGGCTGCATTGATTTATACCAGATTATGGGACACGGTGATTTATAACAGAATTTTGGGCACAGTGATTTATAACAGAATGTGGGGTGCAGTGATTTATAACAGAATGTGGGGCACGGTGATTTATAATAGAATGTGGGGCCCAGTGATTTATAACAGAATGTGGGGCCAGTGATTTATAACAGAATGTGAGGGACAGTGATTGATAACAGAATGTGGGGCATGGTGATTTATAACAGAATGTGGGGCACAGTGATTGATAACAGAATGTGGGGCATGGTGATTTATAACAGAATGTGGGGTGCATTGATCAATAACAGAATGTGGGGTGCATTCATTTATAACAGAATGTGGGCACGGTGATTTATAACAGAATGTGGGGTGCAGTGATTTATAAACGAATGGGGGGTGCATTGATTTATAACACAATGTGGGGCACGGTGATTTATAACAGAATGTGGAGCACGGTGATTTATAACAGAATGTGGGGTGCATTCATTTGGAACAGAATGTTGTGCACGGTGATTTATAACAGAATGTGGGGTGCATTCATTTATAACAGAATGTGGGGTGGGGTGATTTTTAACAGAATGTGGGGTGCATTAATGTAGAACAGAATGTGGGCACGATGATTTTTAACAGAATGTGGGGCACAGTGATTTATAACAGAATGTGGGGTGGGGTGATTTATAACAGAATGTGGGGCCCAGTGATTTATAACAGAATGTGGGGCACGGTGATATATAACGGAATATGAGGCGAGGCGATTTTTAACATAATGTGGGCTGCATTGATTTATACCAGATTGTGGGACACGGTGATTTATAAAAGAATTTTGGGCACAGTGATTTATAACAGAATGTGGGGTGCAGTGATTTATAACAAAATGTGGGGCTCGGTGATTTAGAAAAGAAGGTGGGGCACATTAATTTATAAGAGAATGCGGGGCAAGGTAATTTACAACATAATGTGGGGCCCAGTGATTTATAACAGAATGTGGGGCCCAGTGATATATAACAGAATATGGGGCGAGGCGATTTTTCACATAATGTGGGCTGCATTGATTTATACCAGATTGTGGGACACGGTGATTTATAACAGAATTTGGGGTGGATTGATTAATAACAGAATGTGGGGTGCAGTGATTTATAACAGAATGTGGGGTGCAGTGATATATAAAAGAATGTGGGGTGCATTCATTTATAACAGAATGTGGGGCACGGTGATTTATAACAGAATGTGGGGCTCGGTGATTTATAAAAGAATGGGGGTGCATTCATTTACAACAGAATGTGGGGCTCGGTGATTTATAAAAGAATGGGGGTGCATTCATTTAGAACAGAATGTGGGGCACGGTGATTTATAAAAGAATGTGCGGTGCAGTGATTTATAAAAGAATGGGGGGTGCATTCATTTATAACAGAATTTTGGACACGGTGATTTATACCAGAATGTGGGGCGCATTCATTTATAACACAATGTGGGGCACGGTGATTTATAAAAGAATGTGGGGTGCATTGATTTATAACACAATGTGGGGCACGGTGATTTATAACAGAATGTGGAGCACGGTGATTTATAACAGAATGTGGGGTGCATTCATTTATAACAGAATGTAGTGCACGGTGATTTATAACAGAATGTGGAGTGCATTCATTTATAACAGAATGTGGGGCACGGTGATTTAAAACAGAATGTGGGGTGCATTGATTTATAACAGAATGTAGGGTATGGTGATTTATAACAGAAAGTGTGGTGCATTGATTTATAACAGAATGTGGGGTGGGGTGATTTTTAACAGAATGTGGGGTGCATTAATTTATAACAGAATGTAGGCACGATGATTAATAACAGAATGTGGGGCGCAGTGACTTAAAACAGAATGTGGGGCATGGTGATTTATAACAGAATGTGGGGTGGGGTGATTTATAACAGAATGTGGGGCACGGTGATTTATAACAGAATGTGGGGCCCAGTGATTTAGAACAGAATGTGGGGCATGGTGATTTATAACAGAATATGGGGCGAGGCGATTTTTAACATAATGTGGGCTGCATTGATTTATACCAGATTGTGGGACACGGAGATTTATAACAGAATTTTGGGCACAATGATTTATAACAGAATGTGGGGCACGGTGATTTATAACAAAATATGGGGCCCAGTGATTTATACCAGAACGTGGGGCACGGTGATTTATAACAGAGTATGGGGTGAGGCGATTTTTAACATAATGTGGGCTGCATTGATTTATACCAGATTGTGAGACACGGTGATTTATAACAGAATTTTGGGCACAGTGATTTATAACAGAATGTGGGGTGCAGTGATTTATAACAAAATGTGGGGCTCGGTGATTTAGAAAAGAAGGTGGGGCACAGTAATTTATAAGAGAATGTGGGGCACGGTGATTTATAACAGAATGTGGGGTGCAGTGATTTATAACAAAATGTGGGGCGCAGTGATTTATAACAGAATGTGGGGCACGGTGATTTATAACAGAATATGGGGCGAGGCGATTTTTAACATAATGTGGGCTGCAGTGATTTATAACAGAATGTGGGGCACGGTGATTTATAACAGAATTTTGAGCACAATGATTTATAACAGAATGTGGGGCAAGGTGATTTATAACAAAATGTGGGGCCCAGTGATTTATAACAGAATGTGGGGCACGGTGATTTATAACAGAATATGGGGCGAGGCGATTTTTAACATAATGTGGGCTGCAGTGATTTATAACAGAATGTGGGGCACGGTGATTTATAACAGAATGTGGGGCCAGTGATTTATAACAGAATGTGGGGCACAGTGATTGATAACAGAATGTGGGGGCACAGTGATTGATAACAGAATGTGGGGCACGGTGATTTATAACAGAATGTGGGGTGCAGTGATTTCTAACAGAATGTGGGGCACGGTGATTTATAACAGAATGTGGGGCACAGTGATTGATAACAGAATGTGGGGCATGGTGATTTATAACAGAATGTGGGGTGCAGTGATTTATAAAAGAATGGGGGGTGCATTCATTTATAACAGAATGTTGGGCACGGTGATTTATAACACAATGTGGGATGCATTCAT
The DNA here is from genome assembly GCF_047496795.1 of Chiloscyllium punctatum. Lineage (NCBI taxonomy): Eukaryota > Metazoa > Chordata > Chondrichthyes > Orectolobiformes > Hemiscylliidae > Chiloscyllium > Chiloscyllium punctatum. Next base: position 109,576,430 of record NC_092751.1, read on the forward strand.
TTATAACAGAATGTGGGGCACGGTGATTTAAAACAGAATGTGGGGCATGGTGATTTATAACAGAATGTGGGGCCAGTGATTTATAACAGAATGTGGGGCACAGTGATTGATAACAGAATGTGGGGGCACAGTGATTGATAACAGAATGTGGGGCACGGTGATGTATAACAGAATATGGGGCGAGGCGATTTTTAACATAATGTGGGATGCATTGATTTATACCAGATTATGGGACACGGTGATTTATAACAGATTTTTGGGCACAGTGATTTATAACAGAATGTGGGGTGCAGTGATTTATAACAGAATGTGGGGCACGGTGATTTATAACAGAATGTGGGGCCCAGTGATTTATAACAGAATGTGGGGCCAGTGATTGATAACAGAATGTGGGGCATGGTGATTTATAACAGAATGTGGGGTGCATTGATCAATAACAGAATGCGGGGTGCATTCATTTATAACAGAATGTGGGCATGGTGATTCATAACAGAATGTGGGGTGCAGTGATTTATAACAGAATGTGGGGCACGGTGATTTATAACAGAATGTGGGGCCCAGTGATTTATAACAGAATGTGGGGCCAGTGATTTATAACAGAATGTGGGGCACAGTGATTGATAACAGAATGTGGGGCATGGTGATTTATAACAGAATGTGGGGTGCAGTGATTTATAAAAGAATGGGCGTGCATTGATCAATAACAGAATGTGGGGTGCATTCATTTATAACAGAATGTGGGCACGGTGATTTATAACAGAATGTGGGGTGCAGTGATTTATAAACGAATGGGGGGTGCATTCATTTATAACAGAATATTGGGCACGGTGATTTATAACAGAATGTGGGATGCATTCATTGATAACAGAATGTGGGGCATGGTGATTTATAAAAGAATGTGTGGCACGGTGATTTATAACAGAATGTGGGGTGCAGTGATATATAAAAGAATGTGGGGTGCATTCATTTATAACAGAACGTGGGGCACGGTGATTTATAAAAGAATGTGCGGTGCAGTGATTTATAAAAGAATGGGGGGTGCATTCATTTATAACAGAATGTTGGACACGGTGATTTATACCAGAATGTGGGGCGCATTCATTTATAACACAATGTGGGGCACGGTGATTTATAAAAGAATGTGGGGTGCATTGATTTATAACACAATGTGGGGCACGGTGATTTATAACAGAATGTGGAGCATGGTGATTTATAACAGAATGTGGGGTGCATTCATTTATAACAGAATGTAGTGCATGGTGATTTATAACAGAATGTGGGGTGCATTCATTTATAACAGAATGTGGGGCACGGTGATTTAAAACAGAATGTGGGGTGCATTGATTTATAACAGAATGTAGGGTACGGTGATTTATAACAGAATGTGTGGTGCATTGATTTATAACAGAATGTGGGGTGCATTAATTTATAACAGAATGTGGGCACGATGATTTATAACAGAATGTGGGGCCAGTGATTTCTCACAGAATGTGGGGCATGGTGATTTATAACAGAATGTGGGGTGCAGTGATTTATAACAGAATGTGGGGCATGGTGATTTATAACAGAATGTGGGGTTGGGTGATTTATAACAGAATGTGGGGCCCAGTGATTTATTACAGAATGTGGGGCACGGTGATATATAACAGAATATGAGGCGAGGCGATTTTTAACATAATGTGGGCTGCATTGATTTATACCAGATTGTGGGACACGGTGATTTATAACAGAATTTTGGGCCCAGTGATTTATAACAGAATGTGGGGCACGGTGATTTATAGCAAAATGTGGGGCCCAGTGATTTATAACAGAATGTGGGGCACGGTGATTTATAACAGAATATGGGGCGAGGCGATTTTTAACATAATGTGGGCTGCATTGATTTATACCAGATCATGGGACACGGTGATTTATAACAGAATTTTGGGCACAGTGATTTATAACAGAATGTGGGGTGCAGTGATTTATAACAGAATGTGGGGCACGGTGATTTATAACAGAATGTGGGGCCCAGTGATTTATAACAGAATGTGGGGCCAGTGATTTATAACAGAATGTGGGGCACAGTGATTGATAACAGAATGTGGGGCATGGTGATTTATAACAGAATGTGGGGTGCAGTGATTTATAAAAGAATGGGGGGTGCATTGATCAATAACAGAATGTGGGGTGCATTCATTTATAACAGAATGTGGGCACGGTGATTTATAACAGAACGTGGGGTGCAGTGATTTATAAACGAATGGGGGGTGCATTCATTATAACAGAATATTGGGCACGGTGATTTATAACAGAATGTGGGATGCATTCATTTGTAACAGAATGTGGGGCATAGTGATTTATAAAAGAATGTGTGGCACGGTGATTTATAACAGAATGTGGGGTGCAGTGATATATAAAAGAATGTGGGGTGCATTCATTTATAACAGAATGTGGGGCACGGTGATTTATAAAAGAATGTGCGGTGCAGTGATTTATAAAAGAATCGGGGGTGCATTCATTTATAACAGAATGTTGGACACGGTGATTTATACCAGAATGTGGGGCGCATTCATTTATAACACAATGTGGGGCACGGTGATTTATAAAAGAATGTGGGGTGCATTGATTTATACCACAATGTGGGGTGCATTCATTTATAACAGAATGTTGTGCACGGTGATTTATAACAGAATGTGGGGTGCATTCATTTATAAAAGAATGTGGGGTGGGGTGATTTTTAACAGAATGTGGGGTGCATTAATGTATAACAGAATGTGGGAACGATGATTTAGAACAGAATGTGGGGCATGGTGATTTATAACAGAATGTGGGGCGCAGTGATTTATAACAGAATGTGGGGTGCATTGATTTATACCAGATTGTGGGACACGGTGATTTATAAAAGAATTTTGGGCACAGTGATTTATAACAGAATGTGGGGTGCAGTGATTTATAACAAAATGTGAGGCTCGGTGATTTAGAAAAGAAGGTGGGGCACATTAATTTATAAGAGAATGCGGGGCAAGGTAATTTATAACAAAATGTGGGGCCCAGTGGTTTATAATAGAATGTGGCGCCCAGTGATATATAACAGAATATGGGGCGAGGCGATTTTTAACATAATGTGGGCTGCATTGATTTATACCAGATTGTGGGACACGGTGATTTATAACAGAATTTGGGGTGCATTGATTACTAACAGAATGTGGGGTGCAGTGATTTATAACAGAATGTGGGGTGCAGTGATATATAAAAGAATGTGGGGTGCATTCATTTATAACAGAATGTGGGGCACGGTGATTTATAACAGAATGTGGGGCTCGATGATTTATAAAAGAATGGGGGTGCATTCATTGATAACAGAATGTGGGGCTCGGTGATTTATAAAAGAATGGGGGTGCATTCATTGATAACAGAATGTGGGGCACGGTGATTTATAAAAGAATGTGCGGTGCAGTGATTTATAAAAGAATGGGGGGTGCATTCATTTATAACAGAATGTTGGACACGGTGATTTATACCAGAATGTAGGGCGCATTCATTTATAACACAATGTGGGGCACGGTGATTTATAAAAGAATGTGGGGTGCATTGATTTATAACACAATGCGGGGCACGGTGATTTATAACAGAATGTGGAGCACGGTGATTTATAACAGAATGTGGGGTGCATTCATTTATAACAGAATGTAGTGCACGGTGATTTATAACAGAATGTGGGGTGCATTCATTTATAACAAAATGTGGGGCACGGTGATTTAAAACAGAATGTGGGGTGCATTGATTTATAACAGAATGTAGGGTACGGTGATTTATAACACAATGTGTGGTGCATTGATTTATAACAGAATGTGGGGTGGGGTGATTTTTAACAGAATGTGGGGTGCATTAATTTATAACAGAATGTGGGCATGATGATTTATAACAGAATGTGGGGTTGGGTGATTTATAACAGAATGTGGGGCCCAGTGATTTATAACAGAATGTGGGGCACGGTGATTTATAACAGAATATGGGGCGAGGCGATTTTTAACATTATGTGGGCTGCATTGATTCATACCAGATTGTGGGACACGGTGATTTATAATAGAATTTTGGGCACAGTGATTTATTACAGAATGTGGGGTGCAGTGATTTATAACAAAATGTGGGGCTCGGTGATTTAGAAAAGAAGGTGGGGCACATTAATTTATAACAGAATGCGGGGCAAGGTAATTTATAACATAATGTGGGGCCCAGTGATTTATAACAGAATGTGGGGCACGGTGATTTATAACAGAATATGGGGCGAGGCAATTTTTAACAGAATGTGGGCTGCATTGATTTATACCAGATTGTGGGACACGGTGATTTATAACAGAATTTTGAGCACAATGATTTATAACAGAATGTGGGGCACAGTGATTTATAACAGAATGTGGGGCCCAGTGATTTAGAACAGAATGTGGGGCACGGTGATTTATAACAGAATATGGGGCGAGGCGATTTTTAACATAATGTGGGCTGCATTGATTTATACCAGATTATGGGACACGGTGATTTATAACAGAATTTTGGGCACAGTGATTTATAACAGAATGTGGGGTGCAGTGATTTATAACAGAATGTGGGGCACGGTGATTTATAATAGAATGTGGGGCCCAGTGATTTATAACAGAATGTGGGGCCAGTGATTTATAACAGAATGTGAGGGACAGTGATTGATAACAGAATGTGGGGCATGGTGATTTATAACAGAATGTGGGGCACAGTGATTGATAACAGAATGTGGGGCATGGTGATTTATAACAGAATGTGGGGTGCATTGATCAATAACAGAATGTGGGGTGCATTCATTTATAACAGAATGTGGGCACGGTGATTTATAACAGAATGTGGGGTGCAGTGATTTATAAACGAATGGGGGGTGCATTGATTTATAACACAATGTGGGGCACGGTGATTTATAACAGAATGTGGAGCACGGTGATTTATAACAGAATGTGGGGTGCATTCATTTGGAACAGAATGTTGTGCACGGTGATTTATAACAGAATGTGGGGTGCATTCATTTATAACAGAATGTGGGGTGGGGTGATTTTTAACAGAATGTAGGGTGCATTAATGTAGAACAGAATGTGGGCACGATGATTTTTAACAGAATGTGGGGCACAGTGATTTATAACAGAATGTGGGGTGGGGTGATTTATAACAGAATGTGGGGCCCAGTGATTTATAACAGAATGTGGGGCACGGTGATATATAACGGAATATGAGGCGAGGCGATTTTTAACATAATGTGGGCTGCATTGATTTATACCAGATTGTGGGTCACGGTGATTTATAAAAGAATTTTGGGCACAGTGATTTATAACAGAATGTGGGGTGCAGTGATTTATAACAAAATGTGGGGCTCGGTGATTTAGAAAAGAAGGTGGGGCACATTAATTTATAAGAGAATGCGGGGCAAGGTAATTTATAACATAATGTGGGGCCCAGTGATTTATAACAGAATGTGGGGCCCAGTGATATATAACAGAATATGGGGCGAGGCGATTTTTCACATAATGTGGGCTGCATTGATTTATACCAGATTGTGGGACACGGTGATTTATAACAGAATTTGGGGTGGATTGATTAATAACAGAATGTGGGGTGCAGTGATTTATAACAGAATGTGGGGTGCAGTGATATATAAAAGAATGTGGGGTGCATTCATTTATAACAGAATGTGGGGCACGGTGATTTATAACAGAATGTGGGGCTCGGTGATTTATAAAAGAATGGGGGTGCATTCATTTATAACAGAATGTGGGGCTCGGTGATTTATAAAAGAATGGGGGTGCATTCATTTAGAACAGAATGTGGGGCACGGTGATTTATAAAAGAATGTGCGGTGCAGTGATTTATAAAAGAATGGGGGGTGCATTCATTTATAACAGAATGTAGGCACGATGATTAATAACAGAATGTGGGGCGCAGTGACTTAAAACAGAATGTGGGGCATGGTGATTTATAACAGAATGTGGGGTGGGGTGATTTATAACAGAATGTGGGGCCCAGTGATTTATAACAGAAGGTGGGGCACGGTGATATATATCGGAATATGGGGCGAGGCGATTTTTAACATAATGTGGGCTGCATTGATTTATACCAGATTGTGGGACACGGTGATTTATAACAGAATGTGGGGCACGGTGATTTATAACAGAATGTGGGGCCCAGTGATTTAGAACAGAATGTGGGGCATGGTGATTTATAACAGAATATGGGGCGAGGCGATTTTTAACATAATGTGGGCTGCATTGATTTATACCAGATTGTGGGACACGGAGATTTATAACAGAATTTTGGGCACAATGATTTATAACAGAATGTGGGGCACGGTGATTTATAACAAAATATGGGGCCCAGTGATTTATACCAGAACGTGGGGCACGGTGATTTATAACAGAATATGGGGTGAGGCGATTTTTAACATAATGTGGGCTGCATTGATTTATACCAGATTGTGAGACACGGTGATTTATAACAGAATTTTGGGCACAGTGATTTATAACAGAATGTGGGGTGCAGTGATTTATAACAAAATGTGGGGCTCGGTGATTTAGAAAAGAAGGTGGGGCACAGTAATTTATAAGAGAATGTGGGGCCCAGTGATTTATAACAGAATGTGGGGTGCAGTGATTTATAACAAAATGTGGGGCGCAGTGATTTATAACAGAATGTGGGGCACGGTGATTTATAACAGAATATGGGGCGAGGCGATTTTTAACATAATGTGGGCTGCAGTGATTTATAACAGAATGTGGGGCACGGTGATTTATAACAGAATTTTGAGCACAATGATTTATAACAGAATGTGGGGCAAGGTGATTTATAACAAAATGTGGGGCCCAGTGATTTATAACAGAATGTGGGGCACGGTGATTTATAACAGAATATGGGGCGAGGCGATTTTTAACATAATGTGGGCTGCAGTGATTTATAACAGAATGTGGGGCACGGTGATTTATAACAGAATGTGGGGCCAGTGATTTATAACAGAATGTGGGGCACAGTGATTGATAACAGAATGTGGGGGCACAGTGATTGATAACAGAATGTGGGGCACGGTGATTTATAACAGAATGTGGGGTGCAGTGATTTCTAACAGAATGTGGGGCACGGTGATTTATAACAGAATGTGGGGCACAGTGATTGATAACAGAATGTGGGGCATGGTGATTTATAACAGAATGTGGGGTGCAGTGATTTATAAAAGAATGGGGGGTGCATTCATTTATAACAGAATGTTGGGCACGGTGATTTATAACACAATGTGGGATGCATTCATTTATAACAGAATGTGGGGCACGGTGATTTAAAACAGAATGTGGGGCATGGTGATTTATAACAGAATGTGGGGCCAGTGATTTATAACAGAATGTGGGGCACAGTGATTGATAACAGAATGTGGGGGCACAGTGATTGATAACAGAATGTGGGGCACGGTGATGTATAACAGAATATGGGGCGAGGCGATTTTTAACATAATGTGGGATGCATTGATTTATACCAGATTATGGGACACGGTGATTTATAACAGATTTTTGGGCACAGTGATTTATAACAGAATGTGGGGTGCAGTGATTTATAACAGAATGTGGGGCACGGTGATTTATAACAGAATGTGGGGCCCAGTGATTTATAACAGAATGTGGGGCCAGTGATTGATAACAGAATGTGGGGCATGGTGATTTATAACAGAATGTGGGGTGCATTGATCAATAACAGAATGCGGGGTGCATTCATTTATAACAGAATGTGGGCATGGTGATTCATAACAGAATGTGGGGTGCAGTGATTTATAAAAGAATGGGGGGTGCATTCATTTATAACAGAATGTGGGGCACAGTGATTTATAACAGAATGTGGGGTGGGGTGATTTATAACATAATGTGGGGCCCAGTGATTTATAACAGAATGTGGGGCACGGTGATTTATAACAGAATATGGGGCGAGGCGATTTTTAACAGAATGTGGGCTGCATTGATTTATACCAGATTATGGGACACGGTGATTTATAACAGATTTTTGGGCACAGTGATTTATAACAGAATGTGGGGCCAGTGATTGATAACAGAATGTGGGGCATGGTGATTTATAACAGAATGTGGGGTGCATTGATCAATAACAGAAAGTGGGGTGCATTCATTTATAACAGAATGTGGGGCTCGGTGATTTAGAAAAGAAGGTGGGGCACATTAATTTATAAGAGAATGCGGGGCAAGGTAATTTATAACATAATGTAGGGCCCAGTGATTTATAACAGAATGTGGGGCCCAGTGATATATAGCAGAATATGGGGCGAGGCGATTTTTCACATAATGTCGGCTGCATTGATTTATACCAGATTGTGGGACACGGTGATTTATAACAGAATTTGGGGAGCATTGATTAATAACAGAATGTGAGGTGCAGTGATTTATAACAGAATGTGGGGTGCAGTGATATATAAAAGAATGGGGGTGCATTCATTTATAACAGAATGTGGGGCACGGTGATTTATAAAAGAATGGGGGTGCATTCATTTAGAACAGAATGTGGGGCACGGTGATTTATAAAAGAATGTGCGGTGCAGTGATTTATAAAAGAATGGGGGGTGCATTCCTTTATAACAGAATGTTGGACACGGTGATTTATAACAGAATGTGGGGTGCATTCATTTATAACAGAATGTGGGGCACGGTGATTTATAACAGAATGTGGGATGCATTCATTTATAACAGAATGTGGGGCATGGTGATTTATAACAGAATGTGGGGCACGGTGATATATAACTGAATTTGGGGTGCATTGATTAATAACAGAATGCGGGGAACAGTAATTCATAACACAATGTGTGGCACGGTGATTTATAACAGAATGTGGGGTGCAGTGATATATAAAAGAATGTGGGGTGCATTCATTTATAACAGAATGTGGGGCACGGTGATTTATAACAGAATGTGGGGCTCGGTGATTTATAAAAGAATGGGGGTGCATTCATTTATAACAGAATGTGGGGCACGGTGATTTATAAAAGAATGGGGGTGCATTCATTTAGAACAGAATGTGGGGCACGGTGATTTATGAAAGAATGTGCGGTGCAGTGATTTATAAAAGAATGGGGGGTGCATTCATTTATAACAGAATTTTGAACACGGTGATTTATACCAGAATGTGGGGCGCATTCATTTATAACACAATGTGGGGCACGGTGATTTATAAAAGAATGTGGGGTGCATTGATTTATAACACAATGTGGGGCACGGTGATTTATAACAGAATGTGGAGCACGGTGATTTATAACAGAATGTGGGGTGCATTCATTTATAACAGAATGTTGTGCACGGTGATTTAAAACAGAATGTGGAGTGCATTCATTTATAACAGAATGTGGGGCACGGTGATTTAAAACAGAATGTGGGGTGCATTGATTTATAACAGAATGTAGGGTATGGTGATTTATAACAGAAAGTGTGGTGCATTGATTTATAACAGAATGTGGGGTGGGGTGATTTTTAACAGAATGTGGGGTGCATTAATTTATAACAGAATGTAGGCACGATGATTAATAACAGAATGTGGGGCGCAGTGACTTAAAACAGAATGTGGGGCATGGTGATTTATAACAGAATGTGGGGTGGGGTGATTTATAACAGAATGTGGGGCCCAGTGATTTATAACAGAAGGTGGGGCACGGTGATATATAACGGAATATGGGGCGAGGCGATTTTTAACATAATGTGGGCTGCATTGATTTATACCAGATTGTGGGACACGGTGATTTATAACAGAATGTGGGGCACGGTGATTTATAACAGAATGTGGGGCCCAGTGATTTAGAACAGAATGTGGGGCACGGTGATTTATAACAGAATATGGGACGAGGCGATTTTTAACATAATGTGGGCTGCATTGATTTATACCAGATTGTGGGACACGGTGATTTATAACAGAATGTGGGGCCCAGTGATTTATAACAGAATGTGGGGTGCAGTGATTTATAACAAAATGTGGGGCTCGGTGATTTAGAAAAGAAGGTGGGGCACAGTAATTTATAACAGAATGTGGGGCCCAGTGATTTATAACAGAATGTGGGGTGCAGTGATTTATAACAAAATGTGGGGCGCAGTGATTTAGAAAAGAAGGTGGGGCACATTAATTTATAACAGAATGCGGGGCAAGGTAATTTATAACATAATGTGGGGCCCAGTGATTTATAACAGAATGTGGGGCACGGTGATTTATAACAGAATATGGGGCGAGGCGATTTTTAACAGAATGTGGGGCCCAGTGATTTAGAACAGAATGTGGGGCACGGTGATTTATAACAGAATATGGGACGAGGCGATTTTTAACATAATGTGGGCTGCATTGATTTATACCAGATTGTGGGACACGGTGATTTATAACAGAATTTTGGGCACAGTGATTTATAACAGAATGTGGGGTGCAGTGATTTATAACAAAATGTGGGGCTCGGTGATTTAGAAAAGAAGGTGGTGCACAGTAATTTATAAGAGAATGTGGGGCCCAGTGATTTATAACAGAATGTGGGGTGCAGTGATTTATAACAAAATGTGGGGCGCAGTGATTTAGAAAAGAAGGTGGGGCACATTAATTTATAACAGAATGCGGGGCAAGGTAATTTATAACATAATGTGGGGCCCAGTGATTTATAACAGAATGTGGGGCACGGTGATTTATAACAGAATATGGGGCGAGGCGATTTTTAACAGAATGTGGGCTGCATTGATTTATACCAGATTGTGGGACACGGTGATTTATAACAGAATTTTGAGCACAATGATTTATAACAGAATGTGGGGCACGGTGATTTATAACAAAATGTGGGGCCCAGTGATTTATAACAGAATGTGGGGCACGGTGATTTATAACAGAATATGGGGCGAGGAGATTTTTAACATAATGTGGGCTGCAGTGATTTATAACAGAATGTGGGGCACGGTGATTTATAACAGAATGTGGGGCCAGTGATTTATAACAGAATGTGGGGCCAGTGATTTACAACAGAATGTGGGGCACAGTGATTGATAACAGAATGTGGGGGCACAGTGATTGATAACAGAATGTGGGGCACGGTGATTTATAACAGAATATGGGGCGAGGCGATTTTTAACATAATGTGGGCTGCATTGATTCATACCAGATTATGGGATTCGGTGATTTATAACAGAATTTTGGGCACTGTGATTTATAACAGAATGTGGGGTGCAGTGATTTATAACAGAATGTGGGGCACGGTGATTTATAACAGAATGTGGGGCCCAGTGATTTATAACAGAATGTGGGGCCAGTGATTTATAACAGAATGTGGGGCACAGTGATTGAAAACAGAATGTGGGGCATGGTGATTTATAACAGAATGTGGGGTGCATTGATCAATAACAGAATGCGGGGTGCATTCATTTATAACAGAATGTGGGCACGGTGATTTATAACAGAATGTGGGGTGCAGTGATTTATAAATGAATGGGGGGTGCATTCATTTATAACAGAATGTTGGGCACGGTGATTTATAACAGAATGTGGGATGTATTCATTTATAACAGAATGTGGGGCATGGTGATTTATAACAGAATGTGGGGTGGGGTGATTTATAACAGAATGTGGGGTGCATTGATTAATAACAGAATGCGGGGAACAGTAATTCATAACACAATGTGTGGCACGGTGATTTATAACAGAATGTGGGGTGCAGTGATATATAAAAGAATGTGGGGTGCATTCATTTATAACAGAATGTGGGGCACGGTGATTTATAACAGAATGTGGGGCTCGGTGTTTTATAAAAGAATGGGGGTGCATTCATTTATAACAGAATGTGGGGCACGGTGATTTATAAAAGAATGGGGGTGCATTCATTTATAACAGAATGTGGGGCACGGTGATTTATAAAAGAATGTGCGGTGCAGTGATTTATAAAAGAATGGGGGGTGCATTCATTTATAACAGAATTTTGGACACGGTGATTTATACCAGAATGTGGGGCGCATTCATTTATAACACAATGTGGGGCACGGTGATTTATAAAAGAATGTGGGGTGCATTGATTTATAACACAATGTGGGGCACGGTGATTTATAACAGAATGTGGGGCATGGTGATTTATAACAGAATGTGGGGTTGGGTGATTTATAACAGAATGTGGGGCCCAGTGATTTATTACAGAATGTGGGGCACGGTGATATATAACAGAATATGAGGCGAGGTGATTTTTTAACATAATGTGGGCTGCATTGATTTATACCAGATTGTGGGACACGGTGATTTATAACAGAATTTTGGGCCCAGTGATTTATAACAGAATGTGGGGCAAGGTGATTTATAACAAAATGTGGGGCCCAGTGATTTATAACAGAATGTGGGGCACGGTGATTTATAACAGAATATGGGGCGAGGCGATTTTTAACATAATGTGGGCTGCAATGATTTATACCAGATTATGGGACACGGTGATTTATAACAGAATTTTGGGCACAGTGATTTATAACAGAATGTGGGGTGCAGTGATTTATAACAGAATGTGGGGCACGGTGCTTTATAACAGAATGTGGGGCCCAGTGATTTATAACAAAATGTGGGGCCAGTGATTTATAACAGAATGAGGGGCACAGTGATTTATAACAGAGTGTGGGGCCAGTGATTTATAACAGAATGTGGGGCACAGTGATTGATAACAGAATGTGGGGCATGGTGATTTATAACAGAATGTGGGGTGCATTGATCAATAACAGAATGCGGGGTGCATTCATTTATAACAGAATGTGGGCACGGTGATTTATAACAGAATGTGGGGTGAAGTGATTTATAAAAGAATGGGGGGTGCATTCATTTATAACAGAATGTTGGGCACGGTGATTTATAACAGAATGTGGGATGCATTCATTTATAACAGAATGTGGGGCATGGTGATTTATAACAGAATGTGGGGCACGGTGATATATAACGGAATTTGGGGTGCATTGATTAATAACAGAATGCGGGGAACAGTAATTCATAACACAATGTGTGGCACGATGATTTATAACAGAATGTGGGGTGCAGTGATATATAAAAGAATGTGGGGTGCATTCATATATAACAGAATGTGGGGCACGGTGATTTATAACAGAATGTGGGGCTCGGTGATTTATAAAAGAATGGGGGTGCATTCATTTATAACAGAATGTGGGGCACGGTGATTTATAAAAGAATGGGGGTGCATTCATTGAAAAACAGAATGTGGGGCACGGTGATTTATAAAAGAATGTGCGGTGCAGTGATTTATAAAAGAATGGGGGGTGCATTCATTTATAACAGAATTTTGGACACGGTGATTTATACCAGAATGTGGGGCGCATTCATTTATAACACAATGTGGGGCACGGTGATTTATAAAAGAATGTGGGGTGCATTGATTTATAACACAATGTGGGGCACGGTGATTTATAACAGAATGTGGAGCACGGTGATTTATAACAGAATGTGGAGTGCATTCATTTATAACAGAATGTGGGGCACGATGATTTAAAACAGAATGTGGGGTGCATTGATTTATAACAGAATGTAGGGTATGGTGATTTATAACAGAAAGTGTGATGCATTGATTTATAACAGAATGTGGGGTGGGGTGATTTTTAACAGAATGTGGGGTGCATTAATTTATAACAGAATGTAGGCACGATGATTAATAAAAGAATGTGGGGCGCAGTGACTTAAAACAGAATGTGGGGCATGGTGATTTATAACAGAATGTGGGGTTGGGTGATTTATAACAGAATGTGGGGCCCAGTGATTTATAACAGAATGTGGGGCACGGTGATATACAACAGAATATGAGGCGAGGTGATTTTTAACAGAATGTGGGCTGCATTGATTTATACCAGATTGTGGGACACGGTGATTTATAACAGAATTTTGGGCCCAGTGATTTATAACAGAATGTGGGGCACGGTGATTTATAACAAAATGTGGGGCCCAGTGATTTATAACAGAATGTGGGGCACGGTGATTTATAACAGAATATGGGGCGAGGCGATTTTTAACATAATGTGGGCTGCAATGATTTATACCAGATTATGGGACACGGTGATTTATAACAGAATTTTGGGCACAGTGATTTATAACAGAATGTGGGGTGCAGTGATTTATAACAGAATGTGGGGCACGGTGATTTATAACAGAATGTGGGGCCCAGTGATTTATAACAGAATGTGGGGCCAGTGATTTATAACAGAATGAGGGGCACAGTGATTTATAACAGAATGTGGGGCCAGTGATTTATAACAGAATGTGGGGCACAGTGATTGATAACAGAATGTGGGGCATGGTGATTTATAACAGAATGTGGGGTGCATTGATCAATAACAGAATGTGGGGTGCATTCATTTATAACAGAATGTGGGCACGGTGATTTATAACAGAATGTGGGGTGCAGTGATTTATAAACGAATGGGGGGTGCATTCATTTATAACAGATTATTGGGCACGGTGATTTATAACAGAATGTGGGATGCATTCATTTATAACAGAATGTGGGGCATGGTGATTTATAACAGAATGTGGGGCCCAGTGATTTATAACAGAATGTGGGGCCAGTGATTTATCACAGAATGAGGGGCACAGTGATTTATAACAGAATGTGGGGCCAGTGATTTATAACAAAATGTGGGGCACAGTGATTGATAACAGAATGTGGGGCATGGTGATTTATAACAGAATGTGGGGTGCATTGATCAATAACAGAAAGTGGGGTGCATTCATTTATAACAGAATGTGGGCACGGTGATTTATAACAGAATGTGGGGTGCAGTGATTTATAAACGAATGGGGGGTGCATTCATTTATAACAGATTATTGGGCACGGTGATTTATAACAGAATGTGGGATGCATTCATTTATAACAGAATGTGGGGCATGGTGATTTATAAAAGAATGTGTGGCACGGTGATTTATAACAGAATGTGGGGTGCAGTGATATATAAAAGAATGTGGGGTGCATTCATTTATAACAGAATGTGGGGCACGGTGATTTATAAAAGAATGTGCGGTGCAGTGATTTATAAAAGAATGGGGGGTGCATTCATTTATAACAGAATGTTGGACACGGTGATTTATACCAGAAAGTGGGGCGCATTCATTTATAACACAATGTGGGGCACGGTGATTTATAAAAGAATGTGGGGTGCATTGATTTATAACACAATGTGGGGCACGGTGATTTATAACAGAATGTGGAGCACGGTGATTTATAACAGAATGTGGGGTGCATTCATTTATAACACAATGTTGTGCACGGTGATTTATAACAGAATGTGGGGTGCATTCATTTATAACAGAATGTGGGGTGGGGTGATTTTTAACACAATGTAGGGTGCATTAATGTATAACAGAAAGTGGGCACGATAATTTATAACAGAATGTGGGGCACAGTGATTTATAACAGAATGTGGGGTGGGGTGATTTATAACAGAATGTGGGGCCCAGTGATTTATAACAGAATGTGGGGCACGGTGATATATAACAGAATATGGGGCGAGGCGATTTTTAACATAATGTGGGCTGCATTGATTTATACCAGATTGTGGGACACGGTGATTTATAAAAGAATTTTGGGCACAGTGATTTATAACAGAATGTGGGGTGCAGTGATTTATAACAAAATGTGGGGCTCGGTGATTTAGAAAAGAAGGTTGGGCACATTAATTTATAAGAGAATGCGGGGCAAGGTAATTTATAACATAATGTGGGGCCCAGTGATTTATAACAGAATGTGGGGCCCAGTGATATATAACAGAATATGGGGCGAGGCGATTTTTCACATAATGTGGGCTGCATTGATTTATACCAGATTGTGGGACACGGTGATTTATAACAGAATTTGGGGTGGATTGATTAATAACAGAATGTGGGGTGCAGTGATTTATAACAGAATGTGGGGTGCAGTGATATATAAAAGAATGTGGGGTGCATTCATTTATAACAGAATGTGGGGCACGGTGATTTATAACAGAATGTGGGGCTCGGTGATTTATAAAAGAATGGGGGTGCATTCATTTATAACAGAATGTGGGGCACGGAGATTTATAAAAGAATGGGGGTGCATTCATTTAGAACAGAATGTGGGGCACGGTGATTTATAAAAGAATGTGCGGTGCAGTGATTTATAAAAGAATGGGGGGTGCATTCATTTATAACAGAATGTTGGACACGGTGATTTATACCAGAATGTGGGGCGCATTCATTTATAACACAATGTGGGGCACGGTGATTTATAAAAGAATGTGGGGTGCATTGATTTATAACAGAATGTGGAGCACGGTGATTTATAACAGAATGTGGGGCACGGTGATTTAAAACAGAATGTGGGGTGCATTGATTTATAACAGAATGTAGGGTACGGTGATTTATAACAGAATGTGTGGTGCATTGATTTATAACAGAATGTGGGGTGGGGTGATTTTTAACAGAATGTGGGGTGCATTAATTTATAACAGAATGTGGGCACGATGATTTATAACAGAATGTGGGGCCCAGTGATTTTTAACAGAATGTGGGGCACGGTGATATATAACAGAATATGAGGCGAGGCGATTTTTAACATAATGTGGGCTGCATTGATTTATACCAGATTGTGGGACACGGTGATTTATAACAGAATTTTGGGCCCAGTTATTTATAACAGAATGTGGGGCACGGTGATTTATAACAAAATGTGGGGCCCAGTGATTTATAACAGAATGTGGGGCACGGTGATTTATAACAGAATATGGGGCGAGGCGATTTTTAACATAATGCGGGCTGCATTGATTTATACCAGATTGTGGGACACGGTGATTTATAACAGAATTTTGGGCACAGTGATTTATAACAGAATGTGGGGTGCAGTGATTTATAACAACATGTGGGGCTCGGTGATTTAGAAAAGAAGGTGGGGCACATTAATTTATAACAGAATGCGGGGCAAGGTAATTTATAACATAATGTGGGGCCCAGTGATTTATAACAGAATGTGGGGCACGGTGATTTATAACAGAATATGGGGCGAGGCGATTTTTAACAGAATGTGGGCTGCATTGATTTATACCAGATTGTGGGACACGGTGATTTATAACAGAATTTTGGGCCCAGTTATTTAGAACAGAATGTGGGGCACGGTGATTTATAACAAAATGTGGGGCCCAGTGATTTATAACAGAATGTGGGGCACGGTGATTTATAACAGAATATGGGGCGAGGCGATTTTTAACATAATGTGGGCTGCATTGATTTATACCAGATTGTGGGACACGGTGATTTATAACAGAATTTTGGGCACAGTGATTTATAACAGAATGTGGGGTGCAGTGATTTATAACAACATGTGGGGCTCGGTGATTTAGAAAAGAAGGTGGGGCACATTAATTTATAACAGAATGCGGGGCAAGGTAATTTATAACATAATGTGGGGCCCAGTGATTTATAACAGAATGTGGGCTGCAGTGATTTATAACAGAATGTGGGGCACAGTGATTGATAACAGAATGTGGGGCATGGTGATTTATAACAGAATGTGGGGTGCATTGATCAATAACTGAATGCGGGGTGCATTCATTTATAACAGAATGTGGGCACGGTGATTTATAACAGAATGTGGGGTGCAGTGATTTTAAAAGAATGGGGGGTGCTTTCATTTATAACAGAATGTTGGGCATGGTGATTTATAACAGAATGTGGGATGCATTCATTTATAACAGAATGTGGGGCATGGTGATTTATAACAGAATGTGGGGCACGGTGATATATAACGGATTTTGGGGTGCATTGATTAATAACAGAATGCGGGGAACAGTAATTCATAACACAATGTGTGGCACGGTGATTTATAACAGATTGTGGGGTGCAGTGATATATAAAAGAATGTGGGGTGCATTCATTTATAACAGAATGTGGGGCACGGTGATTTATAACAGAATGTGGGGCTCGGTGATTTATAAAAGAATGGGGGTGCATTCATTTATAACAGAATGTGGGGCACGGTCATTTATAAAAGAATGGGGGTGCATTCATTTATAACAGAATGTGGGGCACGTTGATTTATAAAAGAATGTGCGGTGCAGTGATTTATAAAAGAATGGGGGGTGCATTCATTTATAACAGAATTTTGGACACGGTGATTTATACCAGAATGTGGGGCGCATTCATTTATAACACAATGTGGGGCGCGGTGATTTATAAAAGAATGTGGGGTGCATTGATTTATAACACAATGTGGGGCACGGTGATTTATAACAGAATGTGGAGCACGGTGATTTATAACAGAATGTGGGGTGCATTCATTTATAACAGAATGTTGTGCACGGTGATTTATAACAGAATGTGGAGTGCATTCATTTATAACAGAATGTGGGGCACGGTGATTTAAAACAGAATGTGGGGTGCATTGATTTATAACAGAATGTAGGGTATGGTGATTTATAACAGAAAGTGTGGTGCATTGATTTATAACAGAATGTGGGGTGGGGTGATTTTTAACAGAATGTGGGGTGCATTAATTGAAAACAGAATGTAGGCACGATGATTAATAACAGAATGTGGGGCGCAGTGACTTAAAACAGAATGTGGGGCATGGTGATTTAGAACAGAATGTGGGGTTGGGTGATTTATAACAGAATGTGGGGCCCAGTGATTTATAACAGAAGGTGGGGCACGGTGATATATAACGGAATATGGGGCGAGGCGATTTTTAACATAATGTGGGCTGCATTGATTTATACCAGATTGTGGGACACGGTGATTTATAACAGAATTTTGGGCACAGTGATTTATAACAGAATGTGGGGTGCAGTGATTTATAACAAAATGTGGGGCTCGATGATTTAGAAAAGAAGGTGGGGCACAGTAATTTATAAGAGAATGTGGGGCCCAGTGATTTATAACAGAATGTGGGGTGCAGTGATTTATAACAAAATGTGGGGCGCAGTGATTTAGAAAAGAAGGTGGGGCACATTAATTTATAACAGAATGCGAGGCAAGGTAATTTATAACATAATGTGGGGCCCAGTGATTTATAACAGAATGTGGGGCACGGTGATTTATAACAGAATATGGGGCGAGGCGATTTTTAACAGAATGTGGGCTGCATTGATTTATACCAGATTGTGGGACACGGTGATTTATAACAGAATTTTGAGCACAATTATTTATAACAGAATGTGGGGCACGGTGATTTACAACAAAATGTGGGGCCCAGTGATTTATAACAGAATGTGGGGCACGGTGATTTATAACAGAATATGGGGCGAGGCGATTTTTAACATAATGTGGGCTGCATTGATTTATACCAGATTATGGGACACGGTGATTTATAACAGAATTTTGGGCACAGTGATTCATAACAGAATGTGGGGTGCAGTGATTTATAACAGAATGTGGGGCACAGTGATTGATAACAGAATGTGGGGCATGGTGATTTATAACAGAATGTGGGGTGCATTGATCAATAACTGAATGCGGGGTGCATTCATTTATAACAGAATGTGGGCACGGTGATTTTTAACAGAATGTGGGGTGCAGTGATTTTAAAAGAATGGGGGGCGCATTCATTTATAACAGAATGTTGGGCATGGTGATTTATAGCAGAATGTGGGATGCATTCATTTATAACAGAATGTGGGGCACGGTGATATATAACGGATTTTGGGGTGCATTGATTAATAACAGAATGCGGGGAACAGTAATTCATAACACAATGTGTGGCACGGTGATTTATAACAGAATGTGGGGTGCAGTGATATATAAAAGAATGTGGGGTGCATTCATTTATAACAGAATGTGGGGCACGGTGATTTATAACAGAATGTGGGGCACGGTGATTTATAAAAGAATGGGGGTGCATTCATTTATAACAGAATGTGGGGCACGGTGATTTATAAAAGAATGGGGGTGCATTCATTTATAACAGAATGTGGGGCACGTTGATTTATAAAAGAATGTGCGGTGCAGTGATTTATAAAAGAATGGGGGGTGCATTCATTTATAACAGAATTTTGGACACGGTGATTTATACCAGAATGTGGGGCGCATTCATTTATAACACAATGTGGGGCACGGTGATTTATAAAAGAATGTGGGGTGCATTGATTTATAACACAATGTGGGGCACGGTGATTTATAACAGAATGTGGAGCACGGTGATTTATAACAGAATGTGGGGTGCATTCATTTATAACAGAATGTTGTGCACGGTGATTTATAACAGAATGTGGAGTGCATTCATTTATAACAGAATGTGGGGCACGGTGATTTAAAACAGAATGTGGGGTGCATTGATTTATAACAGAATGTAGGGTATGGTGATTTATAACAGAAAGTGTGGTGCATTGATTTATAACAGAATGTGGGGTGGGGTGATTTTTAACAGAATGTGGGGTGCATTAATTTATAACAGAATGTAGGCACGATGATTAATAACAGAATGTGGGGCGCAGTGACTTAAAACAGAATGTGGGGCATGGTGATTTATAACAGAATGTGGGGTTGGGTGATTTATAACAGAATGTGGGGCCCAGTGATTTATAACAGAAGGTGGGGCACGGTGATATATAACGGAATATGGGGCGAGGCGATTTTTAACATAATGTGGGCTGCATTGATTTATACCAGATTGTGGGACACGGTGATTTATAACAGAATTTTGGGCACAGTGATTTATAACAGAATGTGGGGTGCAGTGATTTATAACAAAATGTGGGGCTCGATGATTTAGAAAAGAAGGTGGGGCACAGTAATTTATAAGAGAATGTGGGGCCCAGTGATTTATAACAGAATGTGGGGTGCAGTGATTTATAACAAAATGTGGGGCGCAGTGATTTAGAAAAGAAGGTGGGGCACATTAATTTATAACAGAATGCGAGGCAAGGTAATTTATAACATAATGTGGGGCCCAGTGATTTATAACAGAATGTGGGGCACGGTGATTTATAACAGAATATGGGGCGAGGTGATTTTTAACAGAATGTGGGCTGCATTGATTTATACCAGATTGTGGGACACGGTGATTTATAACAGAATTTTGAGCACAATGATTTATAACAGAATGTGGGGCACGGTGATTTATAACAAAATGTGGGGCCCAGTGATTTATAACAGAATGTGGGGCACGGTGATTTATAACAGAATATGGGGCGAGGCGATTTTTAACATAATGTGGGCTGCAGTGATTTATAACAGAATGTGGGGCACGGTGATTTATAACAGAATGTGGGGCCAGTGATTTATAACAGAATGTGGGGCCAGTGATTTACAACAGAATGTGGGGCACAGTGATTGATAACAGAATGTGGGGCACGGTGATTTATATCAGAATATGGGGCGAGGCGATTTTTAACATTATGTGGGCTGCATTGATTTATACCAGATTATGGGACACGGTGATTTATAACAGAATTTTGGGCACAGTGATTTATAACAGAATGTGGGGTGCAGTGATTTATAACAGAATGTGGGGCACGGTGATTTATAACAGAATGTGGGGCCCAGTGATTTATAACAGAATGTGGGGCCAGTGATTTATAACAGAAAGTGTGGTGCATTGATTTATAACAGAATGTGGGGTGGGGTGATTTTTAACAGAATGTGGGGTGCATTAATTTATAACAGAATGTAGGCACGATGATTAATAACAGAATGTGGGGCGCAGTGACTTAAAACAGAATGTGGGGCATGGTGATTTATAACAGAATGTGGGGTTGGGTGATTTATAACAGAATGTGGGGCCCAGTGATTTATAACAGAAGGTGGGGCACGGTGATATATAACGGAATATGGGGCGAGGCGATTTTTAACATAATGTGGGCTGCATTGATTTATACCAGATTGTGGGACACGGTGATTTATAACAGAATTTTGGGCACAGTGATTTATAACAGAATGTGGGGTGCAGTGATTTATAACAAAATGTGGGGCTCGATGATTTAGAAAAGAAGGTGGGGCACAGTAATTTATAAGAGAATGTGGGGCCCAGTGATTTATAACAGAATGTGGGGTGCAGTGATTTATAACAAAATGTGGGGCGCAGTGATTTAGAAAAGAAGGTGGGGCACATTAATTTATAACAGAATGCGAGGCAAGGTAATTTATAACATAATGTGGGGCCCAGTGATTTATAACAGAATGTGGGGCACGGTGATTTATAACAGAATATGGGGCGAGGTGATTTTTAACAGAATGTGGGCTGCATTGATTTATACCAGATTGTGGGACACGGTGATTTATAACAGAATTTTGAGCACAATGATTTATAACAGAATGTGGGGCACGGTGATTTATAACAAAATGTGGGGCCCAGTGATTTATAACAGAATGTGGGGCACGGTGATTTATAACAGAATATGGGGCGAGGCGATTTTTAACATAATGTGGGCTGCAGTGATTTATAACAGAATGTGGGGCACGGTGATTTATAACAGAATGTGGGGCCAGTGATTTATAACAGAATGTGGGGCCAGTGATTTACAACAGAATGTGGGGCACAGTGATTGATAACAGAATGTGGGGCACGGTGATTTATATCAGAATATGGGGCGAGGCGATTTTTAACATTATGTGGGCTGCATTGATTTATACCAGATTATGGGACACGGTGATTTATAACAGAATTTTGGGCACAGTGATTTATAACAGAATGTGGGGTGCAGTGATTTATAACAGAATGTGGGGCACGGTGATTTATAACAGAATGTGGGGCCCAGTGATTTATAACAGAATGTGGGGCCAGTGATTTATAACAGAATGTGGGGCACAGTGATTGATAACGGAATGTGGGGCATGGTGATTTATAACAGAATGTGGGGTGCATTGATCAATAACAGAATGCGGGGTGCATTCATTTATAACAGAATGTGGGCACGGTGATTTATAACAGAATGTGGGGTGCAGTGATTTATAAAAGAATGGGGGGTGCATTCATTTATAACAGAATGTTGGGCACGATGATTTATAACAGAATGTGGGATGCATTCATTTATAACAGAATGTGGGGCATGGTGATTTATAACAGAATGTGGGGTGGGGTGATTTATAACAGAATGTGGGGTGCATTGATTAATAACAGAATGCGGGGAACAGTTATTCATAACACAATGTGTGGCACGGTGATTTATAACAGAATGTGGGGTGCAGTGATATATAAAAGAATGTGGGGTGCATTCATTTATAACAGAATGTGGGGCACGGTGATTTATAACAGAATGTGGGGCTCGGTGATTTATAAAAGAATGGGGGTGCATTCATTTATAACAGAATGTGGGGCACGGTGATTTATAAAAGAATGGGGGTGCATTCATTTATAACAGAATGTGGGGCACGGTGATTTATAAAAGAATGTGCGGTGCAGTGATTTATAAAAGAATGGGGGGTGCATTCATTTATAACAGAATGTTGGATACGGTGATTTATACCAGAATGTGGGGCGCATTCATTTATAACACAATATGGGGCACGGTGATTTATAAAAGAATGTGGGGTGCATTGATTTATAACACAATGTGGGGCACGGTGATTTATCACAGAATGTGGAGCACGGTGATTTATAACAGAATGTGGGGTGCATTCATTTATAACAGAATGTTGTGCACGGTGATTTATAACAGAATGTGGAGTGCATTCATTTATAACAGAATGTGGGGCACGGTGATTGAAAACAGAATGTGGGGTGCATTGATTTATAACAGAATGTAGGGTATGGTGATTTATAACAGAAAGTGTGGTGCATTGATTTATAACAGAATGTGGGGTGGGGTGATTTTTAACAGAATGTGGGGTGCATTAATTTATAACAGAATGTAGGCACGATGATTAATAACAGAATGTGGGGCACAGTGACTAAAAACAGAATGTGGGGCATGGTGATTTATAACAGAATGTGGGGTTGGGTGATTTATAACAGAATGTGAGGCCCAGTGATTTATAACAGAAGGTGGGGCACGGTGATATATAACGGAATATGGGGCGAGGCGATTTTTAACATAATGTGGGCTGCATTGATTTATACCAGATTGTGGGACACGGTGATTTATAACAGAATTTTGGGCACAGTGATTTATAACAGAATGTGGGGTGCAGTGATTTATAACAAAATGTGGGGCTCGGTGATTTAGAAAAGAAGGTGGGGCACAGTAATTTATAAGAGAATGTGGGGCCCAGTGATTTATAACAGAATGTGGGGTGCAGTGATTTATAACAAAATGTGGGGCGCAGTGATTTAGAAAAGAAGGTGGGGCACATTAATTTATAACAGAATGCGGGGCAAGGTAATTTATGACATAATGTGGGGCCCAGTGATTTATAACAGAATGTGGGGCACGGTGATTTATAACAGAATATGGGGCGAGGCGATTTTTAACAGAATGTGGGCTGCATTGATTTATACCAGATTGTGGGACACGGTGATTTATAACAGAATTTTGAGCACAATGATTTATAACAGAATGTGGGGCACGGTGATTTATAACAAAATGTGGGGCCCAGTGATTTATAACAGAATGTGGGGCACGGTGATTTATAACAGAATAAGGGGCGAGGCGATTTTTAACATAATGTGGGCTGCAGTGATTTATAACAGAATGTGGGGCACGGTGATTTATAACAGAATGTGGGGCCAGTGATTTATAACAGAATGTGGGGCCAGTGATTTACAACAGAATGTGGGGCACAGTGATTGATAACAGAATGTGGGGCACGGTGATTTATAACAGAATATGGGGCGAGGCGATTTTTAACATAATGTGGGCTGCATTGATTTATACCAGATTATGGGACACGGTGATTTATAACAGAATTTTGGGCACAGTGATTTATAACAGAATGTGGGGTGCAGTGATTTATAACAGAATGTGGGGCACGGTGATTTATAACAGAATGTGGGGCCCAGTGATTTATAACAGAATGTGGGGCCAGTGATTTATAACAGAATGTGGGGTGCAGTGATTTATAACAGAATGTGGGGCACGGTGATTTATAACAGAATGTGGGGCCCAGTGATTTATAACAGAATGTGGGGCCAGTGATTGATAACAGAATGTGGGGCATGGTGATTTATAACAGAATGTGGGGTGCATTGATCAATAACTGAATGCGGGGTGCATTCATTTATAACAGAATGTGGGCACGGTGATTTTTAACAGAATGTGGGGTGCAGTGATTTTAAAAGAATGGGGGGTGCATTCATTTATAACAGAATGTTGGGCATGGTGATTTATAGCAGAATGTGGGATGCATTCATTTATAACAGAATGTGGGGCATGGTGATTTATAACAGAATGTGGGGCACGGTGATATATAACGGATTTTGGGGTGCATTGATTAATAACAGAATGCGGGGAACAGTAATTCATAACACAATGTGTGGCACGGTGATTTATAACAGAATGTGGGGTGCAGTGATATATAAAAGAATGTGGGGTGCATTCATTTATAACAGAATGTGGGGCACGGTGATTTATAACAGAATGTGGGGCACGGTGATTTATAAAAGAATGGGGGTGCATTCATTTATAACAGAATGTGGGGCACGGTGATTTATAAAAGAATGGGGGTGCATTCATTTATAACAGAATGTGGGGCACGTTGATTTATAAAAGAATGTGCGGTGCAGTGATTTATAAAAGAATGGGGGGTGCATTCATTTATAACAGAATTTTGGACACGGTGATTTATACCAGAATGTGGGGCGCATTCATTTATAACACAATGTGGGGCACGGTGATTTATAAAAGAATGTGGGGTGCATTGATTTATAACACAATGTGGGGCACGGTGATTTATAACAGAATGTGGAGCACGGTGATTTATAACAGAATGTGGGGTGCATTCATTTATAACAGAATGTTGTGCACGGTGATTTATAACAGAATGTGGAGTGCATTCATTTATAACAGAATGTGGGGCACGGTGATTTAAAACAGAATGTGGGGTGCATTGATTTATAACAGAATGTAGGGTATGGTGATTTATAACAGAAAGTGTGGTGCATTGATTTATAACAGAATGTGGGGTGGGGTGATTTTTAACAGAATGTGGGGTGCATTACTTTATAACAGAATGTAGGCACGATGATTAATAACAGAATGTGGGGCGCAGTGACTTAAAACAGAATGTGGGGCATGGTGATTTATAACAGAATGTGGGGTTGGGTGATTTATAACAGAATGTGGGGCCCAGTGATTTATAACAGAAGGTGGGGCACGGTGATATATAACGGAATATGGGGCGAGGCGATTTTTAACATAATGTGGGCTGCATTGATTTATACCAGATTGTGGGACACGGTGATTTATAACAGAATTTTGGGCACAGTGATTTATAACAGAATGTGGGGTGCAGTGATTTATAACAAAATGTGGGGCTCGATGATTTAGAAAAGAAGGTGGGGCACAGTAATTTATAAGAGAATGTGGGGCCCAGTGATTTATAACAGAATGTGGGGTGCAGTGATTTATAACAAAATGTGGGGCGCAGTGATTTAGAAAAGAAGGTGGGGCACATTAATTTATAACAGAATGCGAGGCAAGGTAATTTATAACATAATGTGGGGCCCAGTGATTTATAACAGAATGTGGGGCACGGTGATTTATAACAGAATATGGGGCGAGGTGATTTTTAACAGAATGTGGGCTGCATTGATTTATACCAGATTGTGGGACACGGTGATTTATAACAGAATTTTGAGCACAATGATTTATAACAGAATGTGGGGCACGGTGATTTATAACAAAATGTGGGGCCCAGTGATTTATAACAGAATGTGGGGCACGGTGATTTATAACAGAATATGGGGCGAGGCGATTTTTAACATAATGTGGGCTGCAGTGATTTATAACAGAATGTGGGGCACGGTGATTTATAACAGAATGTGGGGCCAGTGATTTATAAAAGAATGTGGGGCCAGTGATTTACAACAGAATGTGGGGCACAGTGATTGATAACAGAATGTGGGGCACGGTGATTTATATCAGAATATGGGGCGAGGCGATTTTTAACATTATGTGGGCTGCATTGATTTATACCAGATTATGGGACACGGTGATTTATAACAGAATTTTGGGCACAGTGATTTATAACAGAATGTGGGGTGCAGTGATTTATAACAGAATGTGGGGCACGGTGATTTATAACAGAATGTGGGGCCCAGTGATTTATAACAGAATGTGGGGCCAGTGATTTATAACAGAATGTGGGGCACAGTGATTGATAACGGAATGTGGGGCATGGTGATTTATAACAGAATGTGGGGTGCATTGATCAATAACAGAATGCGGGGTGCATTCATTTATAACAGAATGTGGGCACGGTGATTTATAACAGAATGTGGGGTGCAGTGATTTATAAAAGAATGGGGGGTGCATTCATTTATAACAGAATGTTGGGCACGATGATTTATAACAGAATGTGGGATGCATTCATTTATAACAGAATGTGGGGCATGGTGATTTATAACAGAATGTGGGGTGGGGTGATTTATAACAGAATGTGGGGTGCATTGATTAATAACAGAATGCGGGGAACAGTTATTCATAACACAATGTGTGGCACGGTGATTTATAACAGAATGTGGGGTGCAGTGATATATAAAAGAATGTGGGGTGCATTCATTTATAACAGAATGTGGGGCACGGTGATTTATAACAGAATGTGGGGCTCGGTGATTTATAAAAGAATGGGGGTGCATTCATTTATAACAGAATGTGGGGCACGGTGATTTATAAAAGAATGGGGGTGCATTCATTTATAACAGAATGTGGGGCACGGTGATTTATAAAAGAATGTGCGGTGCAGTGATTTATAAAAGAATGGGGGGTGCATTCATTTATAACAGAATGTTGGATACGGTGATTTATACCAGAATGTGGGGCGCATTCATTTATAACACAATATGGGGCACGGTGATTTATAAAAGAATGTGGGGTGCATTGATTTATAACACAATGTGGGGCACGGTGATTTATCACAGAATGTGGAGCACGGTGATTTATAACAGAATGTGGGGTGCATTCATTTATAACAGAATGTTGTGCACGGTGATTTATAACAGAATGTGGAGTGCATTCATTTATAACAGAATGTGGGGCACGGTGATTGAAAACAGAATGTGGGGTGCATTGATTTATAACAGAATGTAGGGTATGGTGATTTATAACAGAAAGTGTGGTGCATTGATTTATAACAGAATGTGGGGTGGGGTGATTTTTAACAGAATGTGGGGTGCATTAATTTATAACAGAATGTAGGCACGATGATTAATAACAGAATGTGGGGCACAGTGACTAAAAACAGAATGTGGGGCATGGTGATTTATAACAGAATGTGGGGTTGGGTGATTTATAACAGAATGTGAGGCCCAGTGATTTATAACAGAAGGTGGGGCACGGTGATATATAACGGAATATGGGGCGAGGCGATTTTTAACATAATGTGGGCTGCATTGATTTATACCAGATTGTGGGACACGGTGATTTATAACAGAATTTTGGGCACAGTGATTTATAACAGAATGTGGGGTGCAGTGATTTATAACAAAATGTGGGGCTCGGTGATTTAGAAAAGAAGGTGGGGCACAGTAATTTATAAGAGAATGTGGGGCCCAGTGATTTATAACAGAATGTGGGGTGCAGTGATTTATAACAAAATGTGGGGCGCAGTGATTTAGAAAAGAAGGTGGGGCACATTAATTTATAACAGAATGCGGGGCAAGGTAATTTATGACATAATGTGGGGCCCAGTGATTTATAACAGAATGTGGGGCACGGTGATTTATAACAGAATATGGGGCGAGGCGATTTTTAACAGAATGTGGGCTGCATTGATTTATACCAGATTGTGGGACACGGTGATTTATAACAGAATTTTGAGCACAATGATTTATAACAGAATGTGGGGCACGGTGATTTATAACAAAATGTGGGGCCCAGTGATTTATAACAGAATGTGGGGCACGGTGATTTATAACAGAATATGGGGCGAGGCGATTTTTAACATAATGTGGGCTGCAGTGATTTATAACAGAATGTGGGGCACGGTGATTTATAACAGAATGTGGGGCCAGTGATTTATAACAGAATGTGGGGCCAGTGATTTACAACAGAATGTGGGGCACAGTGATTGATAACAGAATGTGGGGCACGGTGATTTATAACAGAATATGGGGCGAGGCGATTTTTAACATAATGTGGGCTGCATTGATTTATACCAGATTATGGGACACGGTGATTTATAACAGAATTTTGGGCACAGTGATTTATAACAGAATGTGGGGTGCAGTGATTTATAACAGAATGTGGGGCACGGTGATTTATAACAGAATGTGGGGCCCAGTGATTTATAACAGAATGTGGGGCCAGTGATTTATAACAGAATGTGGGGTGCAGTGATTTATAACAGAATGTGGGGCACGGTGATTTATAACAGAATGTGGGGCCCAGTGATTTATAACAGAATGTGGGGCCAGTGATTGATAACAGAATGTGGGGCATGGTGATTTATAACAGAATGTGGGGTGCATTGATCAATAACAGAATGCAGGGTGCATTCATTTATAACAGAATGTGGGCACGGTGATTTATAACAGAATGTGGGGTGCAGTCATTTATAAAAGAATGGGGGGTGCATTCATTTATAACAGAATGTGGGGCACAGTGATTTATAACAGAATGTGGGGTGGGGTGATTTATAACAGAATGTGGGGCCCAGTGATTTATAACAGAATGTGGGGCACGGTGATATATAACAGAATATGGGGCGAGGCGATTTTTAACATAATGTGGGCTGCATTGATTTATACCAGATTGTGGGACACGGTGATTTATAAAAGAATTTTGGGCACAGTGATTTATAACAGAATGTGGGGTGCAGTGATTTATAACAAAATGTGGGGCTCGGTGATTTAGAAAAGAAGGTGGGGCACATTAATTTATAAGAGAATGCGGGGCAAGGTAATTTATAACATAATGTGGGGCCCAGTGATTTATAACAGAATGTGGGGCCCTGTGATATATAACAGAATGTGGGGCACGGTGATTTATAACAGAATGTGGGGCCAGTGATTTATAACAGAATGTGGGGCCAGTGATTTACAACAGAATGTGGGGCACAGTGATTGATAACAGAATGTGGGGGCACAGTGATTGATAACAGAATGTGGGGCACGGTGATTTATAACAGAATATGGGGCGAGGCGATTTTTAACATAATGTGGGCTGCATTGATTTATACCAGATTATGGGATTCGGTGATTTATAACAGAATTTTGGGCACAGTGATTTATAACAGAATGTGGGGTGCAGTGATTTATAACAGAATGTGGGGCACGGTGATTTATAACAGAATGTGGGGCCCAGTGATTTATAACAGAATGTGGGGCCAGTGATTTATAACAGAATGTGGGGCACAGTGATTGATAACAGAATGTGGGGCATGGTGATTTATAACAGAATGTGGGGCGCATTGATCAATAACAGAATGCGGGGTGCATTCATTTATAACAGAATGTGGGGCATGGTGAGTTATAACAGAATGTGGGGCACGGTGATATATAACGGATTTTGGGGTGCATTGATTAATAACAGAATGCGGGGAACAGTAATTCATAACACAATGTGTGGCACGGTGATTTATAACAGAATGTGGGGTGCAGTGATATATAAAAGAATGTGGGGTGCATTCATTTATAACAGAATGTGGGGCACGGTGATTTATAACAGAATGTGGGGCTCGGTGATTTATAAAAGAATGGGGGTGCATTCATTTATAACAGAATGTGGGGCACGGTGATTTATAAAAGAATGTGCGGTGCAGTGATTTATAAAAGAATGGGGGGTGCATTCATTTATAACAGAATTTCGGACACGGTGATTTATACCAGAATGTGGGGCGCATTCATTTATAACACAATGTGGGGCACGGTGATTTATAAAAGAATGTGGGGTGCATTGATTTATAACACAATGTGGGGCACGGTGATTTATAACAGAATGTGGAGCACGGTGATTTATAACAGAATGTGGGGTGCATTCATTTATAACAGAATGTTGTGCACGGTGATTTATAACAGAATGTGGAGTGCATTCATTTATAACAGAATGTGGGGCACGGTGATTTAAAACAGAATGTGGGGTGCATTGATTTATAACAGAATGTAGGGTATGGTGATTTATAACAGAAAGTGTGGTGCATTGTTTTATAACAGAATGTGGGGTGGGGTGATTTTTAACAGAATGTGGGGTGCATTAATTTATAACAGAATGTAGGCACGATGATTAATAACAGAATGTGGGGCGCAGTGACTTAAAACAGAATGTGGGGCATGGTGATTTATAACAGAATGTGGGGTGGGGTGATTTATAACAGAATGTGGGGCCCAGTGATTTATTACAGAATGTGGGGCACGGTGATATATAACGGAATATGGGGCGAGGCGATTTTTAACATAATGTGGGCTGCATTGATTTATACCAGATTGTGGGACACGGTGATTTATAACAGAATTTTGGGCCCAGTGATTTATAACAGAATGTGGGGCACGGTGATTTATAACAAAATGTGGGGCCCAGTGATTTATAACAGAATGTGGGGCACGGTGATTTATAACAGAATATGGGGCGAGGCGATTTTTAACATAATGTGGGGTGCATTGATCAATAACAGACTGCATTCATTTATAACAGAATGTGGGCACGGTGATTTATAACAGAATGTGGGGTGCAGTGATTTTAAAAGAATGGGGGGTGCATTCATTTATAACAGAATGTTGGGCACGGTGATTTATAACATAATGTGGGTTCCAGTGATTTATAACAGAATGTGGGGCACGGTGATTTATAACAGAATATGGGGCGAGGCGATTTTTAACATAATGTGGGGTGCATTGATCAATAACAGACTGCATTCATTTATAACAGAATGTGGGCACGGTGATTTATAACAGAATGTGGGGTGCAGTGATTTTAAAAGAATGGGGGGTGCATTCATTTATAACAGAATGTTGGGCACGGTGATTTATAACATAATGTGGGTTCCAGTGATTTATAACAGAATGTGGGGCACGGTGATTTATAACAGAATATGGGGCGAGGCGATTTTTAACAGAATGTGGGGTGCATTAATTTATAACAGAATGTGGGCACGATGATTTATAACAGAATGTGGGGCGCAGTGATTTATAACAGAATGTGGGGCATGGTGATTTATAACAGAATATGGGGTGGGGTGATTTATAAAAGAATGTGGGGCCCAGTGATTTATAACAGAATGTGGGGCACGGTGATATATAACGGAATATGGGGCGAGGCTATTTTTAACATAATGTGGGCTGCATTGATTTATACCAGATTGTGGGACACGGTGATATATAACAGAATTTTGGGCACAGTGATTTATAACAGAATGTGGGGCACAGTGATTTATAACAGAATGTGGGGTGTAGTGATTTCTAACAAAATGTGGAGCTCGGTGATTTAGAAAAGAAGGTGGGGCACATTAATTTATAAGAGAATGCGGGGCAAGTTAATATATAACATAATGTGGGGCCCAGTGATTTATAACAGAATGTGGGGCCCAGTGATTTATAACAGAATGTGGGGCACGGTGATTTATAACAGAATATGGGGCGAGGCGATTTTTAAAATAATGTGGGCTGCATTGATTTATACCAGATTATGGGACACGGTGATTTATAACAGAATTTTGGGCACAGTGATTTATAACAGAATGTGGGGTGCAGTGATTTATAACAGAATGTGGGGCACGGTGATTTATAATACAATGTGGGGCCCAGTGATTTATAACAGAATGTGGGGCCAGCGATTTATAACAGAATGTGGGGCACAGTGATTGATAACAGAATGTGGGGCATGGTGATTTATAACAGAATGTGGGGTGCATTGATCAATAACAGAATGCGGGGTGCATTCATTTATAACAGAATGTGGGCACGGTGATTTATAACAGAATGTGGGGTGCAGTGATTTATAAAAGAATGGGGGGTGCATTCTTTTATAACAGAATGTTGGGCACGGTGATTTATAACAGAATGTGGGATGCATTCATTTATAACAGAATGTGGAGCACAGTGGTTTATAAAAGAATGTGGGGTGCATTCATTTATAACAGAATGTGGGGCACGGTGATTTAAAACAGAATGTGTGGTGCATGCATTTATAACAGAATGTGGGGCATGGTGATTTATAACAGAATGTGGGGTGCATTAATGTATAACAGAATGTGGGGCGTGGTGATTTATAACAGAATGTGGGGTGCACTCATTTAGAACAAAATGTGGGCACGTTGATTTATAACAGAATGTGGGGTGCAGTGATTTATACCAGATTGTGGGACACGGTGATTTATAACAGAATTTTGAGCACAATGATTTATAACAGAATGTGGGGCACGGTGATTTATAACAAAATGTGGGGCCCAATGATTTATAACAGAATGTGGGGCACGGTGATTTATAACAGAATATGGGGCGAGGCGATTTTTACCATAATGTGGGCTGCAGTGATTTATAACAGAATGTGGGGCCCGGTGATTTATAACAGAATGTGGGGCCAGTGATTTATAACAGAATGTGGGGCCAGTGATTTATAACAGAATGTGGGGCACAGTGATTGATAACAGAATGTGGGGCACGGTGATTTATAACAGAATATGGGGCGAGGCGATTTTTAACATAATGTGGGCTGCATTGATTTATACCAGATTATGGGACACGGTGATTTATAACAGAAATTTGGGCACAGTGATTTATAACAGAATGTGGGGTGCAGTGATTTACAACAGAATGTGGGGCACGGTGATTTATAACAGAATTTTGGGCCCAGTGATTTATAACAGAATGTGGGGCCAGTGATTTATAACAGAATGTGGGGCACAGTGATTGATAACAGAATGTGGGGCATGGTGATTTATAACAGAATGTGGGGTGCATTGATCAATAACAGAATGCGGGGTGCATTCATTTATAACAGAATGTTGGGCACGGTGATTTATAACAGAATGTGGGGTTCAGTGATTTATAAAAGAATGGGGGGTGCATTCATTTATAACAGAATGTTGGGCACGGTGATTTATAACAGAATGTGGGATGCATTCATTTATTACAGAATGTGTGGCATGGTGATTTATAACAGAATGTGCGGCACGGTGATTTATAACAGAATGTGGGGTGCATTGATTAATAACAGAATGCGGGGAACAGTAATTCATAACACAATGTGTGGCACGGTGATTTATAACGGAATGTGGGGTGCAGTGATATATAAAAGAATGTGGGGTGTATTCATTTATAACAGAATGTGGGGCACGGTGATTTATAACAGAATGTGGGGCTCGGTGATTTATAACAAAATATGGGGCCCAGTGATTTATAACAGAATGTGGGGCACGGTGATTTATAACAGAATATGGGGCGAGGCGATTTTTAAAATAATGTGGGCTGCATTGATTTATACCAGATTATGGGACACGGTGATTTATAACAGAATTTTGGGCACAGTGATTTATAACAGAATGTGGGGTGCAGTGATTTATAACAGAATGTGGGGCACGGTGATTTATAATACAATGTGGGGCCCAGTGATTTTTAACATAATGTGGGGCCAGTGATTTATAAAAGAATGGGGGGTGCATTCATTTATAACAGAATGTTGGGCACGGTGATTTATAACAGAATGTGGGATGCATTCATTTATAACAGAATGTGGAGCACAGTGGTTTATAAAAGAATGTGGGGTGCATTCATTTATAACAGAATGTGGGGCACGGTGATTTAAAACAGAATGTGTGGTGCATGCATTTATAACAGAATGTGGGGCATGGTGATTTATAACAGAATGTGGGGTGCATTAATGTATAACAGAATGTGGGGCGTGGTGATTTATAACAGAATGTGGGGTGCACTCATTTAGAACAAAATGTGGGCACGTTGATTTATAACAGAATGTGGGGTGCAGTGATTTATAACAGAATATGGGGCGAGGCGATTTTTAACAGAATGTGGGCTGCATTGATTTATACCAGATTGTGGGACACGGTGATTTATAACAGAATTTTGAGCACAATGATTTATAACAGAATGTGGGGCACGGTGATTTATAACAAAATGTGGGGCCCAATGATTTATAACAGAATGTGGGGCACGGTGATTTATAACAGAATATGGGGCGAGGCGATTTTTAACATAATGTGGGCTGCAGTGATTTATAACAGAATGTGGGGCCCGGTGATTTATAACAGAATGTGGGGCCAGTGATTTATAACAGAATGTGGGGCCAGTGATTTATAACAGAATGTGGGGCACAGTGATTGATAACAGAATGTGGGGCACGGTGATTTATAACAGAATATGGGGCGAGGCGATTTTTAACATAATGTGGGCTGCATTGATTTATACCAGATTATGGGACACGGTGATTTATAACAGAAATTTGGGCACAGTGATTTATAACAGAATGTGGGGTGCAGTGATTTATAACAGAATGTGGGGCCAGTGATTTATAACAGAATTTTGGGCCCAGTGATTTATAACAGAATGTGGGGCCAGTGATTTATAACAGAATGTGGGGCACAGTGATTGATAACAGAATGTGGGGCATGGTGATTGATAACAGAATGTGGGGTGCATTGATCAATAACAGAATGCGGGGTGCATTCATTTATAACAGAATGTTGGGCACGGTGATTTATAACAGAATGTGGGGTTCAGTGATTTATAAAAGAATGGGGGGTGCATTCATTTATAACAGAATGTTGGGCACGGTGATTTATAACAGAATGTGGGATGCATTCATTTATTACAGAATGTGTGGCATGGTGATTTATAACAGAATGTGCGGCACGGTGATTTATAACAGAATGGGGGTGCATTCATTTATAACAGAATGTGGGGCACGGTGATTTATAAAAGAATGTGCGGTGCAGTGATTTATAAAAGAATGGGGGGGTGCATTCATTTATAACAGAATGTTGGATGCGGTGATTTATACCAGAATGTGGGGCGCATTCATTTATAACACAATATGGGGCACAGTGATTTATAAAAGAATGTGGGGTGCATTGATTTATAACACAATGTGGGGCACGGTGATTTATAACAGAATGTGGAGCACGGTGATTTATAACAGAATGTGGGGTGCATTCATTTATAACAGAATGTTGTGCACGGTGATTTATAACAGAATGTGGGGTGCATTCATTTATAACAGAATGTGGGGCACGGTGATTTATAACAGAATGTGGGGTGCATTCATTTATAACAGAATGTGGGGCACGGTGATTTAAAACAGAATGTGGGGTGCATTGATTTATCACAGAATGTAGGGTACGGTGATTTATAACAGAAAGTGTGGTGCATTCATTTATAACAGAATGTGGTGTGGGGTGATTTTTAACAGAATGTGGGGTGCATTAATTTATAACAGAATGTGGGCACGATGATTTATAACAGAATGTGGGGCGCAGTGATTTATAACAGAATGTGGGGCATGGTGATTTATAACAGAATATGGGGTGGGGTGATTTATAAAAGAATGTGGGGCCCAGTGATTTATAACAGAATGTGGGGCACGGTGATATATTACGGAATATGGGGCGAGGCGATTTTTAACATAATGTGGGCTGCATTGATTTATACCAGATTGTGGGACACGGTGATTTATAACAGAATTTTGGGCACAGTGATTTATAACAGAATGTGGGGCACAGTGATTTATAACAGAATGTGGGGTGCAGTGATTTATAACAAAATGTGGGGCTCGGTGATTTAGAAAAGAAGGTGGGGCACATTAATTTATAAGAGAATGCGGGGCAAGGTAATTTATAACATAATGTGGGGCCCAGTGATTTATCACAGAATGTGGGGCCCAGTGATTTATAACAGAATGTGGGGCACGGTGATTTATAACAGAATGTGGGGCCCAGTGATTTAGAACAGAATGTGGGGCACGGTGATTTATAACAGAATATGGGGCGAGGCGATTTTTAACATAATGTGGGCTGCATTGATTTATACCAGATTGTGGGACACGGTGATTTATAACAGAATTTTGGGCACAATGATTTATAACAGAATGTGGGGCACGGTGATTTATAACAAAATATGGGGCCCAGTGATTTATAACAGAATGTGAGGCACGGTGATTTTTAACAGAATATGGGGTGAGGCGATTTTTAACATAATGTGGGCTGCATTGGTTTCTTCCAGATTGTGGGACACGGTGATTTATAACAGAATTTTGGGCACAATGATTTATAACAGAATGTGGGGCACGGTGATTTATAACAAAATATGGGGCCCAGTGATTTATAACAGAATGTGGGACACGGTGATTTATAACAGAATTTTGGGCACAGTGATTTATAACACAATGTGGGGTGCAGTGATTTATAACAAAATGTGGGGCTCGGTGATTTAGAAAAGAAGGTGGGGCACAGTAATTTATAAGAGAATGTGGGGCCCAGTGATTTATAACAGAATGTGGGGTGCAGTGATTTATAACAAAATGTGGGGCGCAGTGATTTCGAAAAGAAGGTGGGGCACATTAATTTATAACAGAATGCGGGGCAAGGTAATTTATAACATAATGTGGGGCCCAGTGATTTATAACAGAATGTGGGGCACGGTGATTTATAACAGAATATGGGGCGAGGCGATTTTTAACAGAATGTGGGCTGCATTGATTTATACCAGATTGTGGGACAAGGTAATTTATAACAGAATTTTGAGCACAATGATTTATAACAGAATGTGGGGCACGGTGATTTATAACAAAATGTGGGGCCCAGTGATTTATAACAGAATGTGGGGCACGGTGATTTATAACAGAATATGGGGCGAGGCGATTTTTAACATAATGTGGGCTGCAGTGATTTATAACAGAATGTGGGGCACGGTGATTTATAACAGAATGTGGGGCCAGTGATTTATACAGAATGTGGGGCCAGTGATTTATAACAGAATGTGGGGCACAGTGATTGATAACAGAATGTGGGGACACAGTGATTGAGAACAGAATGTGGGGCACGGTGATTTATAACAGAATATGGGGCGAGGCGATTTTTAACATAATGTGGGGCCAGTGATTTATAACAGAATGTGGGGCACAGTGATTGATAACAGAATGTGGGGCATGGTGATTTATAACAGAATGTGGGGTGCATTGATCAATAACAGAATGCGGGGTGCATTCATTTATAACAGAATGTGGGCACGGTGATTTATAACAGAATGTGGGGTGCATTGGTTAATAACAGAATGCGGGGAACAGAAATTCAAAACACAATGTGTGGCATGGTGATTTATAACAGAATGTGGGGTGCAGTGATATATAAAAGAATGTGGGGTGCATTCATTAATAACAGAATGTGGGGCACGGTGATTTATAACAGAATGTGGGGCTCTGTGATTTGTGAAAGAATGGGGGTGCATTCATTTATAACAGAATGTGGGGCACGGTGATTTATAAAAGAATGGGGGTGCATTCATTTATAACAGAATGTGGGGCACGGTGATTTATAAAAGAATGTGCGGTGCAGTGATTTATAAAAGAATGGGGGGTGCATTCATTTATAACAGAATGTTGGATGCGGTGATTTATACCAGAATGTGGGGCGCATTCATTTATAACACAATATGGGGCACAGTGATTTATAAAAGAATGTGGGGTGCATTGATTTATAACACAATGTGGGGCATGGTGATTTATAACAGAATGTGGAGCACGGTGATTTATAACAGAATGTGGGGTGCATTCATTTATAACAGAATGTTGTGCACGGTGATTTATAACAGAATGTGGGGTGCATTCAT
This sequence comes from Chiloscyllium punctatum, assembly GCF_047496795.1. NCBI lineage: Eukaryota > Metazoa > Chordata > Chondrichthyes > Orectolobiformes > Hemiscylliidae > Chiloscyllium > Chiloscyllium punctatum. Next base: position 109,615,260 of record NC_092751.1, read on the forward strand.
TTATAACAGAATGTGGGGCACGGTGATTTAAAACAGAATGTGGGGTGCATTGATTTATAACAGAATGTAGGGTACGGTGATTTATAACAGAAAGTGTGGTGCATTGATTTATAACAGAATGTGGGGTGGGGTGATTTTTAACAGAATGTGGGGTGCATTAATTTATAACAGAATGTGGGCACGATGATTTATAACAGAATGTGGGGCGCAGTGATTTATAAAAGAATTTTGGGCACAGTGATTTATAACAGAATGTGGGGTGCAGTGATTTATAACAAAATGTGGGGCTCGGTGATTTAGAAAAGAAGGTGGGGCACATTAATTTATAAGAGAATGCGGGGCAAGGTAATTTATAACATAATGTGGGGCCCAGTGATTTATAACAGAATGTGGGGCCCAGTGATTTAGAACAGAATGTGGGGCCCTGTGATTTAGAACAGAATGTGGGGCACGGTGATTTATAACAGAATATGGGGCGAGGCGATTTTTAACATAATGTGGGCTGCATTGATTTATACCAGATTGTGGGACACGGTGATTTATAACAGAATTTTGGGCACAATGATTTATAACAGAATGTGGGGCACGGTGATTTATAACAAAATATGGGGCCCAGTGATTTATAACAGAATGTGAGGCACGGTGATTTATAACAGAATATGGGGTGAGGCGATTTTTAACATAATGTGGGCTGCATTGGTTTCTTCCAGATTGTGGGACACGGTGATTTATAACAGAATTTTGGGCACAGTGATTTATAACAGAATGTGGGGTGCAGTGATTTATAACAAAATGTGGGGCTCGGTGATTTAGAAAAGAAGGTGGGGCACAGTAATTTAGAAGAGAATGTGGAGCCCAGTGATTTATAACAGAATGTGGGGTGCAGTGATTTATCACAAAATGTGGGGCGCAGTGATTTAGAAAAGAAGGTGGGGCACATTAATTTATAACAGAATGCGGGGCAAGGTAATTTATAACATAATGTGGGGCCCAGTGATTTATAACAGAATGTGGGGCACGGTGATTTATAACAGAATATGGGGCGAGGCGATTTTTAACAGAATGTGGGCTGCATTGATTTATACAAGATTGTGGGACACGGTGATTTATAACAAAATTTTGAGCACAATGATTTATAACAGAATGTGGGGCACGGTGATTTATAACAAAATGTGGGGCCCAGTGATTTTTTCCAGAATGTGGGGCACGGTGATTTATAAAAGAATATGGGGCGAGGCGATTTTTAACATAATGTGGGCTGCAGTGATTTATAACAGAATGTGGGGCACGGTGATTTATAACAGAATGTGGGGCCAGTGATTTATACAGAATGTGGGGCCAGTGATTTATAACAGAATGTGGGGCACAGTGATTGATAACAGAATGTGGGGGCACAGTGATTGATAACAGAATGTGGGGCACGGTGATTTATAACAGAATATGGGGCGAGGCGATTTTTAACATAATGTGGGGCCAGTGATTTATAACAGAATGTGGGGCACAGTGATTGATAACAGAATGTGGGGCATGGTGATTTATAACAGAATGTGGGGTGCATTGATCAATAACAGAATGCGGGGTGCATTCATTTATAACAGAATGTGGGCACGGTGATTTATAACAGAATGTGGGGTGCAGTGATTTATAAAAGAATGGGGGGTGCATTCATTTATAACAGAATGTTGGGCACGGTGATTTATAACAGAATGTGGGATGCATTTATTTATAACAGAATGTGGAGCACGGTGATTTATAAAAGAATGTGGGGTGCAGTGATATATAAAAGAATGTGGGGTGTATTCATTTATAACAGAATGTGGGGCACGGTGATTTATAACAGAATGTGGGGCTCGGTGATTTATAACAAAATATGGGGCCCAGTGATTTATAACAGAATGTGGGGCACGGTGATTTATAACAGAATATGGGGCGAGGCGATTTTTAAAATAATGTGGGCTGCATTGATTTATACCAGATTATGGGACACGGTGATTTATAACAGAATTTTGGGCACAGTGATTTATAACAGAATGTGGGGTGCAGTGATTTATAACAGAATGTGGGGCACGGTGATTTATAATACAATGTGGGGCCCAGATGTATAACAGAATGTGGGGCGTGGTGATTTATAACAGAATGTGGGGTGCAGTGATTTATAACAGAATATGGGGCGAGGCGATTTTTAACAGAATGTGGGCTGCATTGATTTATACCAGATTGTGGGACACGGTGATTTATAACAGAATTTTGAGCACAATGATTTATAAAAGAATGTGGGGCACGGTGATTTATAACAAAATGTGGGGCCCAATGATTTATAACAGAATGTGGGGCACGGTGATTTATAACAGAATATGGGGCGAGGCGATTTTTAACATAATGTGGGCTGCAGTGATTTATAACAGAATGTGGGGCCCGGTGATTTATAACAGAATGTGGGGCCAGTGATTTATAACAGAATGTGGGGCCAGTGATTTATAACAGAATGTGGGGCACAGTGATTGATAACAGAATGTGGGGCACGGTGATTTATAACAGAATATGGGGCGAGGCGATTTTTAACATAATGTGGGCTGCATTGATTTATACCAGATTATGGGACACGGTGATTTATAACAGAAATTTGGGCACAGTGATTTATAACAGAATGTGGGGTGCAGTGATTTATAACAGAATGTGGGGCCAGTGATTTATAACAGAATTTTGGGCCCAGTGATTTATAACAGAATGTGGGGCCAGTGATTTATAACAGAATGTGGGGCACAGTGATTGATAACAGAATGTGGGGCATGGTGATTGATAACAGAATGTGGGGTGCATTGATCAATAACAGAATGCGGGGTGCATTCATTTATAACAGAATGTTGGGCACGGTGATTTATAACAGAATGTGGGGTTCAGTGATTTATAAAAGAATGGGGGGTGCATTCATTTATAACAGAATGTTGGGCACGGTGATTTATAACAGAATGTGGGATGCATTCATTTATTACAGAATGTGTGGCATGGTGATTTATAACAGAATGTGCGGCACGGTGATTTATAACAGAATGGGGGTGCATTCATTTATAACAGAATGTGGGGCACGGTGATTTATAAAAGAATGTGCGGTGCAGTGATTTATAAAAGAATGGGGGGGTGCATTCATTTATAACAGAATGTTGGATGCGGTGATTTATACCAGAATGTGGGGCGCATTCATTTATAACACAATATGGGGCACAGTGATTTATAAAAGAATGTGGGGTGCATTGATTTATAACACAATGTGGGGCACGGTGATTTATAACAGAATGTGGAGCACGGTGATTTATAACAGAATGTGGGGTGCATTCATTTATAACAGAATGTTGTGCACGGTGATTTATAACAGAATGTGGGGTGCATTCATTTATAACAGAATGTGGGGCACGGTGATTTATAACAGAATGTGGGGTGCATTCATTTATAACAGAATGTGGGGCACGGTGATTTAAAACAGAATGTGGGGTGCATTGATTTATAACAGAATGTGGAGCACGGTGATTTATAACAGAAAGTGGGGTGCATTCATTTATAACAGAATGTTGTGCACGGTGATTTATAACAGAATGTGGGGTGCATTCATTTATAACAGAATGTGGGGCACGGTGATTTAAAACAGAATGTGGGGTGCATTGATTTATAACAGAATGTAGGGTACGGTGATTTATAACAGAAAGTGTGGTGCATTGATTTATAACAGAATGTGGGGTGGGGTGATTTTTAACAGAATGTGGGGTGCATTAATTTATAACAGAATGTGGGCACGATGATTTATAACAGAATGTGGGGCGCAGTGATTTATAACAGAATGTGGGGCATGGTGATTTATAACAGAATATGGGGTGGGGTGATTAAAAACAGAATGTGGGGCCCAGTGATTTATAACAGAATGTGGGGCACGGTGATATATAACGGAATATGGGGCAAGGCGATTTTTAACATAATGTGGGCTGCATTGATTTATACCAGATTGTGGGACACGGTGATATGTAACAGAATTTTGGGCACAGTGATTTATAACAGAATGTGGGGTGCAGTGATTTATAACAAAATGTGGAGCTCGGTGATTTAGAAAAGAAGGTGGGGCACATTAATTTATAAGAGAATGCGGGGCAAGGTAATTCATAACATAATGTGGGGCCCAGTGATTTATAACAGAATGTGGGGCCCAGTGATTTATAACAGAATGTGGGGCACGGTGATTTTTAACAGAATGTGGGGCCCACTGATTTAGAACAGAATGTGGGGCACGGTGATTTATAACAGAATATGGGGCGAGGCGATTTTTAACATAATGTGGGCTGCATTGATTTATACCAGATTGTGGGACACGGTGATTTATAACAGAATTTTGGGCACAATGATTTATAACAGAATGTGGGGCACGGTGATTTATAACAAAATATGGGGCCCAGTGATTTATAACAGAATGTGGGGCACGGTGATTTATAACAGAAAATGGGGCGATGCGATTTTTAAAATAATGTGGGCTGCATTGATTTATACCAGATTATGGGACACGGTGATTTATAACAGAATTTTGGGCACAGTGATTTATAACAGAATGTGGGGTGCAGTGATTTATAACAGAATGTGGGGCACGGTGATTTATAATAGAATGTGGGGCATGGTGATTTATAACAGAATGTGGGGTGCATTGATCAATAACAGAATGCGGGGTGCATTCATTTATAACAGATTGTGGGCCCGGTGATTTTTAACAGAATGTGGGGTGCAGTGATTTATAAAAGAATGGGGGGTGCATTCATTTATAACAGAATGTTGGGCACGGTGATTTATAACAGAATGTGGGATGCATTCATTTATAACAGAATGTGGGGCATGGTGATTTATAACAGAATGTGGGGTGGGGTGATTTATAACAGAATGTGGGGTGCATTGATTAAGAACAGAATGCGGGGAACAGTAATTCATAACACAATGTGTGGCACGGTGATTTAAAACAGAATGTGGGGTGCATGCATTTATAACAGAATGTGGGGCACGGTGATTTAAAACAGAATGTGGGGTGCATGCATTTATAACAGAATGTGGGGCATGGTGATTTATAACAGAATGTGGGGTGCATTAATGTATAACAGAATGTGGGGCGTGGTGATTTATAACAAAATGTGGGGTGCACTCATTTAGAACAAAATGTGGACACGTTGATTTATAACAGAATGTGGGGTGCAGTGATTTATAACAGAATATGGGGCGAGGCGATTTTTAACAGAATGTGGGCTGCATTGATTTATACCAGATTGTGGGACACGGTGATTTTTCACAGAATTTTGAGCACAATGATTTATAACAGAATGTGGGGCACGGTGATTTATAACAAAATGTGGGGCCCAGTGATTTATAACCGAATGTGGGGCACGGTGATTTATAACAGAATATGGGGCGAGGCGATTTTTAACAGAATGTGGGCTGCATTGATTTATACCAGATTGTGGGACACGGTGATTTATAACAGAATTTTGAGCTCAATGATTTATAACAGAATGTGGGGCCAGTGATTTATAACAGAATGTGGGGCACAGTGATTGATAACAGAATGTGGGGGCACAGTGATTGATAACAGAATGTGGGGCACGGTGATTTATAACAGAATATGGGGCGAGGCGATTTTTAACATAATGTGGGCTGCATTGATTTATACCAGATTATGGGACACGGTGATTTATAACAGAAATTTGGGAACAGTGATTTATAACAGAATGTGGGGTGCAGTGATTTATAACAGAATGTGGGGCACGGTGATTTATAACAGAATGTGGGGCCCAGTGATTTATAACAGAATGTGGGGCACAGTGATTGATAACAGAATGTGGGGCATGGTGATTTATAACAGAATGTGGGGTGCATTGATCAATAACAGAATGCGGGGTGCATTCATTTATAACAGAATGTGGGCACGGTGATTTATAACAGAATGTGGGGTGCAGTGATTTATAAAAGAATGGGGGGTGCAATCATTTATAACAGAATGTTGGGCACGGTGATTTATAACAGAATGTGGGATGCATTCATTTATAACAGAATGTGGGGCATGGTGATTTATAACAGAATGTGCGGCACGGTGATTTATAACAGAATGTGGGGTGCAGTGATATATAAAAGAATGTGGGGTGCATTCATTTATAACAGAATGTGGGGCACGGTGAATTATAACAGAATGTGGGGCTCGGTGATTTATAAAAGAATGGGGGTGCATTCATTTATAACAGAATGTGGGGCACGGTGATTTATAAAAGAATGGGGGTGCATTCATTTATAACAGAATGTGGGGCACGGTGATTTATAAGAGAATGTGCGGTGCAGTGATTTATAAAAGAATGGGGGGTGCATTCATTTATAACAGAATGTTGGACACGGTGATTTATACGAGAATGTGGGGCGCATTCATTTATAACACAATATGGGGCACGGTGATTTATAAAAGAATGTGGGGTGCATTGATTTATAACACAATGTGGGGCACGGTGATTTATAACAGAATGTGGAGCACGGTGACTTATAACAGAATGTGGGGTGCATTCATTTATAACAGAATGTTGTGCACGGTGATTTATAACAGAATGTGGGGTGCATTCATTTATAACAGAATGTGGGGCACGGTGATTTAAAACAGAATGTGGGGTGCATTGATTTATAACAGAATGTAGGGTACGGTGATTTATAACAGAACGTGTGGTGCATTGATTTATAACAGAATGTGGGGTGTGGTGATTTTTAACAGAATGTGGGGTGCATTAATTTATAACAGAATGTGGGCACGATGATTTATAACAGAAAGTGGGGCGCAGTGATTTATAACAGAATTTTGAGCACAATGATTTATAACAGAATATGGGGTGGGGTGATTTATAACAGAATATGGGGCCCAGTGATTTATAACAGAATGTGGGGCACGGTGATATATAACGGAATATGGGGCGAGGCGATTTTTAACATAATGTGGGCTGCATTGATTTATACCAGATTGTGGGACACGGTGATTTATAACAGAATTTTGGGCACAATGATTTATAACAGAATGTGGGGCACGGTGATTTATAACAAAATATGGGGCCCAGTGATTTATAACAGAATGTGGGGCACGGTGATTTATAACAGAACATGGGGCGATGCGATTTTTAAAATAATGTGGGCTGCATTGATTTATACCAGATTATGGGACACGGTGATTTATAACAGAATTTTGGGCACAGTGATTTATAACAGAATGTGGGGTGCAGTGATTTATAACAGAATGTGGGGCACGGTGATTTATAATACAATGTGGGGCCCAGTGATTTATAACAGAATGTGGGGCCAGTGATTTATAACAGAATGTGGGGCACAGTGATTGATAACAGAATGTGGGGCACAGTGATTGATAACAGAATGTGGGGCATGGTGATTTATAACAGAATGTGGGGTGCATTGATCAATAACAGAATGCGGGGTGCATTCATTTATAACAGAATGTGGGCACGGTGATTTATAACAGAATGTGGGGTGCATTGATTTATAAAAGAATGGGGGGTGCATTCATTTATAACAGAATGTGCGGCACGGTGATTTATAACAGAATGTGGGATGCATTCATTTATAACAGAATGTGGAGCACGGTGATTTATAAAAGAATGTGGGGTGCATTCATTTATAACAGAATGTGGGGCACGGTGATTTAAAACAGAATGTGGGGTGCATGCATTTATAACAGAATGTGGGGCATGGTGATATATAACAGAATGTGGGGTGCATTAACGTATAACAGAATGTGGGGCGTGGTGATTTATAACAGAATATGGGGCGAGGCGATTTTTAACAGAATGTGGGCTGCATTGATTTATACCAGATTGTGGGACACGGTGATTTTTCACAGAATTTTGAGCACAATGATTTATAACAGAATGTGGGGCACGGTGATTTATAACAAAATGTGGGGCCCAGTGATTTATAACAGAATGTGGGGCACGGTCATTTATAACAGAATATGGGGCGAGGCGATTTTTAACATAAAGTGGGCTGCAGTGATTTATAACAGAATGTGGGGCACGGTGATTTATAACAGAATGTGGGGCCAGTGATTTATAACAGAATGTGGGGCCAGTGATTTATAACAGAATGTGGGGTGCATTAATGTATAACAGAATGTGGGGCGTGGTGATTTATAACAGAATGTGGGGTGCACACATTTAGAACAAAATGTGGGCACGTTGATTTATAACAGAATGTGGGGTGCAGTGATTTATAACAGAATGTGGGGTGCAGTGATTTCTAACAGAATGTGAGGTGTGGTGATTTATAACAGAATGTGGGGTGCAGTGATTTATAACAGAATGTGGGGCCCAGTGATTTATAACAGAATGTGGGGTGCAGTGATTTATAACAGAATGTGAGGTGCATTGATTTATAACAGAATGTGGGGAACCGTGATTTAAAACAGAATGTGGGGCATGGTGATTTATAACAGAATGTGGGGTGCATTGATTTATAACAGAATGTGGGGCAAGGCCATTTACAACAGAATGTGGGGCGCAGTGATTTATAACAGAATGTGGGGCATGGTGATTTATAACAGAATGTGGGGCGCAGTGATTTAGAACAGAATGTGGGGTGCAATGATTTATAACAGAATGTGGGGTACGGTGATTTAAAACAGAATGTGAGGTGTGGTGATTTATAACAGAATGTGGGGTGCATTGATTTATAACAGAATGTGGGGCAAGGCCATTTACAACAGTATGTGGGGCGCAGTGATTTATAACAGAATGTGGGGCATGGTGATTTATAACAGAATGTAGGGTGCATTGAGTTATAACAAAATGTGGGCGCAGTGATTTATAACAGAATGTGGGGGGTTGTTATTTGTAACAGAATGTGGGGCACGGTGATTTATAACAGAATGTGGAGTGCATTGATTTATACCAGAATGATGGGTATGGTGTTTTATAAGAGAATGTGGGCCGGGGTGATTTATAACAGAATGTGGGGCACGATGATTTATACCAGAATGTGGGGCATGGTGATTTATACCAGAATGTGGGGCACGGTGATTTATAACAGAATGTGGGGCGTGGTGATTTATAACATAATGTGGGGCCCAGTGATTTTTAACAGAATGTGGGGCACGGTTATACATAACAGAATATGGGGCGAGGCGATTTTTAACATAATGTGGGCTGCACTGATTTATACCAGATTGTGGGACACGGTGATTTATAACAGAATTTTGGGCACAGTGATTTAAAGCAGAATGTGGGGCACGGTGATTTGTAACAGAATGTGGGGCCCAGTGATTTATAACAAAATGTGGGGCAAGGTGATTTATAATAGAATTTGGGGCGAGGCGATTTTTAACATTATGTGGGCTGCATTGATTTATACCAGATTATGGGACACGGTGATTTATAACAGAATTTTGGGCACAGTGATTTATAACAGAATGTGGGGTGCAGTGATTTATAACAAAATGTGGGGCTCGGTGATTTAGAAAAGAAGGTGGGGCACAGTAATTTATAACAGAATGTGGGGCACGGTTATATTTTACAGAATATGGGGCGAGGCGATTTTTAACATAATGTGGGCTGCATTGATTTATACCAGATTGTGGGACATGGTAATTTATAACAGAATTTTGGGCACAGTGATTT